>NC_091979.1:292796284-293124846 GCF_044704955.1 Pristiophorus japonicus
ATAACAAGCTGAGCAACTCCACGGTACAACAGACTGAGCAACTCCATGGTACAACAGGCTGAGCAACTCCATGGTACAACAAGCTGAACAACTCCATGGTACAACAGGCTGAGCAACTCCATGGTACAACAGACTGAGCAACTCCATGGTACAACAGGCTGAGCAACTCCATGGTACAACAGGCTGAGCAACTCCATGGTACAACAAGCTGAGCAACTCCATGGTACAACAGGCTGAGCAACTCCATGGTACAACAGACTGAGCAACTCCATGGTACAACAGGCTGAGCAACTCCATGGTACAACAGACTGAGCAACTCCACGGTACAACAGGCTGAGCAACTCCATGGTACAACAGACTGAGCAACTCCATGGTACAACAGGCTGAGCAACTCCATGGTACAACAGGCTGAGCAACTCCATGGTACAATAGGCTGTGCAACTCCATGGTATAACAAGCTGAGCAACTCCATGGTACAACAGACTGAGCAACTCCATGGTACAACAAGCTGAGCAACTCCATGGTACAACAGGCTGAGCAACTCCATGGTACAACAGGCTGAGCAACTCCATGGTACAACAAGCTGAGCAACTCCATGGTACAACAGACTGAGCAACTCCATGGTACAACAAGCTGAGCAACTCCATGGTACAACAGACTGAGCAACTCCATGGTACAACAGGCTGAGCAACTCCATGGTACAACAGACTGAGCAACTCCATGGTACAACAGGCTGAGCAACTCCATGGTACAACAGGCTGAGCAACTCCATGGTACAACAGGCTGAGCAACTCCACGGTACAACAGGCTGAGCAACTCCATGGTACAACAAGCTGAGCAACTCCACGGTACAACAGGCTGAGCAACTCCATGGTATAACAAGCTGAGCAACTCCACGGTACAACAGGCTGAGCAACTCCATGGTACAACAAGCTGAGCAACTCCAAGGTACAACAGACTGAGCAACTCCATGGTACAACAGACTGAGCAACTCCATGGTATAACAAGCTGAGCAACTCCATGGTACAACAGACAGAGCAACTCCATGGTATAACAGGCTGAGCAACTCCATGGTATAACAAGCTGAGCAACTCCACGGTACAACAGGCTGAGCAACTCCATGGTACAACAAGCTGAGCAACTCCAAGGTACAACAGACTGAGCAACTCCATGGTACAACAGACTGAGCAACTCCATGGTATAACAAGCTGAGCAACTCCATGGTACAACAGACTGAGCAACTCCATGGTACAACAAGCTGAGCAACTCCATGGTACAACAGGCTGAGCAACTCCATGGTACAACAGACTGAGCAACTCCATGGTACAACAGGCTGAGCAACTCCATGGTACAACAGACTGAGCAACTCCATGGTATAACAAGCTGAGCAACTCCATGGTAGAACAGACTGAGCAACTCCATGGTACAACAGGCTGAGCAACTCCATGGTACAACAGACTGAGCAACTCCATGGTACAACAGACTGAGCAACTCCATGGTACAACAAGCTGAGCAACTCCATGGTACAACAGGCTGAGCAACTCCATGGTACAACAGGCTGAGCAACTCCATGGTACAACAGGCTGAGCAACTCCATGGTACAACAGACTGAGCAACTCCATGGTACAACAGACTGAGCAACTCCATGGTACAACAAGCTGAGCAACTCCATGGTACAACAAGCTGAGCAACTCCAAGGTACAACAGACTGAGCAACTCCATGGTACAACAGACTGAGCAACTCCATGGTATAACAAGCTGAGCAACTCCACGGTACAACAGGCTGAGCAACTCCATGGTACAACAAGCTGAGCAACTCCAAGGTACAACAGACTGAGCAACTTCATGGTACAACAGACTGAGCAACTCCATGGTATAACAAGCTGAGCAACTCCATGGTACAACAGACTGAGCAACTCCATGGTACAACAGACTGAGCAACTCCATGGTATAACAAGCTGAGCAACTCCATGGTACAACAGACTGAGCAACTCCATGGTATAGCAGGCTGAGCAACTCCATGGTATAACAAGCTGAGCAACTCCACGGTACAACAGGCTGAGCAACTCCATGGTACAACAAGCTGAGCAACTCCAAGGTACAACAGACTGAGCAACTCCATGGTACAACAGACTGAGCAACTCCATGGTATAACAAGCTGAGCAACTCCATGGTACAACAGACTGAGCAACTCCATGGTGCAACAAGCTGAGCAACTCCATGGTACAACAGACTGAGCAACTCCATGGTATAACAAGCTGAGCAACTCCATGGTACAACAGACTGAGCAACTCCATGGTACAACAAGCTGAGCAACTCCATGGTACAACAGGCTGAGCAACTCCATGGTACAACAGACTGAGCAACTCCATGGTACAACAGGCTGAGCAACTCCATGGTACAACAGACTGAGCAACTCCATGGTACAACAAGCTGAGCAACTCCATGGTACAACAGACTGAGCAACTCCATGGTACAACAGGCTGAGCAACTCCATGGTACAACAGACTGAGCAACTCCATGGTACAACAGACTGAGCAACTCCATGGTACAACAAGCTGAGCAACTCCATGGTACAACAGACTGAGCAACTCCATGGTACAACAGGCTGAGCAACTCCATGGTACAACAGACTGAGCAACTCCATGGTACAACAGACTGAGCAACTCCATGGTACAACAAGCTGAGCAACTCCATGGTACAACAGGCTGAGCAACTCCATGGTACAACAGGCTGAGCAACTCCATGGTACAACAGACTGAGCAACTCCATGGTACAACAGACTGAGCAACTCCATGGTACAACAAGCTGAGCAACTCCATGGTACAACAGGCTGAGCAACTCCATGGTACAACAAGCTGAGCAACTCCATGGTACAACAGGCTGAGCAACTCCATGGTACAACAGACTGAGCAACTCCATGGTACAACAAGCTGAGCAACTCCATGGTACAATAGGCTGAGCAACTCCATGGTACAACAAGCTGAGCAACTCCATGGTACAACAGGCTGAGCAACTCCATGGTACAACAAGCTGAGCAACTCCATGGTACAACAGACTGAGCAACTCCATGGTACAACAGACTGAGCAACTCCATGGTACAACAAGCTGAGCAACTCCATGGTACAACAGGCTGAGCAACTCCACGGTACAACAGACTGAGCAACTCCACGGTACAACAGGCTGAGCAACTCCACGGTACAACAGGCTGAGCAACTCCATGGTACAACAAGCTGAGCAACTCCACGGTACAATAGACTGAGCAACTCCATGGTACAACAGGCTGAGCAACTCCACGGTACAACAGATTGAGCAACTCCATGGTACAACAGGCTGAGCAACCCCATGGTACAACAGGCTGAACAACTCCACAGTACAGCGAGCTGAGCAACTCCACGGTACAACAGGCTGAGCAACTCCATGGTACAACAGGCTGAGCAACTCCACGGTACAACAGGCTGAGCAACTCCATGGTACAACAGGCTGAGCAACTCCATGGTACAACAAGCTGAGCAACTCCATGGTACAACAGGCTGAGCAACTCCATGGTACAACAGGCTGAGCAACTCCATGGTACAACAAGCTGAGCAACTCCACGGTACAGCGAGCTGAGCAACTCCATGGTACAACAGGCTGAGCAACTCCATGGTACAACAGGCTGAGCAACTCCACGGTACAGCGAGCTGAGCAACTCCATGGTACAACAGACTGAGCAACTCCATGGTACAACAAGCTGAGCAACTCCATGGTACAACAGGCTGAGCAACTCCATGGTACAACAGGCTGAGCAACTCCATGGTACAACAAGCTGAGCAACTCCACAGTACAGCGAGCTGAGCAACTCCATGGTACAACAGGCTGAGCAACTCCATGGTACAACAGGCTGAGCAACTCCACGGTACAACAGGCTGAGCAACTCCACGGTACAACAGACTGAGCAACTCCATGGTATAACAAGCTGAGCAACTCCATGGTACAACAGACTGAGCAACTCCACGGTACAGCGAGCTGAGCAACTCCATGGTACAACAGGCTGAGCAACTCCATGGTACAACAGGCTGAGCAACTCCACGGTACAACAGGCTGAGCAACTCCACGGTACAACAGACTGAGCAACTCCATGGTATAACAAGCTGAGCAACTCCATGGTACAACAGACTGAGCAACTCCATGGTACAACAAGCTGAGCAACTCCATGGTACAACAGGCTGAGCAACTCCATGGTACAACAGACTGAGCAACTCCATGGTACAACAGGCTGAGCAACTCCATGGTACAACAGACTGAGCAACTCCATGGTATAACAAGCTGAGCAACTCCATGGTAGAACAGACTGAGCAACTCCATGGTACAACAGGCTGAGCAACTCCATGGTACAACAGACTGAGCAACTCCATGGTACAACAGACTGAGCAACTACATGGTACAACAAGCTGAGCAACTCCATGGTACAACAGGCTGAGCAACTCCATGGTACAACAGGCTGAGCAACTCCATGGTACAACAGACTGAGCAACTCCATGGTACAACAGACTGAGCAACTCCATGGTACAACAAGCTGAGCAACTCCATGGTACAACAAGCTGAGCAACTCCAAGGTACAACAGACTGAGCAACTCCATGGTACAACAGACTGAGCAACTCCATGGTATAACAAGCTGAGCAACTCCACGGTACAACAGGCTGAGCAACTCCATGGTACAACAAGCTGAGCAACTCCAAGGTACAACAGACTGAGCAACTTCATGGTACAACAGACTGAGCAACTCCATGGTATAACAAGCTGAGCAACTCCATGGTACAACAGACTGAGCAACTCCATGGTACAACAGACTGAGCAACTCCATGGTATAACAAGCTGAGCAACTCCATGGTACAACAGACTGAGCAACTCCATGGTATAGCAGGCTGAGCAACTCCATGGTATAACAAGCTGAGCAACTCCACGGTACAACAGGCTGAGCAACTCCATGGTACAACAAGCTGAGCAACTCCAAGGTACAACAGACTGAGCAACTCCATGGTACAACAGACTGAGCAACTCCATGGTATAACAAGCTGAGCAACTCCATGGTACAACAGACTGAGCAACTCCATGGTGCAACAAGCTGAGCAACTCCATGGTACAACAGACTGAGCAACTCCATGGTATAACAAGCTGAGCAACTCCATGGTACAACAGACTGAGCAACTCCATGGTGCAACAAGCTGAGCAACTCCATGGTACAACAGGCTGAGCAACTCCATGGTACAACAGACTGAGCAACTCCATGGTACAACAGGCTGAGCAACTCCATGGTACAACAGACTGAGCAACTCCATGGTACAACAAGCTGAGCAACTCCATGGTACAACAGACTGAGCAACTCCATGGTACAACAGGCTGAGCAACTCCATGGTACAACAGACTGAGCAACTCCATGGTACAACAGACTGAGCAACTCCATGGTACAACAAGCTGAGCAACTCCATGGTACAACAGACTGAGCAACTCCATGGTACAACAGGCTGAGCAACTCCATGGTACAACAGACTGAGCAACTCCATGGTACAACAGACTGAGCAACTCCATGGTACAACAAGCTGAGCAACTCCATGGTACAACAGGCTGAGCAACTCCATGGTACAACAGGCTGAGCAACTCCATGGTACAACAGACTGAGCAACTCCATGGTACAACAGACTGAGCAACTCCATGGTACAACAAGCTGAGCAACTCCATGGTACAACAGGCTGAGCAACTCCATGGTACAACAAGCTGAGCAACTCCATGGTACAACAGGCTGAGCAACTCCATGGTACAACAGACTGAGCAACTCCATGGTACAACAAGCTGAGCAACTCCATGGTACAATAGGCTGAGCAACTCCATGGTACAACAAGCTGAGCAACTCCATGGTACAACAGGCTGAGCAACTCCATGGTACAACAAGCTGAGCAACTCCATGGTACAACAGACTGAGCAACTCCATGGTAC
Organism: Pristiophorus japonicus; assembly: GCF_044704955.1. Taxonomy (NCBI): domain Eukaryota; kingdom Metazoa; phylum Chordata; class Chondrichthyes; family Pristiophoridae; genus Pristiophorus; species Pristiophorus japonicus. The sequence continues at coordinate 292,802,262 of NC_091979.1, forward strand.
AACAGACTGAGCAACTCCATGGTACAACAAGCTGAGCAACTCCATGGTACAACAGGCTGAGCAACTCCATGGTACAACAAGCTGAGCAACTCCATGGTACAACAGGCTGAGCAACTCCATGGTACAACAGACTGAGCAACTCCATGGTACAACAAGCTGAGCAACTCCATGGTACAACAGGCTGAGCAACTCCACGGTACAACAGACTGAGCAACTCCACGGTACAACAGGCTGAGCAACTCCACGGTACAACAGGCTGAGCAACTCCATGGTACAACAAGCTGAGCAACTCCACGGTACAATAGACTGAGCAACTCCATGGTACAACAGGCTGAGCAACTCCACGGTACAACAGATTGAGCAACTCCATGGTACAACAGGCTGAGCAACCCCATGGTACAACAGGCTGAACAACTCCACAGTACAGCGAGCTGAGCAACTCCACGGTACAACAGGCTGAGCAACTCCATGGTACAACAGGCTGAGCAACTCCACGGTACAACAGGCTGAGCAACTCCACGGTACAGCGAGCTGAGCAACTCCATGGTACAACAGGCTGAGCAACTCCATGGTACAACAGGCTGAGCAACTCCATGGTACAACAAGCTGAGCAACTCCATGGTACAACAGGCTGAGCAACTCCATGGTACAACAGGCTGAGCAACTCCATGGTACAACAAGCTGAGCAACTCCACGGTACAGCGAGCTGAGCAACTCCATGGTACAACAGGCTGAGCAACTCCATGGTACAACAGGCTGAGCAACTCCACGGTACAGCGAGCTGAGCAACTCCATGGTACAACAGACTGAGCAACTCCATGGTACAACAAGCTGAGCAACTCCATGGTACAACAGGCTGAGCAACTCCATGGTACAACAGGCTGAGCAACTCCATGGTACAACAAGCTGAGCAACTCCACGGTACAGCGAGCTGAGCAACTCCATGGTACAACAGGCTGAGCAACTCCACGGTACAACAGGCTGAGCAACTCCACGGTACAACAGGCTGAGCAACTCCACGGTACAACAGACTGAGCAACTCCACGGTACAACAGGCTGAGCAACTCCACGGTACAACAGGCTGAGCAACTCCATGGTACAACAGGCTGAGCAACTCCATGGTATAACAGGCTGAGCAACTCCATGGTACAACAGGCTGAGCAACTCCATGGTACAACAAGCTGAGCAACTCCATGGTACAACAGGCTGAGCAACTCCATGGTACAACAAGCTGAGCAACTCCATGGTACAACAGGCTGAGCAACTCCACGGTACAACAGACTGAGCAACTCCACGGTACAACAGGCTGAGCAACTCCACGGTACAACAGGCTGAGCAACTCCATGGTACAACAAGCTGAGCAACTCCACGGTGCAACAAGCTGAGCAACTCCATGGTACAACAGACTGAGCAACTCCATGGTATAACAAGCTGAGCAACTCCATGGTACAACAGACTGAGCAACTCCATGGTACAACAAGCTGAGCAACTCCATGGTACAACAGGCTGAGCAACTCCATGGTACAACAGACTGAGCAACTCCATGGTACAACAGGCTGAGCAACTCCATGGTACAACAGACTGAGCAACTCCATGGTACAACAAGCTGAGCAACTCCATGGTACAACAGACTGAGCAACTCCATGGTACAACAGGCTGAGCAACTCCATGGTACAACAGACTGAGCAACTCCATGGTACAACAGACTGAGCAACTCCATGGTACAACAAGCTGAGCAACTCCATGGTACAACAGACTGAGCAACTCCATGGTACAACAGGCTGAGCAACTCCATGGTACAACAGACTGAGCAACTCCATGGTACAACAGACTGAGCAACTCCATGGTACAACAAGCTGAGCAACTCCATGGTACAACAGGCTGAGCAACTCCATGGTACAACAGGCTGAGCAACTCCATGGTACAACAGACTGAGCAACTCCATGGTACAACAGACTGAGCAACTCCATGGTACAACAAGCTGAGCAACTCCATGGTACAACAGGCTGAGCAACTCCATGGTACAACAAGCTGAGCAACTCCATGGTACAACAGGCTGAGCAACTCCATGGTACAACAGACTGAGCAACTCCATGGTACAACAAGCTGAGCAACTCCATGGTACAATAGGCTGAGCAACTCCATGGTACAACAAGCTGAGCAACTCCATGGTACAACAGGCTGAGCAACTCCATGGTACAACAAGCTGAGCAACTCCATGGTACAACAGACTGAGCAACTCCATGGTACAACAGACTGAGCAACTCCATGGTACAACAAGCTGAGCAACTCCATGGTACAACAGGCTGAGCAACTCCATGGTACAACAAGCTGAGCAACTCCATGGTACAACAGGCTGAGCAACTCCATGGTACAACAGACTGAGCAACTCCATGGTACAACAAGCTGAGCAACTCCATGGTACAACAGGCTGAGCAACTCCACGGTACAACAGACTGAGCAACTCCACGGTACAACAGGCTGAGCAACTCCACGGTACAACAGGCTGAGCAACTCCATGGTACAACAAGCTGAGCAACTCCACGGTACAATAGACTGAGCAACTCCATGGTACAACAGGCTGAGCAACTCCACGGTACAACAGATTGAGCAACTCCATGGTACAACAGGCTGAGCAACCCCATGGTACAACAGGCTGAACAACTCCACAGTACAGCGAGCTGAGCAACTCCACGGTACAACAGGCTGAGCAACTCCATGGTACAACAGGCTGAGCAACTCCACGGTACAACAGGCTGAGCAACTCCACGGTACAGCGAGCTGAGCAACTCCATGGTACAACAGGCTGAGCAACTCCATGGTACAACAGGCTGAGCAACTCCATGGTACAACAAGCTGAGCAACTCCATGGTACAACAGGCTGAGCAACTCCATGGTACAACAGGCTGAGCAACTCCATGGTACAACAAGCTGAGCAACTCCACGGTACAGCGAGCTGAGCAACTCCATGGTACAACAGGCTGAGCAACTCCATGGTACAACAGGCTGAGCAACTCCACGGTACAGCGAGCTGAGCAACTCCATGGTACAACAGACTGAGCAACTCCATGGTACAACAAGCTGAGCAACTCCATGGTACAACAGGCTGAGCAACTCCATGGTACAACAGGCTGAGCAACTCCATGGTACAACAAGCTGAGCAACTCCACGGTACAGCGAGCTGAGCAACTCCATGGTACAACAGGCTGAGCAACTCCACGGTACAACAGGCTGAGCAACTCCACGGTACAACAGGCTGAGCAACTCCACGGTACAACAGACTGAGCAACTCCACGGTACAACAGGCTGAGCAACTCCACGGTACAACAGGCTGAGCAACTCCATGGTACAACAGGCTGAGCAACTCCATGGTATAACAGGCTGAGCAACTCCATGGTACAACAGGCTGAGCAACTCCATGGTACAACAAGCTGAGCAACTCCATGGTACAACAGGCTGAGCAACTCCATGGTACAACAAGCTGAGCAACTCCATGGTACAACAGGCTGAACAACTCCACGGTACAGCGAGCTGAACACTAGCTTTTCATCTCTAAGTACTGGATTGAAAAGCAACTGAGGCTGATGGGATGAAATGATCTGCTGGTTGTAAGAGTCCCTCATGAAATGAGTTTGAGCAGACTAAATTCCATTCTTGTTTATAGGCCTATAGCATAAAACCACCTGTAATTTGGCACTAGTTGACAGTCACTCAGCGTCAAGGTGGCTGGTGTGGAGAATGGAAAATATATAATGTCAGTACCATGGACGGTGCTCCTCTGATGTTGAAGAACTGATGTAAGTGCACGTATCTGTGCCACACTGGACATGGGAATTCCAATTGATAACACTGCATGCCTGAAATAGGATGTGCTCCTTTCCCTGGCACAATGTTGATGAGAACAACATTTGCAATAAAGGTCTTTATAAAGCTGTTAATGTTTCCAGGCCTCTTCAAAATTATTTGCATAAATAAGCAACTTGAACTTACTACATAACTAAATAAATTTGATTATATTCCTGAATACATTGCATATATTGTAATACAGAAAATGTGAGTTTAAATTCCACTATGCCAGTTTGAGAATTTGAATTCAGTTTTAAACAATCTGAGCAAGTGTTGTATCTTCAATACCACTCACAAACACACACACAAGCTTAAGATGGCAGAACACTCCGGAACTCTCGTCAGGTGACCTGTTCCCTCTTTATTTGTCCACAGCACTGGCTGCAGTGCCACAGGAGTCCACCAGATGGAGCTATATATATATATATACTGTATTACACAATATTACAGTAAGAGTGACCATGAAGCTGTCAAAATATCGTAAAAGCCCAAATTGGGTCACTAATGTCCCTTAGGGAAGGAAATGTCAGTGCCACCCGCAAACCAAGAGTGAATTTTTTTTTAAAACATGATCATTTTTTATACAAAATCACTCAGTGAAATACAATACTTTGTCTGTGAAGTTACTTAATTTGTTTTAAACAAAACAATACTGTATGAACCAATGAATATTAAAAATGCAGACACTCAAAATTTTAAATTAAGAACTATTCAAGGAAATGTTTTAGTTTGTCACTGTTATGTTTTGACAAAATTGCTAATGTATTAACTGCACAGCTGTAGAAAGTATCACACCATCTGGGAACAGGATTAAAAGAAAATTACTGCCATTTCTGTCAATATAAAGAGTGGGAATTGACTCCTGAATGCACTAAAATTAGGTAATGCAAGACACCTCCAAGAGGCTAACTTGCACCATTTGATTTTCAGATCAGGTGGAGTCTGATGTGAAGCCAGATTAAAAAGTTTGAGTTTTCTATCAGTATCAATTTTTTTTTTATTGTGCACACGCAAGTGACAATATAGTTCCATAGTCCGGTCCCAATCTGGTTCTGGAATTCAGTGGTACAAGATCGACAGGGAAGGTTATTTGGCTTGTGGAGCCACAAAACCAGAAGGAGGATATTCAGTCCATCCTCTCTCTGCTTTGCTAGAGCAATCTAGAACTAATCCCTCTATCCTGATTTCTTCTGACACCCCTGTTTCTTCCCATGCTTCAAATATTTATCCAATTTTATCTTAGAAGATGCAACGGTCTCACCCATTCCCTGTGACAAGACATTACGTGCTCCGACAAGTTCTTCGAATCTCTCTCATTTTCTTGGTGAATCCCCAACCAGAGGAAATAATTTTTCCCTATTCACTCCATCAAATTTCTTCGTAATTTGAAAAATATTAAATCTCCTCTTAACTATTTCTGCTACACTAGAAATAGTCCAAGTATCTCCAATCTCTTCTCATAACTCCAATTTCTTATCTCAGGTGAATCGACACTGTACACTTACTGACCTTGATGTCCTTTCTAAAATCGCATGCACTAAAACTGACCACAGGACCCTAACTACTACCTAACTATTGTTGTATACATCTATTGTTAGCATAATCTGTATTCTGTCCCTAGTTATAAAATCCAAACTGCTATTAGCTTTTGTATGGCTTTGTCGACCTGCACTCACACTTTCAGGGAATTATATATTTGAATTCTACGGAGGAGAAATTCAGTTCCTGAGTGCCTCCAGTTAGCGGCAACAGATGGGGCATTATCACTGGGGTGAGGCAAATCCAGTCAAATCCTACTGACCACCATCGCGCCCCCCCCCCCCCCCAGTGTAGCCACTAACAGTTTTTGCTGGGAGCCTCAATGCCAGGTGGATTGTGATGCCACCAAGTGTGCAATGCTGACTGACTATTCACTCCATCAAATTTCTTAGTAATTTGAAAAATATTAAATCTCCTCTTAACTATTTCTGCTACACTAGACATAGTCCAAGTATCTCCAATCTCTTCTCATAACTCCAATTTCTTATTCAGGTGAATCGACACTGTACACTTGGTGCCTGGAGGAAACAGGGACAAGGAGAGCTGGCGTGCAGCACCAAGAAGTCGGCTCCAAGGTTGTTATTTAAAGGGATCACCAGTAATGAGTTGCAGTTGTAGGTTAGTGGAGCTTCAGTGCTTTCTTGTCAGATTCACATAGTGCAACAGTCTCATTCCGTGATTTCAAGGTTATTTAGTATCAGGAGTGTTGTGGCAACTAAAAGGTACCGTATATACTCGCGTATCCTACGATCTCACGTATCATGCGACCCCTAAATTTTCGTCCCCAAAACATGATTTTATCATATATCTCATGTATCATGCGAGTCACTTTTTTGAGATACCAGATGACACTAGGCTAGGCTTTCAAACAAGTTTAACAAGTACCCAACACGTAACAAGCGGAACAAAGCTTGGTGTCGGAGAAAGCTGTGTCCGAAACTGGAGAAAACAAAAAGAAAAATTGAAGGAAACTCCTTCCTATAAATGCGCAAATCGCGGGTCACGATCTAAAATAAGACTTTATGCTTTACGAGAAGCAAGAAAAATGGGCATTCGTGTGTTTACTGCAAGTCCCGGATGGTGTACGCGGTTCATGAAAAGACATGACTTTGTGTTAAGAAGAAAAACAAAAATTGCACAGAAACTCCCAAAAGAATTAGAAGAAAAAGTGACTAGTTTTCAAACATTTGTAATCAAACATCGCAAAGCTAACAGCTATAAGTTATTGTGCATTGGAAACATGGATGAGACACCCGTGAATTTTGATATGCCATCAAACTCAACCGTTAATAAAGTCGGCGAGAAAAGTATTTTTATCAAAACTACAGGGCATGAAAAGACACATTTTACGGTTGTTTGGAAAGCTGATTTGGAAAGCGTAAACATTACGTGTGTATCAGCAAGTAAAACAGCAGTTTTATCAAAATCATCTTTACTTGATATACATATGTACTATTTGACTTACCGTAAATGGATACGGTCTGCTTAACAGCCTAACAGCCTAATCTTGGCCAGCACTTCACACCCGCAAATTTTGTATCTCGCGTATCATGCTACCCCCCAAATTTAGGTTACAATTTAGGTCTTCAAAAGTCGCATGATACGCGAGTATATACGGTAGCTACATTTATTCTTAAAAAATATCAAACCACTACACTTGGTGACATTAATGGGGGCTGTACTGGCAAGCGACTTCGGCCTCCAGAATCTATGGCGGAGGGAGTGGAGATAGTGAGAAAGACTGGAACGTGTGACCAGAGGGAGGAGGAAGGCCATCAGTGCTCCCAAAAGAAGGCCTTACCCTCCGAGGGTATTCAGAGAGCACTTCTCCTACCTGAAATTAAGCGAGGAATAATGTATTAGAAGGCTCCACTTTACCAAGGAGATGGTCACAGAACTCTGCCACCTCCTGCAACCAGACCTCGAGCCTCAGATCAGGACGACCACAGCTCTCTCAGTGGCAGTCATGGTCACCATCGCCCTCAATTTCTTCGCCAGTGAATCCATCCAGTCTTCAACTGGAGACATAGTTAAAATCTCGCAGTTTGCCATCCATCGCTGCATCCGGAAGGTCACAGAGGCTCTCTACAGTAGAAGGGACTACATTTCCTTTTCATTCCCCATAGAGAGATCGAGGCCGAGCGTGCATGTGACTTTGTCAGAATAGCGAAATTACCCATGGTGCAGGGCGCCATTGACTGCACCCACGTAGCTTTGCGGCCACTCCATAACAATCCTGAAATCTTCCGTAACTGCAAAGGCTACTATTCACTTAATGTACAGTTGGTGTGCGACCGCACACAGCAAATCCTCACTGTCAATGCCCGCTAACCTGGCAGCAGCCACAATGCCTTCATCCTGTGTCAGACCGACATAAAGCTCGTGGCTGGCTGGTCAGAGACAAGGGCTATCCGCTCTCCACCTGGCTCATGACTTCTCTCCACAACCCCAACACTGCTGCCCAGCATTCATATAATGAAGCCATGCTGCCACCAGGAACATCATTGAGCAGACCATTGGGTGCTCAAGCAACAGTGCCACTCTAGTAGTCGGCTGAACGGCTGTCCCATTCCCTGGTGGTCTGCTTCATGCTCTACAACTTGGCCATCATGAGGGCCCAGCCCTTGCCACCAGGGATTTTCAGGACCATCTCAGGAGAAGGGAAAGGAGGAGGATGATGATGAGGATGAGGAGGAAGAGTAGGAAGAGGAGAACGAGGAAGACGAGGATGATGACGAGGAAGAGGAACAGGAGAGAGGGAGGATGCAGCCACTTAATTGGCCTTCCGGAAGGGCGGTCTGTGACCGCCTCATCACACTGCGGTTCGAATGAATTAAACCCCAGATCCCGTTGCTCACCACATCCCCATCATTCCGTCCCTCACAAAGGCCATATCACAGCACAAAGCTGAAGTGAAACACACCACAAAAGAATCCAAACTGAATTAATAAATTAATCAATATTCAGTGAACACATATTTACAAAAAAAAATTAATTATTCACCCTTGTGCAATCCTTAGAGCCTCTCGTTACTGTACCTTTGCCTACTCTAGTGCTGCTACAAACTATTGGCCATGTGGCTGCAGCAGGACTGGTGGAAGGTTGCTGAGTATTCATGTGGGAGACTTCAGATGGCCTTACAGGATGCTCTCAACTAGCTCTGGGTCTGGTAGGCCCAGCCATAGATTGCGTCACCTCAGCATGCGTGACAGCAATCTGGGTTGGCTGGATGACAGGCAGCGACAAGTGCAAAGTCAGAGTGGCAGTGGTGGGATCAGGAATGCTGTCATCCTGCGAGGACAGCAGGTTCCTGCTCCACTGATTCACTGCCACTCCCCCGAGTCAGCATCTCACCATCCCTAGCAGTCTGTTGGAGCACAGATTGCTGGCCTGCTGAGACACCGTGAAAGTCCTGGTCGACGGTGGAAGACCCAGCCATGATGGCAGCAGTCAGAGCTTGCGAGGCATCAAGCTGAGACTGCATGAAAGCAGCCTGAGATTATATGCCACCAAGCATAGACTGCATTACAGCACTAAGACGTTGTGTCGCTTCCGCTTGTGCTGCAATGAAAGCTGCCAAATTGCCCATCACACGCGGCATCAGCACTCAGTTGCCATGGTCTCGCTGAGAATCTACCATCCTTTGAAGACTTGAAATAATGGGCTCCATGGTATGTGCAGAGCCTTGTGCAATTTTGGAGGCGGGCTCCTCCATGCTTCTTATCATTCCTGAGAGACTCTCGGGCACCCTTGCCATTGCACCTGTCATCTCCGTGTGTATGCCCATCACCCTTCTAAATGTCTCCCCATCAAGGTCATCATCTGAGTCCTGTGCAGCGAACTCACCCTCTGGGAAGCTGGCCCCCGAGCTATCCTTTTCCCCCTGGCCTTGCTGCAGTCCACTCATTCCCGGTGCCTCACCTTGTGCAGATCCCATTACTATACTAGCCTTTAAAGTCTGAGCTGGTGCCTGTGGGTGAGACATGCAGTGACGTGGTATGCCCTTCCTCCTCCTCTTCTCCCTCCTCACTCCCTACGGTGCCCTCAGCGACAGGTTGCACAGGTGCTTGCTCATTAACTGAAAGCATAAAGGCACAAGACTCAGTTTAAGGTGAGAAAAGAAGGGCAGGATGGAAGAAATGCATGCATACAGCATGATTAGCTGGAAAGTGCAAAACTGTTGTGGGGTAAGGGAAAAGTGGGATGTGAGAAGAAGTAGTAGGAATGAACATACCGTTGTCATCTTCTTTCCTATGGTAGTAGCAAAGCAAATAAAATGTCAATATCTAAGTTGGATATCCAGGTCATAGCTTCTGGTGTAACAGCGTGGATATCTTGTAGGCTGTCTGCAAATTTCCAGTGAGGGCAGTGCTCAATGATGTGCTCCAGGGTCTGCTTCGGAGCTCCACAGTTGTATGATGGGGATGCTTTAATCTTCCACCTATGGAGAAGGTGGCAGCATCTACCATCACCAGCTCTGAGGCAGTTGATGGTTGTCCACTGTTTGCGAGGAAGGTTTGATCCTTCAGGCTGTACTGTGAGTTCCTCTATAAGGAATCCATTCCATATGTCGCAGCTCTTCCAAGCATTTCACCATCAGTCATCAAGGCTGAGGGGAGATTGCTGAAGGGCTTCGACGACAGTCCAAAATGACCTTCTGGATTTGAGACAGGTTGGTGGTCCATTGTTCAAGTCAGCCTGGATGTCTTTGCTGGTGTAGCAATTGTATTCTCTGGAGATTGGGAGATTGCACATTCGCGGTTTAGGTGTGGTAGTGCGATGTTTGCAAGCACGGGCAGCCATGGTATTGGTGTCGATATAAGTGTACCGTTGATAATTCTCATGGTAGAATGCAGCTGGACATCAGCGGATTTGACATGCGGACTTGATAGCCATTCCGGAGAGCAGTACTCCACTGTAGAGTACACCAGGGCGAGTGCTGCTGTACGGAGGGTTCGAGCGTATGTTCCCCATGTGGATCGGGCAAGTTTCTGGATCAAGTTGACCCTACTCTTTAGTTTCTTCCCAAGGTTCTGGAGAAGTTGTCTATATGACAGGGAGCGATCAAGCGTGATTCCTAAATAGAAAGTTTTTTTGGTATGGTTTACCTTTACGCCGCAAAAGGAGACTTTCGAAGCTTGGTTTGCTTGATGGATGTTGTGACGGTCTTTTGCAGGTTTGGCCGAAGTCACCATCGGCAGAAGTAGGTCTCCATCCTCTGTAAATCACTGCTCAGGGTCTCTTCGGTGATAGACATGTTTTGTGTGGCCAAGACAATGTCATCAGCGTATAGAACTTGCGGGACTGTGTTTTGGGCAAGTCACTGGTGTAAACATTGAATAATAAGCATGCCAGGACAGAACCCTATGGGAGTCCTTTGTTCAATGTCCAATATAATTTTTTCTGGGTGCCAGAGTACACGTAGAAATGTCAGTTGCTAAGCATGGAGTTGAGAAGATGGATTGTTGTTGTGCAGGGTAAAATGGTGGAGAACTTGAAAAGCAGTCTATGCTTCCATACTGTGTCATACGCCGCTGACAGTTCCATGAGTGTTATGGCAGTGTTGAGCTGGCGCTGGAAGCCTGCTTCAATGTGCGTTGTTAAAGCTACCACTTGGTCGCAACAGTTACGGCCGCTCCGGAAACGCAGTTGCTCCTTGGGGATAGTTGGCTCGATGATGGGAGCTAGTCTGTGGAGTAGTAGCCTCTCCAGCACTTTATAACAAGTGCAAGGTAAGGAGATCGGGCAGCTTCACAAGCTTTCTTCCCCTGCTTCATGAGGGCAATTATTTTAGTCTCCCTCCAAATAGGTGGAATTTAACCTCAGAGAAGATGGTCAACCATCTCTTCACTTTAGGTCCCAGTGCTTTTAAGAATTCTGGATAAACACCATCTAGGCCAGCAGCTTTTCCAGAATTGGTTGTTGACAGGGCTGCGTTTAGTTCGTCCAAGGGAATGGATCAGACAGAGTTGACGATCTTGGTGCCGCCATCAAGTTTGTCGAAAGTGCCGCTTCACCTGGCATTGAAATTCTTTATCCACCACAGCCTTTGATGTTTCTATCAAGTGGGTTGCAGCGCTCTGATGGTCGTCCTGTGTTTATAGGCAGGGTTTTCCCCACCAAGTTGACAGAGCAGGACCTATGCTTTCCTGCTGGAGTGAGTGAAGTTAGTCTTCTCCACAAGGCTCTTCCACCTTTCACGTCTCACCGAGTTCAAGGACTCCAGCATTACCGTTGTTGTCCCTAAGGGACAAGGTGTGAGATGCGGGTGTGAGTGTTGCTAGGTTGGGAGTGCTGGTGGTGTGGTGCTTTGGGCAGTGTGTGAAGACTGTGGTTCAGATGGTGGTACGTAGCATTTGTTTAAGCATTCACTCACCCTGACCACCCGAGTGTGGTTGTTAAATTTCTTCTTGCACTATGTGTGGATCCTGGGGACCATAGTGCTACCTGCAACGTGCTGCATACCTCCCTCCGCATGGTGCAGATGATTTGCAACAAGGGCCTCCTGCTAATTGTCAGGTGGAGCACCGCCATTTGTCTCTCCATAGTGAACACCAATGCCTCCAATGCTCTATCGCAGAATCTGCAGGCTCTCTCTCTGGGGCATGGGTCTGTCACAACTATAGCCGCTTCAGTCCTCCGGCTCCTTCTCCTTGACCTGCAGCTGCTTGCTGAGGTAACTGCACAGCTAGCAATGCTGAGAATGAGATTCTGCAGCATCAAAGAACTGGAAAAAGCCTGTAGCAATCATTACTTGCAATTAGACTGCACCTGATATTGGTCCACCCTTTGAGTGTAATGTCAATGAGTTTGGGCTTAAAGAATTGAATTAGGACTCCAATCATCTCTTTCAGCAGTGAGCACGGATTTTGCGTGCAGTCTACAGCATTAGCGCCTGGCGCTAATTCTCCAACTTTTCTAATTATACTGCCCATTCCTGGCTTATAAGGAATTTCTAGCCCTAGTTCTCTATGTTCATCCACTCCTTCAACACAGCTACCTCGGCCCCAAGCTCAAATTCTCTCGCTAAACCTCTCTGCCTCACTACAGCACTCTCCTCCGTTAAGTGGCTCCTTAAAACCTACCTCTCTGACCAAGCTTTTGGTCACCTGACTTCACATCTCCTTATGTGACTCAATGTCAAATTTTGTTTGATAATCACTTTCACAAAGTGCCTTGGAACATTTTACACTATTAAGGGTGCTATACAAATGCAAGTTGTTGTTGAATGTATATTCCCATTCCTTATTTTTCCTCCCAAGCTATATTACTTCAGACTCCTCCACATTATATTGCATATCACCAATTCTACAAACTTATGTACTTAAGTCTTTTACACTCATGCCATCTGTTAAGAGATTTAGGGGCCAAAATTGCCACTTTCTATAAGGCCTCTGTCCGCCTGAAAGTGGCGGCCATGTTTCGGTGCAGAATGGCTGTCGAGTCTCCGCAGAGGGGCCGCCATTTTGAAAATTGCCTTTCCTCAAGTTTGGAGCAGTGTAGGGGACTACTCCGCCCGTTTTCCTGCCGCGGTGTGCACGCGCCGACCCTTTCCCAAAATTGCCCCTTTCCCGGAATTGCCCTGAAGGAGCAACGGCGCCGCTATTCGATGCCAGTGACAGTTCTTGCTGTCGGTACACTCTCTGTGGCTTGGCAGCGCTGCCAATAACGCCATGTTATTTTTTTTGGCGGCTTACTGTCAGGTTGGGCCAACAATTACGGCTGCAGGTTCAGCCGGGCCGCCAACAGGCAGCCCTGTTGGCTTTAACTGAAGGGCAGAGACGTTGTGATGCGACAGCGCAATCACGTCATCAGCGTGGTGCTGATGTCTTGCAGCATCGGTTACTCCGCCCTGCCCCCACTTCCGCCCCACTAGTGACGGCCACTCCGCCCCACTAGTGACGGCCACTCCGCCCTGCCCCCACTTCCGCCCCACTAGTGACGGCCACTTCCGCCCCACTAGTGACGGCCACTTCCGCCCCACTAGTGACGGCCACTTCCGCCCCACTAGTGACGGCCACTTCCGCCCCACTAGTGACGGCCACTTCCGCCCCACTAGTGACGGCCACTTCCGCCCCACTAGTGACGGCCACTTCCGCCCCACTAGTGACGGCCACTTCCGCCCCACTAGTGACGGCCACTTCCGCCCCACTAGTGACGGCCACTCCGCCCTGCCCCCACTTCCGCCCCACTAGTGACGGCCACTTCCGCCCCACTAGTGACGGCCACTTCCGCCCCACTAGTGACGGCCACTTCCGCCCCACTAGTGACGGCCACTTCCGCCCCACTAGTGACGGCCACTTCCGCCCCACTAGTGACGGCCACTTCCGCCCCACTAGTGACAGCCACTTCCGCCCCACTAGTGACGGCCACTCCGCCCTGCCCCCACTTCCGCCCCACTAGTGACGGCCACTTCCGCCCCACTAGTGACGGCCACTTCCGCCCCACTAGTGACGGCCACTTCCGCCCCACTAGTGACGGCCACTTCCGCCCCACTAGTGACGGCCACTTCCGCCCCACTAGTGACGGCCACTTCCGCCCCACTAGTGACGGCCACTTCCGCCCCACTAGTGACGGCCACTCCGCCCTGCCCCCACTTCCGCCCCACTAGTGACGGCCACTTCCGCCCCACTAGTGACGGCCACTTCCGCCCCACTAGTGACGGCCACTTCCGCCCCACTAGTGACGGCCACTCCACCCTGCCCCCACTTCCGCCCCACTAGTGACGGCCACTTCCGCCCCACTAGTGACGGCCACTCCACCCTGCCCCCACTTCCGCCCCACTAGTGACGGCCACTTCCGCCCCACTAGTGACGGCCACTCCACCCTGCCCCCACTTCCGCCCCACTAGTGACGGCCACTTCCGCCCCACTAGTGACGGCCACTCCGCCCTGCCCCCACTTCCACCCCACTAGTGACGGCCACTTCCGCCCCACTAGTGACGGCCACTCCGCCCTGCCCCCATTTCCGCCCCACTAATGACGGCCACTCCGTCCCGTCCCCATTTCCGCCCCGATCCAAAAAACACCCTGAAGTGCTGAATTTGGAAGGAATGGCCGCCCCATGCATGCTGCAGGAGGGTATCAGTCTACTGGTCAGGTGGGCAGAACAGTGGCAAATGGAATTTAATTCGGAAAAGTGTGAGGTGATGCACTTGGGGAGGGCTAATAAGGAAAGGGTATACACATTAAGCGGTAGGCCACTTAGAAGTGTAGATGAACAAAGGGACCTTGGAGTGCTTGTCCACAGATCCCTGAAAGTTGCAGGTCAGGTGGATAAGGTGGTTAAGAAGGCATATGGAATGCTTGCCTTTATTGGCCGAGGCATAGAATACAAGAGCAGGGAGGTTATGCTTAAATTGTATAATACTCTGGTTAGGCCACAGCTTGAATACTGCGTGCAGTTCTGATCGCCTTATTATAGGAAGGACGTGATTGCACTGGAGAGGATGCAGAGGAGATTTACGAGAATGCTGCCTGGAATGGAGAATCTTAGCTATGAGGACAGATTGGATATGCTGGGTTTGTTCTCCTTGAAACAGAGGAGGCTGAGAGGAGACCTCATTGAGGTGTATAAAATTTTGAGGGGTCCGGATATAGTAGATAGCAAGGGCCTATTTCCTTTGGTGGAGGGGTCTATTATGAGGGGCATAGTTTTAAAGTGGTTGGTGGAAGGTTTAGAGGGGATTTGAGGGGAAGCTTTTTCACGCAGAGGGTTGTGGGGATCTGGAACTCACTACCTGGAAGGACGGTGGAGGCAGAAACCCTCACCACATTTAAAAGGTGCTTGGATGGGCACTTGAAGTGCCGTAACCTGCAGGGTTACAGATCTAGAGCTGGTAAGTGGGATTAGACTGGATAACCTCTTGTTGGCTGGCGCAGATACGATGGTAAGTACTTTAGGGAATCGAATACGGCCAGAGTGATCTCCTGGACTAGTTTTGATTGCCTAGATGGGTCGGAGAGGAATTTTCCCAGATTTTTTTCCCCAATTGGCCTGGGTTTTTATCTGTTTTTTTGCATCTCCCAGGAGATCACATGGCTCCGGTTGGGGTGGAGTGTAGAATGTTGCAATGCATGGGGTATCGCAGTTGTGTGGGAGGACTGGTTGGGCCGCATGCTCTTTACCTTTCCGCCATTGTTCTTTGGTTTATATAAAACATTCAGTGCTGCTGACCAAGGGGCGTGTGGCTCTTTGTCGGCCGGCACAGACATGATCAGCCAAAATGGCCTCCTTCTGTGCTGTAGATTTCTATGTTTCTATGGGCTAGATTTTACACTGTTTTTGGGCGTTACTTCCGGCATGGGCCGTAAAAATGGGTTTTCAGATTGCCGGCTTCTCGCCCATTTTCAAAGCACCCTAGTCTCCATTTTTTAAATTGGGCATTACCGCGAGCGATATGAAATGGGCAGTAGCGTTAAATCTCTCTGACTTCTGCCGTAAAGCGTCGCCGTCCTTAGCAATGGCATGGCAACGCTCGATTCCCGCGATTTGGGATGTCAAGGGTCATCATGACATGCGCAGAAGAGGAGACAGAGAGAGGTAGCTGAGAGGGACTGAAAGCGTGTGTGGCTGTGGTGTGTGCTTGTTTGGCTGTTGTGGGAGGCACGAGGGAGATTCACCAGCAGCAAAAAGCCTACTAAGCATCAAAAACATAGTTGGCACCGAGTTTTTTGTCCAACAAATAAGATATAACATGAAAGAGATGGTGGAGGCCCTGGAACTGGTAGCCAGGAACACTGATGGCAGAGGGTTCCCAGTGATCCCAGAACATGGCACTGCACCCCAAGGTGCCGCACCCCCATTGCCAATGACACGAGAGCCAGGAGCAACATCTTACTTCTGGCTCAGAGCACGTTCCCACCTTGGGACCCTCCTCTCCCATATCCATCCAAGCAGCGTTTTGGCTGTCATTCCCCTCCCACCCCCGCAATGAAGCATCGCTTGAGGAGCTCCTCGGCCAGGCGGCTTGGAGACAGGAGGGGAAGGGGAAGGGGTAGAGGTGGGGATGAGAAGCGGGGAAATGGGGGGGGGCGGTGCGGGGAGGGTTGTTTTTTTTACAGAACTACTGATGATTTCAGACAATTGTTCGGTTAACAAAATGTTGCACATTGGCTCAGATAGCTGCACCATTACTTAACATCAAAGGGTATAATTACACTTAACTTCAATCAACTTAAACTTTACCTGTCACCAAGGTGATGCCCACCATTGATGTATTAGCTGCACATCCAGCAGTGTATCAGCCTTGTAAATAACACCAACGTTCTTTCAGGCAAAGTGCTTATTTATGAGCTCCTGACGCAAGGCTCTTGCAGCTATCATGCCACCATGGGCCCTTTCATGCAGTCTACAGGGGGGCGGGGGCTTGGCTTCAGCATCAGCCTGATTTTCTGGCCCGATGGCAGCGTCTGTCTCCTCGTCCTCCTCTTCCTCTCTCTGGTGAGGTGGACTATCAGACTCTTCAGGCAATTCTTATCCCCTCCTGAAAACCAAGTTGTGCAGCATGGAGCACACCACCACGAATTGAGCTACCTGCTCAGGGTGGCATTGAAGATCGCTTCCTGAGTGGTCCAGGCATCTAAAGCGCTGCTTAAGCACTCCAATGCTTTTCTCCATGATATTGCGAGTGGCTCTGTGGCTCTCATTGTATCACCTCTCAGCTTCGGTGTGGTTGTCATGCAGGGGGGTCATCAGCCAGGTGGTGAGGCCATATCCTTTGTCACCAAGCATCCAGCATTGACCTTGTGGCTGATTGGTAAACAAGTCAGATACAGTGTTCTCACGCAAGATATGAGCATCATGGATGCTGCTTGGAAATTTAGCATTCACTGCCATTATAATTTGCTGGTGGTCGACAACGAGTTGGACATTCAGGGAGTGGAATCCCTTGCGGTTCCTGAAAACCTCTGCATCCTGAAAAGGTGCTCGCATCGCGATATGTGTACAGTCTATTGCTCCCTGTACCTTGGGGAAGTTTGCAATTTTGGAGAATCCTAGAGCACTCTCACTCTGCCTCACTGGTCATAGGGAAACTAATCAAATCCCTCCTGTGTGCGTACAGGGCTTCAGTGACCTGTCTAATGCAGCAATGTGTGGCATGCTGAGACAGACCGCAAATGTCGGCAGCTGAGGCCTGAAAAGAACCCGACGCATAGAACGACAGTGTCGCGGTGACTTTGACCTCGACGGACAGTGCAATACTGATGGTGCGGGCAAGCTGCAGATCTCTCCTTATGAGCTGGCATACTTCAGTGATAACCTTTTTGTGGAAGCGCAGTCTCTGAAGGTGGTGTCGGGCAAGTCGAGGTAAGACTGCTTCTCCCTGTA
This sequence comes from Pristiophorus japonicus, assembly GCF_044704955.1. Classification (NCBI taxonomy): domain Eukaryota; kingdom Metazoa; phylum Chordata; class Chondrichthyes; family Pristiophoridae; genus Pristiophorus; species Pristiophorus japonicus. The sequence goes on from NC_091979.1 coordinate 292,819,977, forward strand.
CTTGTGGGGAGGGTGTAACATCTGGTCCTCCTCATCTGTCTGTAACGTCTTACATTGAGCACATAATGCTGTGGAGTGTTCCTTCATCCATCTCGAGTCTGCAGCATGTAATTGGTCATCAAGCGAGGGTGAGGAAGGACAGGCCCCATTGCAATAGCTGTCTGTTTTCCACCGATTGATCACAAAGAATAAATATCCCGACTGTTAGCGTGAATGTTTTCTCAGAAGAATCACTCAACACTCAGAGTCGGTTCCAACGCCAATGCGGTCTTTATTTACGCTAGCGGGGAGGAAGCCTCAGGACTGGATCCAGACACTTCTCTCCACCGAACAAAGGGTTTCATGGATTTTTATATGTTTTACAACAGTTTACTACAGTTACATCAGCCCATTTCGGCTGGACACTATCCAATCATACTGATTATAGATTCAATTAGACCAATAGATAGTTAGTCTCTAAACGTAAAGTGGCTCATGTGTTGCCAAGAGATGTGTTGCTAAGGGGTGTGTTGCTAGGAATGACTCATGTATCTTGTAACATGGTCCAGGCCTCCCTTATCTTACTCTCCTTGGGTGCTGTCTTTGGGTAGCCTCCTTATCTTAATCCTGTTACAGAGTCATATTGTCCTACCAGAACATTTTGTCTGAGGCCTGGCTGATTAGAGACATCTGCAAAGTTTGCTTATTAGTCCTGTGTGTGGGAAACAACAATTATCAGTTTCCAGGAATGCGGTCTATTTCAGTTAACAGAAATCCCTTGAGGCTTCACGGGTAGCCATTTTTATGGTATTAGAGTTACATATTTAGTCCTATCCTTATGCTGCAGGTGCTGCTGCCCTAGGTTTTGATATATTCAGCAGGTGCCTAATGCCTACAACACCTATACAGTATAAATGCACACGAGGCCCATGCTTAAGAGAAGGTCACTCTGTGACCAGAAACCTTTATTCACTAGCACTCAAGTGATGAAGATGGGTGGAGCTTCCCCTTTTATACCTGAAAGTCCAGGTCAGGAGTGTCTCCCACAAGTTCACCACCTAGTGGTCATTGTTCTCACAGTGTACAACTTAGGTTAGTTTATACGTGGGTTACAATGATGGTTGAATACATGACATCATCTCCGCCCCAAAGTCTTATTGGGATCACAGGTTAAGTCTCTCTGGTGGTTTACGATCCTGAGTTGGGGCTCCGGTTGTTGAGCGCTGGCCTGAGTGTCTGCTGTTTGCGGTGCCTCAGGCCTGTCCGGACTGCCCACAGTGACTGGGTTCTCCTCCACTTGGTTCCGGTGTTCGGTCACCTGTGGTGGAGTGAACTCTACATCGTGTTCTTCTTCTATGGGGTTGCTGAACCTCCTTTTTGTTTGATCCACATGTTTGCAGCAGATTTGTTCATTGGTAAGTTTAACTACCAGAATCCTATTCCCCTCTTTGGCAATCACAGTGCCTGCAAGTCATTTGGGCCCTGCAGCATAGTTGAGGACAAAGACAGGGTCATTGACATCGATACCTCACGCCCTCGCATTCCTGTCATGGTAATCACATTGTGACTGACGCCTGCTCTCGACAATTTCTTTCATGGTGGGGTGTACAAAGGATAACGGGTTTTGAGCGTCCTTTTCATTAGCAGCTCTGCGAGTGGAACCCCTGTGAAAGGACCTGCGTAGTCCATATGGATGCGTGACCAAGGCTTGGCGGGCCTGGACCAGGGACTAAGGGGGGCTTCCCTGGGCACATTGCCCAGCTGGGCACACGTGTTGCATCTGCGAACACAAAGTTCCAGGTCTGCATCTATCCCTGGCCACCAAACGTGTCACCTGGCAATTGCCTTCATCATGACAATGCCCGGGTGCTCATTGTGGAGTTCTCTGATGAACACCTCTCTGCCCATCTGGGGCATGGCTACACAGCTTCCCCATAGTAGGCAATCGGCCTGAATCTAGAATTCATCGCTGCGCCTGTGAAATGGTTTAAATTCCTCAGGGCATGCCCTGTGCATGGCTGCCCAGTCCCCATTCAGGACACATTTCTTGACTAAAGACAGTAGCGGGTCTCTATTTGTCCAGACCTTAATCTGATGAGCAGTCACGGGTGAGCCATCGCTTTCGAAAGCTTCAACAGCCAAGACCATCTCAGCAGCATGCTCGGTAGCCCCCTCAGTGATGGCTAGTGGGAGCCTGCTGAGTGCATCGGCGCAGTTTTCAGTGCCCGGTCTGTGCCAAATTCTATAGTCATAGGCGGTTAACGTGAGTGCCCACCTCTGTATGCGGGCCAATGCATTTGCATTTATGGCCTTGTTGTCGGCCAAAAGGGAATTTAGGGGTTTATGATCTGTCTCCAGCTCAAATTTCCTGCCAAACAGGTACTGGTGCATTTTCTTTACTGCATATACACATGCTAGCACTTCGTTTTCTACCATCCCGTAGTCCCTTTCTGCCTGGGACAGACTTCTGGAGGCATAAGCTACTGGCTGTAACTGACCCTTGGCATTGACATGCTGCAACTCACAACCGACCCCATAGGACGACGCATCGCACGTTAAAACAAGTTTCTTACATGAGTCATAAAGTGTTATCAGATTGTTGGAGCATAACAAATTGCGTGCTCTATCAAAAGCCCTTTCCTGGCTGTCCCCCCCAGACCCGATCGTGACCTTTGTGTAGGAGCACGTGTAGCAGCTCTAACAGCGTGCTCAGTTTGGGAAGAAAGTTACCAAAATAGTTCAGGAACCCCAGGAACGAACGCAGTTCCATCGTGTTATGGGGTCTAGGTGCTCTCTGGATCGCTTCCGTCTTGGACGCAGTAGGTTTGATCCCATCTGCTGCTACCCTCATCCCCAGAAATTCTACCTCTGGAGCTAGGAAGACGCACTTCGCCTTTTTCAGTCGCAGCCCTACCTGGTCCAGTCTACGTAGCACCTCCTCCAGGTTGCGGAGATGTTCTTCAGTATCGCGACCCGTGATGAGGATGTCGTCTTGAAAAACCACCGTCCCTGGAATCGACTTGAGGAGGCTTTCCATATTTCGTTGAAAGATCACGGTGGCCGAGCGAATCCCGAACGGGCATCTGTTGTACTCAAACAACCCCTTGTGTGTCGTGATGGTGGTCAGCTTCCTCGACTCACTCGCCAGCTCCTGGGTCATGTAAGCTGAGGTCAGGTCCAATTTTTTAAAAGTTTGCCACCGGATAGCGTCGCAAAGAGGTCCTCCGCTCTCGGTAGCGGGTACTGGTCTTGGATTGACACCCAATTGATGGTGGCCTTGTAATCGCCACATATCCTGACCGACCCATCCGCCTTGAGCACCGGCACAATCGGGCTCGCCCAGTCACTGAATTCGACTGGCGAGATGATGCCTTCCCTCATGCGGTCCAATTCGCCTTCTATCTTTTCCTGCATCACATACGTCACTGCTCTGGCCTTGTGGTGTAATGGCCTGGCATCCGGGTTTGTGTGAATCACTACTTTGGCCCCCATGAAAGTGCCAATGACGGATTGAAATAGTGAGTCAAATTTGTCCAGGATCTGTGAGCATGATACTCGCTCCACAGAAGAAATTGCATTGACATCTCCTCATTTCCAGTTCATGACAGCAAGCCAACTCCTCCCCAGTAGTGCGGGACCATCCCCCGGGACAATCCAGAGTGGCAACCTGTTCTCCGAATCTTTGTGGGTCACGACTACTGTGGTGCTGCCTAGCACCGGAATGATCTCCTTTGTGTATGTCTGTAGCTGTGCGTCAATCGCCGGTAATTTTGGTCACCTGGCCTTGGATGCCCACAACTTTTCAAACTGTTTGATACTCATCAGGGACTGGCTGACCCCCGTGTCTAGCTCCATTGATACTGGGATGCCATTGAGGAGCACTTTCATCATTATCGGTGGCGTCCTGGTGTATGAACTGTGTATGTGCTCCACATGAACTCGCTGAACTTCAGCTTCCAGCGATTTCCCCCAGTGTCCATTTGGCTTCGTAGGGCTTACATCGGGCTCATCCTCCTCGTACATCAACCTGGCTGTAGGCTTCCTGCACATACGCGCCAAGTGACTGCTGACGTTGCAGTTTCTGCAGATATATTGCTGATACCTGCAAACCCTGGCTGGGTGTGTGCCTCCACACCTCCAACATGAGCCGTTGTTGGAAAAAAAAGGTCCATTACTAGTCGATCGTCTCTGACTGTCTCTGTAACTGTCCTTAAGCACACCATTGACAGGTGTTGATGGCCCCATTACTGGCCGCATTGTCCATTGCGATGGCATGAATCGCCGTTCAGCTAGCCATTGTCTCTGTTGAATTCCCTCTGTGGGTTCGACTACATGCTGGGGCATGTCCGATTGTCCTTGACTGCCTGGAGAACTGTGTGCCGCTTTAACAATGTTGACTCCCTGTCCATTTGCTGCATTTGAGTCCAGATTTTTGTCAAACATCATTCTGGCCTCTTCCTCCCCTGAGATAAATGTCTGGGCCGTCAAAGCTGCCGTTTCCAGGGTCAAGTCTTTAGTCTCAATCAGTTTCCTGAAAACCCCAGCGTGCCTGATGCCCTCAATAAAAAAGTCTTGCAGCATCTCCGCTCTGCATGCATCTGGGAACTTACATAGGCTCGCCAATCGATGGAGGTCTGCCATGAAGTCTGGAACGCTTTGCCCTTCTCGCCGCCGGTGCATGTAAAACCGGTGTCTCGCCATGTGCATGCTGCTTGCCGGTTTAAAGTGTTCCCCGATCAACTTACTGAGCTCTTCAAACATCTTGTCCGCCGGCTTCTCTGGCGTTAGAAGATCCTTCATCAGGGAATACATTCTGGATCCACAAACCATCAGGAGATGAGCCCTGCGTTTGTCGGCCGAATCCTGTCCCAGCCATTCCTTAGTGACAAAACTTTGCTGTAGTCTCTCAATAAAATCGTCCCAACCATCCCCAACACAGTACCTCTCATCTGTGCTGCTAGTTGCCACGCTCGCGTGGTTTAAATCCCAGTTTCCCGTCGCCAATGGTACGTCCTTACTTTTCAGTCTAAATGCACACAAGGCCCATGCTTGAGAGAAGGTCACTCTGTGACCAGTAACCTTTATTCACTAGCACTCAAGTGATAAAGGTGGGTGGAGCTTCCCCTTTTATACCTGAAAGTCCAGGCTAGGAGTGTCTCCCACAAGTTCACCACCTAGTGGTCATTGTTCTCACAGTGTACAACTAGGGTCAGTTTATACATGGGTTACAATGATGGTTGAATACATGACATCGACGAAGGCACCTATTCAATTCCAATCGTTCACAGTATGGTCAAGATGTTTGTACCGATGTTCACATCACCTCCAAAGACCTCCAGGGTACATCCGAACTCCCCCGAGGTTGAAGCAGAGCAGCCTTTTAAAGGATGCGACATGTGATGTAGAACATGGCGTCCATAATGCCGTGATTAGTTCCAGTTAGTTCCACTTTTTCCGGGCAGTTTTTTGGCGACGATATGTGTGCGATCTCATGGCCGTTAGTTTCGGCAAATGTGTTCTTCACAACAAAAAAAAGTGGGCGGTCGGTATTATTGAATCTCGGCATTAATTCTGTGTAGAAACTAATGCTGGGCGATATTATGGCCGTTGATTTCGCCCATTCTGATGATTCCAACAAAAAAAGTGGGCGGGCGGTATTTTTTTCCTGCCGTTACGCACATGGGGAAAGTAATGCTCAGCGATAAGTTTCTGAAAAATGCCCGTCAGTTTCCATTTTGTGGCTAAATGGACAATATATGGGCGTTATACATAATTTCAGTGGTAAAATGGACCTAAAGTGGGCATTAAGCATTGGCAGCATTGTGGTGGGCTGATGAGGCTTGGCAGCATTAGGGGTATCTTTTAGTCTGACATCACTGTGGAAGGGGAACCGGAGTTGTGACAGAAGGGTATGGAATGTGGGATTTGGCTCAATGGTGGATTCCTGCTGTCCGGCAGCAATGAAGCGAGAGGAAATCCATGGCCCAATAAGACTAGGGAATAGGGACATCATAGGTCTAGCATTACTGGTTTGCAATACCAGAAGCACCATGCTATAGCCAGAGCTAAGCGATCCTTCAACCAACAGATAAGAAAAAAGCTCTATAGTCAACAACAATTTGCATTTACATCATCATCATAGGCAGTCCCTCGGAATCGAGGAAGACTTGCTTCCACTCCCAAAGTGAGTTCTTAAGTGGCTGAACAGTCCAATACGAGAGCCACAGACCCTGTCACAGGTGGGACAGACATTCGTCGAGGGAAGGGGTGGGTGGGGCTGGTTTGCCGCACGCTCCTTCCACTGTCTGCACTTGACCTCTTCTCGCTCTTTGCATTGAGATTCGAAGAGCTCAACGCCCTCCCGGATGCACTTTCTCCACTTCAGGCGGCCTTCGGCCAGGATCTTCCAGGGTCAGTGGTGATGTCGCACTTTACCAGAGAGGCTTTGAGGGTGTCCTTGTAATGATTCCGCTGCCCATCTTTGGCTTGTTTACCATGAAGGAGCTCTTGCTTTTGCTTAGGGAGTCTCATATTTGGCATGCGAACTCTGTGGCCTGCCCAGCGAAGCTGATTGAGTGTGGTCAGTGCTTCAATACTGGGGATGTTAGCCTGGACGAGGACACTGATGTTGATGCGCCTGTCCTCCCAGGGGATTTGCAGGATCTTGCGGAGACATCGTTGGTGATATATCTCCAGCGAGTTGAGGTACCTTCTATACATCGTCCATGCCTCAGATCCATACAGGAGGGCGGGTATTACTACAGCCCTGTAACCATGAGCTTGGTGGTAGGTTTGAGGGCCTGGTCTTCAAACACTCTTTTCCTCAGACGGCCGAAGGCTGCACTAGTGCACTGGAGGCGGTGTTGAATCTCCGCATCAATGTCTGCCTTTGGTGATAAGAGGTTCCCGAGATATAGGAAATGGTCCATGTTGTCAAGGGCCGCGCCATGGATCTTGATGATTGGAGGGCAGTGCTGTGCAGCGGGGACAAGCTGGTGGAGGACCTTTGTCTTACGGATGTTAAGCGTAAGGCCCATGCTTTCATATGCCTCAGTGAATACATTGACTATATCCTGGAGTTCGGCCTCAGAATGTGCGCAGACGCAGGCATCATCCGTGTACCGCAGCTCAACAACAGAGGTTGGGGTGATCTTGGACCTGGCCTGGAGGTGGCATAGGTTAAATAGCTTCCCACTGGTTCTGTAGTTTAGTTCCACTCCAGCGGGGAACTTGTTGATTGTGAGGTGGAGCATGGTGGCGAGATTGAGAAGAGGGTTGGAGCGATGACGCAGTCCTGTTTGACCCCGGTCCGGACGTAAATTCGGTCTGTAATGGATCCGTTGGTAAGAATCATGACCTGCATGTCGTCGTGAAGCAGGCGAAGGATGTTGACAAACTTTTGGGGCATTTATATACATCTAAATGTAATAAAACATTCCAAGGTGCTTCACAGGAGCATTATCAAACAAAATTTGACACCAAGCCACATAAGGGGATATTAGGGCAGATTGATCAAAGAGATAGGTTTTAAGGAGCGTCTTAAAGGAGATAGAGAGTGGAGAGGCTTAGGGGTGGGAATTCCAGAACTTATGGTCTAGACAACTGAAGCCACAGACACCAATGGAGGAGAGAAGGAAATTAGGGATGCACACAAGAGGCCGGAATTAGAAAAATGCAGAATTCTCAGCAGGTCCTAGGACTGGAGGAGGTTGCAGAGATAGGGAGGGGCGAGGCCATGGAGGGATTTGAAAACAAGGATGAGAATTTTTAAATTGGAGCTTAACTGGGAGCCAATGTAGGTCAGCAAGCACAGAGGCGATGGGTGAGCGGGACTTGCTGTGAGCTAGGATACGGGCAGCAGAGTTTTGGATGAGCTTAAAAGTTTATGTTGAGTGGAAGATGGGAGTCTAGCCAGGAATGCATTGGAATAGTCAAGTCTAACAAAGGCATGGATGATGGATTCAGCAGCAGATAAGCTGAGGCATGGTCGGAGTAGAGCGATGTTACGGAGGTGGAAGTAGGCACTCTTTGTGATGGTGCGGATATGTGGTCAGAAGCTGATCTGCAGGTCACATACAACACCAAGGTTATGAACAGTCTGGTTCAGCCTCAGACAGTTGCCAGGGAGAGAGATGGAGTCTATGGCTAGGGAACGGAGTTTGTGGCGGAGACCTATTCCCAATATTTGGTTGGAGGAAATTTCAGCTCATCCAGTACTAGATGTCAGATAAGCAGTCTGACAATTTAGAGACAGTGGAGGGGCCGAGAGAAATGGTGGTAAGGTAGAGCTGGGTGTCATTAGCGTACATGTGGAATCTGACGTTCTGTTTTCAGATGATGTCGCCGTGGGGCAGCATGTAGTTGAGAAACGGGAGGGGGCCAAGGACATATCCTTGGTGGACACCAGAGGTAATGATGCGGCAGCAGGAAGAGAAGTCCTATTGAGAACGATGTTTGGAAATCAGGCAACTAATGAGGAGGAAAAGTTACATAAACATTCCCATTCCCAACCATGGCAGAGCAGCAAATAAGTGCAAAAGATAAGCCTGAAGTATTTACAAGAGTCTTCAGCCAAAAGTACCATGTTGACAATCCAATTCAATCTTCATTTGCAGTTTCTACCATCAATGATATCAATGCCCAGTTGATTTGGTTAAAGTCCATAAGACATTACGAAATGGCTAAATAGATACAGTGAGGACTATGACCCCTGACATCCAACTGTGGTGATGAAGATCTGTGCACCAGCACTTGCTAACCTCCTAGCCAAGATATTTCAATGCATGTATGACATTTGCATTTACCAGATAATATGTCAATCCCGCCATCCCGGGAATCAGTCTGGTGAACCTTCGCTGCACTCCTGTTGATTCTGCCAGAACCATTCGGCTCCAGACCTCATCACATCATAGGCTACCAGACATGAACAAAAGAGCTGAATGGAGACTATCTTTCAGTGTCTGGGGTCATAAGTGGCACATAGGAAATTAGTTGTGGCTGTCAAGAAGCTAATCATTGCACCACTAGGACATCACATCTGGCGTTCCTCAAGGCAATGTCCTCCATCCATTCATCTTCAGCTACTTCAATGACCTTTCCTCTACCATAAGTGCAGAAATGTGGTTATTTGCTCCATTCATAATCCCTCCATAATGAATCAGCCTATTGAATCAGTCTACAATAGTATCCAGGCTTAGGCTGAAAAGTGGCAGATGACATTCACATTATACCAGGCAATGGACAGCTCATACCAGAAAAAACCCAATTATTTTCCCAATGCTGAGTTCCCCCATTATCAACATCTTGACCACTATTGATCATAGTTTTAACTGGGCCAGCCATATCAACACTATGCTTTCGCAAGCAAGGTAGAGGCTGGGTACTCTGCAATGAGTAACTCACCTCCCGACACTTCAAAACCTCTCCAATATCTACAATACTCAAGTCAAGAGACTGGATGGAATACTCACTACTTGTGTGGATGGGTACAGATGCAACGGGAATCAAGAAGCACAACACCATCTAGGACAGAACAGTCCGGTTGATCAGCACCCCTGCCATTGGACTCAATATCCACTACTGGCATACCATGACTGCAGTACATACAATTTATAAGATACACTGTAGCAGTTTGCCAACCTTTACTTCAACAGCACCTCAGCCCCACAACCTCTATTGCTGTAAAAAAACAAAAGCAGCATCATAGAAACACCTTCACCTCGAAGACAGTCATTGCCCTGACTTGGACATATACTGCCATTCTTTCATTGTTGGTGAGTCATGGTGCTATAATTCCCTACCTAACACCAGTGTGCAAGCACCATCACCATAAGGAATGCAGCAGTTAAGCAAAAGGCCCATCACCTATTTCTCAGGTAATAAATATGGTCCAGCCAACATCATCCATATTTTGAGAACAAAGTAAAAGAGAAAGTTTGTAAATAATGATTGTTGGATACAATAAAAGTATCTCCACCAATAAAACCCATCTTTCTTTCATTACACCAGCGTACACACCTAATCAGCAGCATATAAAACTGACCGGCAAAAATAGGAGTTACACCAACCTATTTGCTTTAAATGAGTAGTATGCATGGGGCGAACACATCCTTACAGCTCCCACTGATCTGTAACAAAACCGAAATAAATCTTTCCTCATGACTGATTGCATCTTCTCTCTGCAGAGGAGATTTACTAGGATGCTGCCAGGAATGGAGAATCTTAGTTATGAGGACAGATTGGATAGGCTGGGTTTGTTCTCATTGGAACAGAGGAGGTTGAGAGGAGACCTCATTGAGGTGTACAAAATATTGAGGGGCCTGGACATAGTGGATAGTAAGGGCCTATTTCCATTGGTGGAGTGGTCTATTACGAGCGGGCATAGTTTTAAGGTGGGTAGTGGATGGTTTAGAGGGGATTTGAGGGGGGGGCTTCTTTACGCAGAGGGTTGTGGGGATCTGGAACTCGCTGCCTGGAAGTGACGGATGCAGAAACCCTCACCACTTTTAAGAGATGGTTGGATGGGCACTAAAAGTGCCGGTACCTTCAGGGTTACGGACCTAGAGTTGGTAATTGGGATTAGACTGGATGACCTTTTGTTGGCCGGCGCAGATACAATGATAAACATAGAAACATAGAAAATAGGTGCAGGAGTAGGCCATTCGGCCCTTTGAGCCTGCACCACCATTCAATAAGATCATGGCTGATCATTCCCTCAGTACCCCTTTCCTGCTTTCTCTCCATACCCCTTGATCCCCTTAGCCATAAGGGCCATATCTAACTCCCTCTTGAATATATCCAACGAACTGGCATCAACAACTCTCTGCAGCAGGGAATTCCACAAGTCAACAACTCTCTGAGTGAAGAAGTTTCTCCTCATCTCAGTCCTAAATGGCCTACCCCTTATCCTAAGACTACGTCCCCTGGTTCTGGACTTCCCTAACATCGGGAACATTCTTCCCACATCTAACCTGTCCAGTCCCGTCAGAATCTTAAACGTTTCTATGAGATCCCCTCTCATCCTTCTAAACTTCAGTGAATAAAGGCCCAGTTGATCCAGTCTCTCCTCATATGACAGTCCCGCCATCCCGGGAATCAGTCTGGTGAACCTTCGCTGCACTCCCTCAATAGCAAGAACGTCCTTCCTCAGAGTAGGAGACCAAAACTGAACACAATATTCCAGGTGAGGCCTCACTAAGGCCCTGTACAACTGCAGTAAGACCTCCCTGCTCCTATACCCAAATCCCCTAGCTATGAAGGCCAACATACCATTTGCCTTCTTCACCACCTGCTGTACCTGCGTGCCCACTTTCAGTGACTGATGAACCATGACACCCAGGTCTCATTGCACCTCCCCTTTTCCTAATCTGCCGCCATCCAGATAATATTCTGCCTTCGTGTTTTTGCCCCCAAAATGGATAACCTCACATTTATCCACATAATACTGCATCTGCCATGCATTTGCCCATTCACCTAACCTGTCCAAGTCACCTTGCAGCCTCTTAGTGTCCTCCTCACAGCTCACACCACCACCCAGTTTAGTGTCATCCGCAAACTTGGAGATATTACAGTCAATTCCTTCAGCTAAATCGTTAATGTATATTGTAAAGAGCTGGGGTCCCAGCACTGAGCCCTGCGGCACTCCACTAGTCACTGCCTGCCATTCTGAAAAGGACCCGTTTATCCCAACTCTCTGCTTCCTGTCTGCCAACCAGTTCTCTATCCACGTCAGTACATTACCCCTAATACCATGCACTTTGATTTTGCACACCAATCTCTTGTGCGGGACCTTGTCAAAAGCCTTTTGAAAGTCCAAATACACCACATCCACTGGTTCTCCCTTGTCTACTCTGCTAGTTACATCCTCAAAAAAATTCCAGAAGATTTGTCAAGCATGATTTCCCTTTCGTAAATCTATGCTGACTTGATCCGATCCTGTCACTGCTATCCAAATGCGCTGCTATTTCATCCTTAATGATTGATTCCAACATTTTCCCCACTACTGATGTCAGACTAACCGGTCTATCATTACCCGCTTTCTCTCTCCCTCCCTTTTTAAAAAGTGGTGTTACATTAGCTACCCTCCAGTCTATAGAAACTGATCCAGAGTCGATAGACTGTTGGAAAATGATCACCAATGCATCCACTATTTCTAGGGCCACTTCCTTAACTACTCTGGGATGCAGACAATCAGGCCCCGGGGATTTATCGGCCTTCAATCCCATCAGTTTCCCTAACACAATTTCCCACCAAATAAGGATATCCTTCAGTTCCTCCTTCTCACTAGACCTACTGTCCCCTCGTACAATCGGAAAGTTATTTGTGTCTTCCTTCGTGAAGACAGAACCAAAGTATTTATTCAATTGGTCTGCCATTTCTTTATTCCCCATTATAAATTCACCCGAATCCGACTGCAAGGGACCTACATTTATCTTTACTAATCTTTTTCTCTTCACATATTTATAGAAGCTTTTGCAGTCAGCTTTTATATTCCCTGCAAGCTTCCTCTCGTACTCTATTTTCCCCCTCTTAATTAAACCCTTAATCTTCCTCTGTTGAATTCTAAATTTCTCCCAGAGCTCAGGTTTGTTGCTTTTTCTAGCCAAATTATATGCCTCTTCCTTGGCTTTAACACTATCCTTAATTTCCCTTGTTAGCCATGGCTGAGCCACCTTCCCCGTTTTATTTTTACTCCAGACAGGGATGTACAATTGTATTTTTAGTACTGCAGAGAATCGAATACAGCCAGGGTTATCTCCTGGACTAGTTTTGATCGTCTGGATCAGTTGGAGAGGAATTTTCCCAGATTTCTTTCTCCCTAAATTGGCCTAGGTTTTTATCTGTTTTTTGCCTCTCCCAGGAGATCACATGGCTCTGGTTGGGGTGGAGTGTAGAATGTTTCAGAATAAGGGGTGTTGCAGTTGTGTGAGGTGGACTGGTTGAGCTGGGTGCTCTTTGCCTTTCCATCATTGTTCATAGGTTTATGTGAACCTTCAGGGCTGCTGACCAATGGCCGTGCGGCTCTTTGTAGGCTGGCGTGGACTCGATGGGCTGAAATGGCCTCCTTCTGCGCTGTAAATTTCTATGTTTCTAGGTGCTCTTGGCCACTAGGCTCCTTAGAAGGTATACTCTGATATATGTAGTTTCCATTATAGCAATGTCCGTTCAGCAACCCTTCATAGTGTATTGCACTGCAATAAATAGTCAATCCAGCAAATTATCGGTTTAAAAGATAGAAGGAAGCATCTTGAAGGTTGATCTATCCTTCCTTCCAAGCCTTTTGTCCATTATAGTTTATACGGTGGCCAATATGCTGTCTTTAGCTTGATGCTAAATTAAGATGTGATGGGAATAAACTGAGGTGATCAAATACTTTACAGGACACAACAGTTCATGTTCTGTTTCAGTTGAACCTTTTTACACAGTGTGTGTGAGTGAGTGAGAGTGAGGAGTGTTTACATGCTCCTTCAATTATTCTCCAGCATAATTGGTTTGTCTGATGGCAGTAAACAGAAAAAAAACTACCTTCCAGTTTTCAGCAAAGACTCAGTTGTGAAGATAATAAGCAAGCTTTCCAATATTTAGGCATCACAATCACAAAATTGAATCACATTCTAAATATTGAATGATTGCTCAAGAGAACAATTTTGTAGGATGGTCCAAATAGCGATTCAACACATTCTATTTTGAGGATAGCATCCATCAAGACTTAAAACATATCAAAAGTAAATGATTTAAGTATAAACTCGCAATACTACACTTCCTCAGTTAACTAAAAAAGCAGCCTGGTCTAGGTCATAATGGTCATGGGTCTTTTTTTTAAACCACTATTCAGTTTCTCTACACCAGACTTGTTTTATTTGTGTGTTATGAAGCTTGATACAAGACATCCAGAACTTAAGAAGCAGCTGAAACATTGGACATCTTGGAATTTACCACAAGCAGAGATTTCATAGACATGTGAGGCTTCATAAAAAGAGGCAAAGGAAGACCTACCAGGTCTTAATACCATAGTCTAAGGAGATATTATAGAAAACACAAGACTGCTTCACTGCACTTGTGTGAGAAAGAAGAAAATACACTAGCTCCTGACATCTATCCAGCTACCTTTGATAGTGAATATATGTGGGCATTAGCTACAGAATAGGATCGAGCTTTGATGTGATGTGTCCTTCAGTTTAGTAGCTCATCAACACTGGTCGTCAAGGGTCACTAAAGAAAGATGGAAATTATGTAGAATGCACGCAATGAACTGCACATTAGAGGAGACATCAGTTACAGTAGAGGACAGAAAAAAATGAAGAAAAATTTACAAGACTACAAGTGCATGACAGAAAGGAAGCAAGCTTGATTGTGTCTTAGCTTAGGATATTGATTAGCCTTGCTGTTGCTATTGCATTGTGAGCAGACACAACTGCCACAATTAAATTCTACTAACAACTTGTTTATCAATTATGTTTTGCACAGCCAAAGACATTGAGGCCTTTACAATGCTTGCCCTCGTCCCTTGGCCTGCCTTAACTTCAAAAATATTGGTCTTCGTACTTACCTCTATACAGTTTACAAGTTATTTCAAACTAGCCTTCCTACTGTTCAGGTAAAATCTAATAATTTTTTCATAGAAATTCTCAGAAAAATACATCTGATAGATAGAAACATAGAAACAGAAAATAGGTGCAGGAGTAGGCCATTTGGCCCTTCGAGCCTGCACCACCATTCAATAAGATCATGGCTGATCATTCACCTCAGTACCCCTTTCCTGCTTTCTCTCCATACCCCTTGATCCCTTTAGCCGTAAGGGCCATATCTAACTCCCTCTTGAATATATCCAATGAACTGGCATCAACAACTCTCTGCGGTAGAGAAGTCCACAGGTTAACAACTCTCTGAGTGAAGAAGTTTCTCCTCATCTCAGTCCTAAATGGCTTACCTCTAATCCTTAGACTGTGTCCCCTGGTTCTGGACTTACCTAACATCAGGAACATTCTTCCTGCATCTAACCTGTCCAGTCCTGTCAGAATTTTATATGTTTCTATGAGATCCCCTCTCATCCTTCTAAACTCAGTGAATACAGGCCCAGTCGATCCAGTCTCTCCTCATATGTCAGTCATGCCATCCCGGGAATCAGTCTGGTGAACCTTCGCTGCACTCCCTCAATAGCAAGAACGTCCTTCCTCAGATTAGGAGACCAAAACTGAACACACTATTCCAGGTGAGGCCTCACCAAGGCCCTGTACAACTGCAGTAAGACCTCACTGCTCCTATACTCAAATCCCCTAGCTATGAAGGCCAACATACCATTTGCCTTCTTCACCGCCTGCTGTACCTGCATGCCAACTTTCAATGACTGGTGTACCATGACAACCAGGTCTCATTGCACCTCCCATTTTCCTAATCTGCTGCCATTCAGATAATATTCTGCCTTTGTGTTTTTGCCATCAAAGTGGATAACCTCACATTTATCTACATTATACTGCATCTGCTATGCATTTGCCCTCTCACCTAACCTGTCCTAGTCACCCTGCAGCCTTTTAGCATCCTCCTCACAGCTCACACCATCACCCAGCTTAGTGTCATCTACAAACTTGGAGATAATACACTCAATTCCTTCATCTAAATCATTAATGTATATTGTAAATAGCTGGGGTCCCAGCACTGAGCCCTTCAGCACCCCACTAGTCACTGCCTGCTATGCTGAAAAGGACCCATTTATCCCAACTCTCTGCTTCCTGTCTGCCAACCAGTTCTCTATCCATGTCAGTACATTACCCCCAATACCATATCCTTTAATTTTTCACACTAATCTCTTGTGTGGGACTTTTTGAAATTCCAAATACACCACATCCACTGGTTCTTCCTTGTCCATTCTACTAGTTACATCCTCAAAAAATGCTAGATTTGTCAAGCATGATTTCCCTTTCATAAATCCATGTTAACTTGGACTGATCCAGTCACTGCTTTCCAAATGCGCTGCTATTTCATCTTTAATAATTGAGTCCAGCATTTTCCCCACTATTGATGTTAGGCTAACCAGTCTATAATTACCCGTTTTCTCTCTCCCTCCTTTTTTAAAAGGTGGTGTTACATTAGTTACCCTCCAGTCCATACGAACTGATCCAGAGATTGTTGGAAAATGATCACCAAGGCATTCACTATTTCTAGGGCCACTTCCTTAAGTACTCTGGGATGCAGACTATCAGGCCCCGAGGATTTATCGAGCTTCAATTTGCGAGAGGCGGCGGCAGTCCGAGAGGCGGGAGTTCCTGACGTTGGTGAGGCCTATAAAGGCTCAGCGGCAGCGAGAGGCGACGGCAGACGGAGAGGCGGGAGTTCCTGGCGTTGGTGAGGCCTATAAAGGCCCAGCGGCAGCGAGAGGCGTACCTGTGCAGCTGCAGCGGGGAGAGAAGGCAAAAAATAAGTAGAAAGAAATCAAAAGGTGACGTCACAACCAAGGGGGTAAGTGATTTAGCTGGTGATTGGTGAGTAGTTTTTCTTTTTTCTCTTCTATAACAGTGAGTAAACTTTAGCATTGTTGTTGCCAATTTAAGTGTATCTAAGGGTTAAGTCATGGCAGGACATCTCGGTCACATGTTATGCTCCTCCTGCACCATGTGGGAACTCAGGGACGACACCAGTGTTCCTGACGACTACGTGTGCGGGAAGTGTATCCTCCTCCAGCTCCTGACGGACCGCGTTGCGGAGTTGGAGCTGAGGGTGGATTCACTCTGGAGCATCCACAACGCTGAGAATGACGTGAGTAGCACGTGTAGCGAGTTGGTCGTACCGCAGGGAAAGGGTCCACAGCCAGATAGGGAATGGAAGACCAACAGGAAGAGCAGTGCAAGGAAGGTAGTGCAGGGGTCCCCTGTGGTCATCCCCCTGCAAAACAGATACACTGCTTTGGGTACTGTTGAGGGGAATGACTCATCAGGGGAGGGCAGCAGCAGCCAAGTTCATGGCACCGTGGCTGGCTCTGTTGCACAGGAGGGCAGGAAAAAGAGTGGGAGAGTGATAGTGATAGGGGATTCAATTGTAAGGGGAATAGATAGGCGTTTCTGCGGCCGCAACCAAGACTCCAGGATGGTATGGTGCAAGGGTCAAGGATGTCTCGGAGCGGGTGCAGGACATTCGAAAAAGGGAGGGAGATCAGCCAGTTGTCGTGGTGCACATTGGTACCAACGACATAGGTAAAAAAAGGGATGAGGTCCTACGAAACGAATTTAAGGAGCTAGGAGCTAAATTAAAAAGTAGGACCTCAAAAGTAGTAATCTCGGGATTGCTACCAGTGCCACGTGCTAGTCAGAGTAGGGATCGCACGATAGCGCAGATGAATCCGTGGCTTGAGCAGTGGTGCAGCAGGGAGGGATTCAAATTCCTGGGGCATTGGAACCGGTTCTGGGGAGGTGGGACCAGTACAAACCAGACGGTCTGCATCTGGGCAGGACCAGAACCAATTCCTAGGGGGAGTGTTTGCTAGTGCTGTTGGGGAGGAGTTAAACTAATATGGCAGGGGGATGGGAACCAATGCAGGGAGACAGAGGGAAACAAAAAGGAGGCAAAAGCAAAAGACAGAAAGGAGATGAGGAAAAGTGGAGGGCAGAGAAACCCAAGGCAAAGAACAAAAAGGGCCATTGTACAGCAAAATTCTAAAAGGACAAAGGGTGTTAAAAAAAACAAGCCTGAAGGCTTTGTGTCTTAATGCAAGGAGTAGAAACATAGAAACATAGAAAATAGGTGCAGGAGTAGGCCATTCGGTCCTTCTAGCCTGCACCACCATTCAATGAGTTCATGGCTGAACATGCAACTTCAGTACCCCATTCCTGCTTTCTCGCCATACCTCTTGATCCCCCTAGTAGTAAGGACTTCATCTAACTCCTTTTTGAATATATTTAGTGAATTGGCCTCAACAACTTTCTGTGGTAGAGAATTCCACAGGTTCACCACTCTCTGGGTGAAGAAATTCCTCCTCATCTCGGACCTAAATGGCTTACCCCTTATCCTTAGACTGTGTCCCCTGGTTCTGATAGAAACATAGTATCTGCAATAAGGTGGATGAATTAACTGTGCAAATAGATGTTAACAAATATGATGTGATTGGGATTACGGAGACGTGGCTCCAGGATGATCAGGGCTGGGAACTCAACATCCAGGGGTATTCAACAGTCAGGAAGGATAGAATAAAAGGAAAAGGAGGTGAGGTAGCATTGCTGGTTAAGGAGGAGATTAAGGCAATAGTTAGGAAGGACATTAGCTTGGATGATGTGGAATCTATATGGGTAGAGCTGCAGAACACCAAAGGGCAAAAAACGTTAGTGGGAGTTGTGTACAGACCTCCAAACAGTAGTAGTGATGTTGGGGAGGGCATCAAACAGAAAATTAGGGGTGCATGCAATAAAGGTGCAGCAGTTATAATGCGTGACTTTATTATGCACATAGATTAGGCTAACCAAACTGGAAGCAATACGGTGGAGGAGGATTTCCTGGAGTGCGTAAGGGATGTTTTTTTAGACCAATATGTCGAGGAACCAACTAGGGGGGAGGTCATCTTAGACTGGGTGTTGTGTAATGAGAGAGGATTAATTAGCAATCTCGTTGTGCGAGGCCCCTTGGGGAAGAGTGACCATAATATGGTGGAATTCTGCATTGGGATGGAGAATGAAACAGTTAATTCAGAGACCATGGTCCAGAACTTAAAGAAGGCTAACTTTGAAGTTATGAGGCATGAATTGGCTAGGATAGATTGGCGATTGAGACTTAAGGGGTTGACTGTGGATGGGCAATGGCAGACATTTAGAGACCGCATGGATGAACTACAACAATTGTACATTCCTGTCTGGCGTAAAAATAAAAAAGGAAAGGTGGCTCAACTGTGGCTATCAAGGGAAATCGGGGATAGTATTAAAGCCAAGGAAGTGGCATGCAAATGGGCCAGAAATAGCAGCGAACCCGGGGACTGGGAGAAATTTAGAACTCAGCAGAGGAGGACAAAGGGTTTGATTAGGGGGCAGGGAGGTGTTACTACAATTGTACAGGGCCTTGGTAAGGCCACACCTGGAGTATTGTGTACAGTTTTGGTCTCCTAACTTGAGGAAGGACATTCTTGCTATTGAGGGAGTGCAGCGGAGTGTACTCAGTCATAACCTCACATATCCAGGTCCCTGTGGCACACCACTAACCACCGATTACCAACCTGAGAAGGACCCATTTATCCCGACTCTCCGCTTTCTGTTAGTTACCAATTCTCTATCCATGCTAATACATTTCCTCTGACTCCGCGTACCTTTATCTTCTGCAGTAACCTTTTGTGTGGCACCTTATTGAATGCCTTTTGGGGATCCATCGGTATACCTCTATTCACCATGCTCGTTATATCCTCAAAGAATTCCAGTGAAAATGGAGTTCGAGAAGAAACTTACAGGGAACATTAAGACGGATTGCAAAAGTTTCTATAGATATGTAAAGAGAAAAAGGTTAGTAAAGACAAACGTAGGTCCCCTGCAGTCAGAATCAGGGAAAGTCATAACGGGGAACAAAGAAATGGCGGACCAATTGAACAAGTACTTTGGTTTGGTATTCACTAAGGAGGACACAAACAACCTTCCGGATATAAAAGGGGTCGGAGGGTCTAGTAAGGAGGAGGAACTGAGGGAAATCCTTATTAGTCGGGAAATTGTGTTGGGGAAATTGATGGGATTGAAGGCCGATAAATCCCCAGGGCCTGATGGACTGCATCCCAGAGTACTTAAGGAGGTGCCCTTGGAAATAGTGGATGCATTGACAGTCATTTTCCAACATTCCATAGACTCTGGATCAGTTCCTATGGAGTGGAGGGTAGCCAATGTAACCCTACTTTTTAAAAAAGGAGGGAGAGATAACAGGGAATTATAGACCGGTCAGCCTGACATCGGTAGTGGGTAAAATGATGGAATCAATTATTAAGGATGTCATAGCAGTGCATTTGGAAAGAGGTGACATGATAGGTCCAAGTCAGCATGGATTTGTGAAAGGGAAATCATGCTTGACAAATCTTCTGGAATTTTTTGAGGATGTTTCCAGTAGAGTGGACAAGGGAGAACCAGTTGATGTGGTATATTTGGACTTTCAGAAGGCTTTCGACAAGGTCCCACACAAGAGATTAATGTGCAAAGTTAAAGCACCTGGGATTGGGGGTAGTGTCCTGACATGGATTGAGAACTGGTTGTCAGACAAGAAGCAAAGAGTAGGAGTAAATGGGGACTTTTCAGAATGGCAGGCAGTGACTAGTGGAGTACCGCAAGGTTCTGTGCTGGGGCCCCAGCTGTTTACACTGTATATTAATGATTTAGAAGAGGGGATTAAATGTAGTATCTCCAAATTTGCGGATGACACTAAGTTGGGTGGCAGTGTGAGCTGCGAGGAGGATGCTATGAGGCTGCAGAGTGACTTGGATAGGTTAGATGAGTGGGCAAATGCATGGCAGATGAAGTATAATGTGGATAAATGTGAGGGCATCCACTTTGGTGGTAAAAACAGAGAGACAGACTATTATCTGAATGGTGGCAGATTAGGAAAAGGGGAGGTGCAAAGAGACCTGGGTGTCATGGTACATCAGTCATTGAAGGTTTGCATGCAGGTACAGCAGGCGGTTAAGAAAGCAAATGGCATGTTGGCCTTCATAGCGAGGGGATTTGAGTACAGGGGCAGGGAGGTGTTGCTACAGTTGTACAGGGACTTCGTGACGCCACACCTGGAGTATTGTGTACAGTTTTGGTCTCCTAACCTGAGGAAGGACATTCTTGCTATTGAGGGAGTGCAGCGAAGGTTCACCAGACTGATTCCCGGGATGGCGGGACTGACCTATCAAGAAAGACTGGATCAACTGGGCTTGTATTCACTGGAGTTCAGAAAAATGAGAGGGGACCTCATAGAAACGTTTAAAATTCTGACGGGGTTAGACAGGTTAGATGCAGGAAGAATGTTCCCAATGTTGGGGAAGTCCAGAACCAGGGGACACAGTCTAAGGATAAGGGGTAAGCCATTTAGGACCGAGATGAGGAGGAACTTCTTCACCCAGAGAGTGGTGAACATGTGGAATTCTCTACCACAGAAAGTTGTTGAGGCCAATTCACTAAATATATTCAAAAAGGAGTTAGATGAAGTCCTTACTACTAGGGGGATCGAAGGGTATGGCGAGAAAGCAGGAATGGGGTACTGAAGTTGCATGTTCAGCCATGAACTCATTGAATGGCGGTGCAGGCTAGAAGGGCCGAATGGCCTACTCCTGCACCTATTTTCTATGTTTCTATGTTTCTACGTTTCAATCCCATCAATTTCCCTAATACAACTTCCTGCCTAACAAGGATTTCCTTCAGTTCCTCCTTCTCTCTGGACCCTTGGTCCCCTAGTATTTCCTGAAGGTTATTTGTATCTTCCTTCGTGAAGACAAAACCAAAGTATTTGTTCAACTGGTCTACCATTTCTTTGTTCCCCATTATAAATTCACCTGAATCTGACTGCAAGGGACCGACGTTTGTCTTCACTAATCTTTTTCTCTTCACATACCTATAGAAGCTTTTGCAGTCAGTTTTTGTGTTTCCAGCAAGCTTCCTCTTATACTCTATTTTCCTCTTATACTCTATTTTCCCCCTCCTAATTAGACCCTTTGTGCTCCTCTGCTGAATTCTAAATTTCTCCTAGTCCTCAGGTTTGCTGCTTTTTCTGCCCAATTTATATGCCTCGTCCTTGGATTTAACACTATCCTTAATTTCCCTTGTTAGCTACAGTTGAGCCACCTTCCCAGTTTTATTTTTACTCCAGACAGGGATGTACAATTGTTGAAGCTCATCCATGTGATGTTTAAATGTTTGCCATTGCCTATCCACCATCAACCCTTCAGGTATTATTCGCCAGTCTAAAGGCATTGAAGAAAGCCAAGACCCCAGAGCTCAAATAGCTCACAGCCAGGAAACGTGAAGTAGATCATGAAGTGTAGCATGTTCAAGCAGAATATTTAGGGAATCCTTAGAAATGTGCACTGTGCGTAAGAATTAGAGAAAAGGGAATGTGGGGCAAAAAATAACACAAGGAACTACAGGCCAGTTAGCCCAACATATCAATACACAAATGTATTGAGAGTATACAGAATGAACAAATTATGAGCTGGGAGAAATACAACTTGCATTTATATAGCGAATTGTGTTTATTGAAACTCGGTTCTTTGAGGAGACAATAAACCTGAAGACAAGAAGAACTCAGCAGATGGTATTTGTTTAGATCTCAGCAAAGCTTTCCGCACACTGCCACAAGGTTGGAAAGCATATGGGTGGAATACTTCTGAAATGGAATAAAAATTGTCTGAAGCAGAAGATGCAAAGGATATTTGTATGTGGAGCTGGATCAGCATGGATGATGATAACTTGCAGGGTGCCTCACGGATCAGTGCGGAGACCTTTGTTGTTTATGATGTATATAAATGATTTAGAAGTGAAGAAATATATATTCCAAGTTTGCAGATGGTACCAAACAGGGAGGGGCTGCAAACAGGGAACAGACTAATCAAACACAGAAGGACGTTGGTAGACTGGGGAGCTAAGGAGCAGCAGATGCCATTTAAAGTAGACAAATGCAAAAGTCACGAGACTGGGAAAGGATATCAAATAGTGGAAATATAAGCTAAATTGTATTATTCTACAGGAGAAAGTATGAGGGGGATTTGCTGGTACAAGAATAGATAGAAACATAGAAACATAGAAAATAGGTGCAGGAGTAGACCATTCGGCCCTTCGAGCCTGCACCACCATTCAATAAGATCATGGCTGATCCGTCACCTCAGTACCCCTTTCCCGCTTTCTCTCCATACCCCTTGATCCCTTTAGCCGTAAAGGCCATATCTAACTCCCTCTTGAATTCATCCAATGAACTGGCATCAACAACTCTCTGTGGCAGGGAATTCCATAGGTTAACAACTCTGAGTGAAGAAGTTTCTTCTCACCTCAGTCCTAAATGTCCTACCTCTTATCCTAAGACAGTGTCCCCTGGTTCTGGACTTCCCCAACATCGGGAACATTCTTCCCGCATCTAACCTGTCCCGTCCCGTCAGAATCTTAAACGTTTCTATGAAATCCCCTCTCATCCTTCTAAACTCCAGTGTATAAAGGCCCAGTTGATCCAGTCTCTCCTCATAGGTCAGTCCAGCCATCCCTGGAATCAGTCTGATGAACCTTCGCTGCACTCCCTCAATAGCAAAAACGTACTACCTCAGATTAAACCAAAACTGAACACAATATTCCAGGTGAGGCCTCATCAAGGCCCTGTACAATTGCAGTAAGACCTCCCTGCTCCTATACTCAAATCCCCTAGCTATGAAGGCCAACATGCCATCTGCCTTCTTCACCGCCTGCTGTACCTGCATGCCAATTTTCAATGACTGATGAACAATGACACCCAGGTCTCATTGCACCTCCCCTTTTCCTAATCTGCCGCCATTCAGATAATTTTTGCCGCCAAAGTGGATAACCTCACATTTATCCACATTATACTGCATCTGCCATGCATTTTCCCACTCACCTAACCTGTCCAAGTCACCCTGTAGCCTCTTAGCATCCTCCTCACAGCTCACATCGCCACCCAGTTTAGTGTCATCTGCAAACTTGGAGATATTGCACTCAATTCCTTCATCCAAATCATTGATGTATATTATAAAGAGCTGGGGTCCCAGCACTGAGCCCTGCGGCACTCCACTAGTCACTGCCTGCCATTCTGAAAAGGACCCTTTTATCCCGACTCTCTGCTTCCTGTCTGCCAACCAATTCTCTATCCATGCTAGTACATTACCCCAATACCATGTGCTTTGATTTTGCACACCAATCTCTTATGTGGGATCTTGTCAAAGGCCTTTTGAAAGTCCAAATACACCACATCCACTGGTTCTCCCTTGTCCACTCTACTAGTTACATCCCCAAAAAATTCCAGAAGATTTGTCAAGCATGATTTCCCTTTCATAAATCCATGCCTACTTAGACCGATCCGGTCACTGCTTTCCAAATGCGCTATTTCATCCTTAATAATTGATTCCAACATTTTCCCCACTACTGATGTCAGGCTCACCGGTCTATAATTACCCATTTTCTCTCCCTCCTTTTTTAAAAAGTAGTGTTACATTAGCTACCCTCCAGTCCATAGGAACTGATCCAGAGTCGATAGATTACTGGAAAATGATCACCAATGCATCCACTATTTCTAGGGCCACCTTCTTAAATACTCTGGGATGCAGACAATCAGCCCCCGGGGATTTATCGGCCTTCAATCCCATCAACTTCCCCAGCACAATTTCCCGCCTAATTAGGATATCCTTCAATTCCTCGTTCTCACTAGACCCTCAGTCCCCTAGTACATCCGGAAGGTTATTCGTGTCTTCCTTCGTGAAGACAGAACCAAAGTATTTGTTCAATTGGTCTGCCATTTCTTTATTCCCCATTAATAATTCACCCGAGTCCGACTGCAAGGGACCTACGTTTGTTTTCACTACTCTTTTTCTCTTCACATATCTATAGAAGCTATATAGATATAGATAATTGAACCAATTAGCAGTGTGCAGCAGTAGTAAAGACCTTGGGCTTTGTAACCAGAAAAATATAATCACAAATCTCAGCAAAATAATGGAGTTTCTGCAGATGGCTCATTTGGTCCCACCTAGAATACTGTGTAGAATTCTGATCATGTTATGAGAAAGATATTCAAGCAGTGGAAAGGATATAGCAAATAGGTTAGCTGGGATTAGTTCTGAAGGCAAGCTGCAGAAGCTGGGAATTTTGACACGAGAGTAGAAAAGCCTCATGGATGATTTTAGAGTATTCAAGATCCTAAGGGATGGATAAGATAAAACATTGATCTGTGTAATAGTCACAGATTCTACAAGAGGACATAGATTTAAACTTAGAGATGGTGAAAAACCAGTTTAGATTTAACTGCTTAATGTAAAGGGTGGTGAATGTATGGAATGAATGACCAAGCGAGGCATCAGGGGCTGATTGTATGTACGCCCAAATTTTGAAGAGTAAAAATCAAAATACTGCAGATGCTAGAAATCTGGAACAAAACACAGAAAATGCTGGAAACGCTCATATCAGTATTCTATATGGAGAGAAGAGACAAGTTAACATTTCGGGTACAGACCTAAAATATTAACTTGTCCACTGCAGGTTTCAACATTTTCTACATTTAATTAAAAGGGTTGGATAAGTGAAATATTTGCTAAAGCAGTATGGGAGGTATCATGGGATATGACATTTCCTGGCTACTGGGACAGACCAGATTAACTGCATTAAAAAAATTGTTTCTTCTCGTATTGGTTTTGTATCAAGAACAAATGGCCATTTTTAACAGTAGACCTCATATATAGGAATAATTATACCTCACATTTCAATACAGCTATGATAAATTTTGCAGTGAAGCAATTTAAATCTGAAATTCAGTGTAATGAGTTTCTGCAAACTCAAATAACTGATGCTATATTTAATAAAGTGTGAAATAGATTGCAAGTATTTAGAATATAGTGTAATATATACAATTATGACAGGTAGGCGAGAGAGAAGAAAAATCAAATTATTAACTTTATTTCTGAAGAAAATGTACATAGGTGTATTCAAAAATAATGTACAACATTTGTAAAAGCTGGTCTTGAAAGAAATAACCCAATTTTGGTAGTGCATAGCTATTAAGTATATATAAAAAAGTGTTAAGGTTTTGAAATTGTTTTTTTGGAATTTACTCAAATCCATTTCCAATATACAAAAAAATCTAATTTCAGCTCCAGCAAGCAATGGTTTATTTAAGCACATACCAAAAACTACAGCAAGAAACCTTTGGTGCATTTACCAGTCAGCTGAAATGATGTTTCAAAGCCAGGAATTACTTTACAAGCTGCTTAATACAGTAAAGAATCATTAATGTAAAAATATAACCCAAGTTATTAACATTACATAAATATTCGCTTTTTTTTTACACTTTGCGATAAAAAACACAGGTTTTCTTCTTCACAAGTAGGTGTGGTGTTGCAATTAACGAATAGAAAAATAGAACGCTTCTATAACACTACCCCTTCAATATATCAGAGTCCGAGCAAACTCCTAGTACCTTCACACATCTGCAGGAATAGTAGAAACCCTACTTGGAATACCGAATTCAGATTGTTGAACTGTATTCTACGTTCAACAATATAAATTCTGGCATTGCATAGGTTTTCAGTGCTTCGTAGCCAATTTAGCCGATTGAATTTCTAATACACGGAATGGAAAGATCATCCAATAAATGCACATTTTGAACATGACAAGCAGAACAGACTTTCAAATGCAAGCAGCTACTCAAAATATATGGGGATACAAGGACAGATTAGCAACCTGCATCCATATTAACTTAATTTGAAAGATGCAAATGATCAGAGATAAAAGAACTATCAACAAATTTACACCTCTCCTTTTCATCCAGAACTCCCTCCTCTAACATTGGCATCTTTTGTTTTTTCGAATAGAGATGAAAAACAGTACATAAACATATCAGACACAATTTTATGTGCCTGCTAGGAGCTGTCAGCATCTGGTGTCTGCATCCATCGTGATCTTTATAGCATTCCAGACCTCATTTCTTGCATTGATTTCTACGCCTATGGTGTCATAGAATCCCAGAAGAGGAGGCCACTTGTATCATTGTCCTTGTGTCAGCTGTTTGAAAGGGCTATCCATTAATCCCACTCCCTCTTTCCCCAGAGCCCTGCAATAACCCTCTACACTGGCCACATATTGAACTTGCAGTCACACACCAAAAGTTGATGGAGGACTAAACATTTCCAAGACTGCATCACCCTAGAAGGCTTTCTTAGTTATCTGTTTCAAGAATCTAATTTGAAAAAGGATGAACTGAAATAGAAATTCCTGTTGGTGGATCTTTACAACAATCTTAGCATAGTATTTCCTCTCCCAATCCTGCTTTAGGGCCATTTGAGGAATGCAACAAATGAGTTGCAGGTTTATTGGTGTCATCGCAGCATCCTAAATTACTCTCTTCCTACAGTGATAGAGCTCCTGATAATCCTGTGCCTCAGGATATATCCCAGCACAATTCTGGTTCATTTTATTGACATGGAACTCTAATTGACAGTAATACACCAAATATCTGAATTATCCCAACTGCAATGCATACCTCACCGCATGGTACATGAAAGATACCAAATAAATGTATTAATTAAAAATGTACCAAATATGTTTTACATTTTATTACAATTCACTGCATTGAGGATAATCAGGACGGCAGAAAACTGGGAGTCGACTGTTTTAAAATCTACACTTTAAGTCTGTTTAATCATGTTGTGTTAACCTATGCTCGTCATATAGCCAACAGTTAGTAGTACAAATGATTGTCTTTGCTCGAGCCCAGCACACAAACTATGTGCTAAATAGGACGTGTGTATTAGGACAAGTGACATTTGTTTAAACCATGTTTACTTAAGCAAAATTCTCAACTATCACAAATTCACAAATACAATAAATTTACACCACATAAACAATACCCTTATTGAAGATTTTAGGTCAAAATAGAAAGCAAAGAAAACCTATAAAACATTACTATTAGCGCCAAATTCCCTGTAGAGATTCTTAAAGAGTGCATTTATTCAGTTAGTGTTATTTATATTATTCGGTAAATCCTAATACTGTGCCAGGGCCACTGTTACAAACAGTTTAAAACTTGAAAATACCTGTACATTTTATAGAAGCATATAGCACATTCAGGTTTGAATACTTATCTCTTATTCAGATTCCAGAAGACACTACTCTAACAGTTCCCCTCAAAGTAAATTTTCATTAACAATTGAAGCAGTGCATTATAGTGAACTGGACATATGCAAAACACGAAGGTCACAAATTAACTTTCAGTCTTGGGCCTTTTTCTGACATTTAGTCGGCTATCAAATCAAAGTGTTCCAGTCCCTCGTAGCCTCCATCAAATGTCTTTGACCATGACCCACCCAATCATCCTGGTTATCAAATATTCGACCACAAAACCAGCAGCTGAATGTAGCCTCGATTGCTTTATTTGAAATGGTTTTCACAATCTGATAATTGTTCTTGCTTGTCTTTTTCAACTTCAACTTCAGTACATATCTTTCTTTCACAGGGCTCACTGGTTTTATCTGTTTGCATTGGTTGAGGAATCCTTTTGCAGCTACTTGTATACTGCTGCAAGAAGGATTCAACAAAGCACCAATTGTTCTTTTTGATAAAACTACTTTGAGAACACTTCCTTTACACTTATTAATGGTTTTCATGACATTAACCACTTCAGGGACATCTACATCAGGATGATTAAGCACTATCACAGGCTGGTTTCTTCTAGGACATCTAATAAGCTGACCATGATCAAAAGGTACAAGTCTCAGGGTTTGCACAGTTCTATCAGTAGCAACCTTATTGCTAACTTCAACAGGTTCGTTTAGTTCTTTCTCTTCAGTTTCTTCAAGCTCACTAAAGCTACTAGCCATTGTTTTTGGTGGTTTTTCAGAATTTTCCAACTTTCTTTTTAGTCGTTTGCTGTATCTGAACACAAGTTTTTCATTACATGACTTTCGTGGTTCCCACAATTCATCTGATTTCTCATCATCCCATCTGCAATTTGGCTTTGTTACAGATCTTGGAGAAATAAGTGAACAGGCTTTATTAGTATTTCTTTTCTCTGTAGAGTGAATGGATGAACTTTTGAGAACTGGAGGAATAGGAAGTTTAAGGGAAGCCTGAGCACTGATTTGGGGAGGGAAGTTGTAGTTTGCAGCAGTTGAGGGTACAGGCTGATTCACTGGTAGCAGGATACATGGAGAGCCACCTGTAAACAATACAGCCTGACTAGGTTGCTGTAGAGGCTTAACGAAGTTGCCTGAAGCATCATTGTGAAATGTCACTGAATTTTTCAGGAATTGGTTGTCTTTCATGCCCGTCTCCCCATTAGAACTTTTAACAAATCGCAATAAAATCTTCTTCTGAGGAGGCCCATTTCCTTCAGATATGGAACTAGAATGTGCCACAGTATCTTCACTACTAACTCCAGTAGATTTTTTCTGCATAATACACTGAAGCACCACAGTTTGTTGGCCAGATACATTTTCTGTAGTTGTACTTCTCAATGTGTTCACACTACCCAAAAGAGTCCCTTGTCTCAATGGAAATGACAATGAATTATTTGATACAGATGACTTAACATTTTCAAATGGTTCATTGAACAAATTTGCATCCTGACCATTTGTATTTAATGAACCGTTCTCTGCTGTACGGTTCTCATTAGCATCGGACACAAGCTTTGCATAAGAATGATGATCAAATACAGCAGAAACTGGACCTTTCGGCACAGGGTCGTTAGAAGACAAAATGTTTACTGGTGTGGTCTTCATGCAAGCTACTCTGGAACTGCTAGTTAATGAACACGTATTTTGTCTGGTTTTGTCAGATAATGGTGTTTGTCCTTGTATATTGGCATTTGTACTATCCAATATTTGAGGATTACCACCACAAACAATGCTAGCAACTGCACCAAATGTACCATTACTGAAAGTAAGTATTAAGCCAGGCCCCTTATCAGTCAGGGAGGCAGAGTTTCCGGTAGCAACTTTTGTCTGTGGAACTGAACCCCCAGAAACTACTTGCAGTCGGGATTGTTTTGTCAAATGTAAGGGGACTGCTGAACCTTTCTGTGATGGTTGGATTAAAACCGGTTTAGTGATGCCAGCAAGGCGTATAGGTCCTAAAAGTGCTACAGGTGCGATAGATGAGTTACTGCTTCCATTAGCAGAAGTACGAATTGCATCCTTTATTAATTGTTGGTTGATTATTTCATCAGAATGAGTCTTTAACAGTGTGTTCAGTTTTTCAACATTTGGTGGCATGCAACTGCTTGGTACAGGTGGCGATATAGTCTGCAGCGTATTTCTCCCACCAATACATTTATCATTATTTAAAGCACAGCTTTCATTACTTTCAGCATTTAGATAGTCCAACTGCAAAGCCAGAGAGTCTTGTTTAATGGAATAATTATGCAAATCAGTTTTGTTTGTTGCATTTCGTGTACTGGTCTGTCTCTCTAGAAAACTAATTGGACTACTTTTGGGACACAGTGGTTCACTGCAAGGATTTTCATCACCAAATACAGAGGTGGCCTTCAATGCATCAAGTAGTAACTGATTTTCTTCAGGAGCCAAGCAACTCATTCCATCTCCAGTCTGTAATGAGAACACAGATGTGATTCTAGGCATTACCGGGGACACATTGCCATCAGAATCACTAACTTGCTCTTCCAAAAAGTCTTCTGCAGAAATACTATGATTGATGTTATCTTTGGTATAACAGTCTACATCCGGTTTATTCAGGCAATTTGTTTTTTCTGAAAATGAATTTGATCTACAGTAATCCAGGATATCGCTCTGTGAACCTGCGCTATTGGCAGAAATTGTTTCACCCTCTTCTGTATTTTGAAATTTACCATTTCCCTCTGAGCCAGCAATCCAATTACTATTACATTCCCTCAGCTCACATTGTTGAGCCTGCACTGTCGCCCAATTTCTGACATTTAGCATTTCATAGACATTTTTGAACTCCTTTTCACTGTCTCTTTTTATGGCTTCAGCCTCTGGTTCAGACTCGCATTTACTTTCTGCACCATCATTTGAACATTGATAATAATTAACTTGGTTAGTTTCCTTTACATTCACGGGACAGATATTGCTTTGTTCTGAAGCAGTTGCGTTTTTTAATACTGTGCTGCCAGAATTAAGGTTATAATTAACCATAGAATTATTAGAGAGTTCATCATATCTTAGGTTTAGAGTTTCAGCTCCCAGTTCAGTTGAAGCAAAACTAGAATTTGATGTAGAACTTGTACATACTGTAGATGACGATGACACTGAAACACTTTTTGATGTCACCAATCGGCTCTCCGCATCAGATTCTTCATTAACTATTTCAGAAGGTTTCAGCATTTGCATAAGTATAGGTGAATTAAATTCATTCAAACCTTGGCCCCCTGGATTTTGACAGCCAAGCAGCAACTGTGAAGGAATATTTATAGATGATGGTTTATTGGAAGTTGAAACACAAGCTGTTGAAACTTCTCCATTTAATAGACCATATTTTGGAATTATAGAGGACTGTGAAGTTACAATACGTTGTTGAAGATTTGACAGACAAATTCCACCAACTTCTATCTTGTGTGGCTCTCCAGAGTTTGATTCAGACTTAAAGGAACTTTGAGGAACAACTTCTGATGGTTGTGAAATCATTGCTGACTTTAAATTATCTCCTTGCGCTTTCAAAATATTAGATTGTTTTGGAGTAGATATGTTCACATTAGCATAATTATGAACAAAAGGCAGATGGATGCCTTTTATGAACTGCAATGAGGTATCACAATCTGACCGAGACATCTTTTTACTAGATGTCTGCCCAATCTGGCTATTGGTTGAAGGTGCAGATGTCGGAGATGGATAACTGTTTGAAACTGAATATTTTTCTGAAGTTGGAGGCTTGTTTTCTATAACTTGATTATCTAGCATACCCTTACTTATTGCAGTCTCAACCAGATTCAATGAAGATGTTGGTAATAATTTACCTGTTTGAGCTGAGCTCATGCCTATAAACAATGGCTGTAGTGTCTTAACCGGGGTAAAATTACCATTTATTACAGTAGATACTACACGAGACACCTGTGTTATAGAGGTCTGCATCTTCGAATCCACAGAACGCTCAGTTACCATGAATGCGCGAGGCTGACTGGTGAAAATATTTGATAATCTAATAGATTGTGCATCCACGCTCGATGTGTTTGTACCAGGTAATCCAACATTTGAATTTCCTGCAATCGGAGGCAAATGTAGAGAGTTGTCATTACTGGCTTCGGTTTGAGAATTTGAAGCACTTAAATTTTGTTTGCATGCAGGTATTAGCTTTAATACTAAATGTTGTTTGCCATTTACCACTTTGAAGCCCATAAATTGAGCATTATAGTTAGGTGGCACTGATAACTTATTGTTCTTTAGCATTACTACAGGTGCTGCAGGAGAGGATATGTTTCGGGATATTTGATTAAAACCACTATCTTCTGCTCTCTTCTTTGGAGAGCTAGTTGAAGCTACAGGCTTTGGTCCCTGAATTTCATCTTTCTCAGCATTGATATCTTTAGGACTAACTGTTTCTTCATTCAAACATGCATCTACAGCTGGTGAAGATTGTGGCACCTGATGGCGGAGTTTCTTTGTTGCATTATCAGATCTCTTATTATCCTTTGTAGCTACCAAATTCAGGATTTGCCTTTTTTTCCTCCATTGTGCTTTCCGAGACACCCCATTTTTGTATCTTTTCAGGACAAGTTTCAGACCCACTGAATTCTTCAATTTTCCTTTCTGACATGGCTCCATTTCTGGTTTTGAACTGCTGCCGTCTGCCAGACCCTTATGGACAGCATTAATGTGCTTTATAATATAGTCTTTACGTGTTGCACCATAGTTACAATATTGACAGCAAAAAGGAAAAGCTCCTGTGTGTACAACAAGATGTCTTTGAAACTCACCTTTTGTATAACTTACATGCTCACATTTACCACATTTGTACTGAATCACATCATGTCGGTGAATGTGCTGAATAAACGTGCCCTGATCCTTTGTGGAAAATCGGCACTTTTCACAGCGAAAATTGCCATTTACACCATGTTTCCAATTTAAATGCTTTCTCAGCTCTTGCAAAGTATACATTTTACCATCATTACAAACTTCACATTTAAGTAGAGGGGTACGATGTTTCAGTCGGTGTTGGCTCAGTGACTGAAAATCATTAGCAGTAAAATTGCACAACTCACAGGGATATACAGGCAAGTCTGCAGCATGCAATTCCTGATAATGTTTCAATAACTGCTTTGGGTTGTATTCAGCACTGTCTTTACATTTTGCACAGCTAAAACGTAAAACCTTTACCAATACAGCTTTTGCTGCCCCCTCTGGTGGTTTAGATGTCCCACCCAATGACTGTTGCACAGAACTGTCCTTGACAGAAATAACCCGACGGTCCACCTGAGCTATGCTTCTTTTCCTGAAAGATTTTCTTGCAGTCTGGCATTTGCGTAGTGATGTTTTACTTGGATTTACAAGCACGTATGGAGAGATCTTTTCTTTCACATCTAATCTTGACAGAACAACTTTTGCATTTTTAAGTTTGAACTTCAACTTTTGCCAAGACTGTTTATTCACATGTTTATTCATAGTCACTGAAGGTGTAAATGAAACTTGTGCAAACATTTGTGCTACAGCTCCTTTGTCCTTTTGTGAAAAGTTTCCAGTAGGCATATTTCGTTTATTTCTACAATACCTCTTGCTATTTGCATCTGCAAAAGTATTTGCTCTCTTGTCAGACTGCATATTTCAGTTTTGTAGAATGTCAATCGCTAATGTTGTGGAGACTTGTTAGATGCCTTCTCTCCAATTGGTGTATGTCACAACAAAGCTCAGAATGTTCATATCTTCGGATTTTAACTCAGACAAAATTGGGCAGTAGATTTATTATTCCTCAGCACGCTGATAATTCTGTAAAGTATAAAAAATGATTTTAAATTCAGGTATTGCACAGAAGCAAGTCTCTGATATGCTACAACATTACAATTCTCATGAACATGAGCTAGTGACATTATTGTGTAATTTAAACAGGTTCTTTGTAATATATCAAATGAGCCAAAAAAAGGGTACAAAATGATGCAACTGAACCAGAATTGTGGAAGCTCTGGACTATCAAAAATAACCTGCAAATCCACGTTTAAACATTGCTGGGACATACAGCTTACAAACTGAAACACATTGTGGCAAGTTTTGGGTCTACCTTAGAGATAATCTCCAGTACAGCAGTGCTGACCACTCCTGTAAGTGATCCACGCATCTTAGGTTCATGACTGTGCCGAATATCTAATTTATATGATAGTGTAACCTGGGGATATAACAACAGGCCTTCTTTGTGATATGAACTCAATGAAACTTTTGCTCGTGTTCTACCATGCACTTCTCAAATCCTTCCAACGGATGCTGAAATATTTTAGTTATGAGGCCAGATAGAAATCGCAAGCTGCTTTATTTTATAGGCAGCCAGTGAATATAGAGAAACATCAATCAAATTTCACAGTAATTCAACTAACAACAATTTGCATTTATATAGTGCCTTTAACGTAGTAAAACATCCCAAGGCACTGCACAGGAGTGGTACAAGACAAAAAATAAAT
This sequence comes from Pristiophorus japonicus, assembly GCF_044704955.1. NCBI lineage: Eukaryota > Metazoa > Chordata > Chondrichthyes > Pristiophoridae > Pristiophorus > Pristiophorus japonicus. The sequence continues at coordinate 292,854,222 of NC_091979.1, forward strand.
TAACCACAGAACTCTCCTCAAAAAAAAAAAGAAAATTAATAAAAATACACTGCACTTTGCTTAACTTTTGCTGACCAGCTTCCCAATTCTAAACAGCACTGGGCTTAAGATGAGCAAGTTTATCCTTGCTAGGCCTGGCATTCCTTACTAGGCCAAGCCTAGCTGACTGACTCAAACAAAATCAAAATACTGCAGATGCTAAAAATCTGAAATAAAACAGAAAATACTGGAAACACTCAGCCGGTCAGGCAGCATCTGTAGAGAGAAAAAAAACAGGTCCGGAATTTCCAGTGGGTAATAACAGCGAACCAACAGCGTTCTCTGTTATTACCCTTTTGAAACTGACCGCAACTTCAGGATTTAGTGCACACGCATCTAAACGCGGAAATCCTGAAGTTGCGGTCGGTCGTTCACTGTTCCGATACAGGCTGCGTGTGACCCCCACCCAGCCATCAGTGAAATTAGTGAAACTGATGAAAACTTGCGCTTTTCCGCAGTGATCACTGTTAAATACCCCATTACATGTTAGGTTTTGCTGGATTTGGTGTAACTGAGATTTTAACAGCGCATTGACTGCAAAATAAACATTATGGCCCTGGAAAAATAATTTTAATTTTATGGAGTATCAAATTTCTCCATTAATGATAAAAATTACAATTTCTAAGAAACATAAAAAAAACATTTTTATATTTTCTTTAAATGTTCATGATTATTTTAAGTTATATCTCGATACGAGAGCTCCAACCTTTGTTTTGCTCTAACATTTTTTAAGTCGGGATAAAAGCATGTTCTCATTTCCTGCATCCCTGTCTGAGAATTTTGCAATGTAATTGGCTGCTTAGACGGCTTGTTGACGTCACAGAAGATCATGTTAGGAATTCCCTATTATATTGCACTAAAATCTTTTGCGCGTCGAAAAGGGCAAACTTCTCGCCAGCGGGGCCAGCGGTGCACGCCTTTGCTTCCTTACTGACCGCAAATTCCGCGCCATAGATGTTTCAGGTCGATGACCTTTCATCTGATTGCCTTCCTGTCCATGTGTATGTGTCTTTTTTCTGTGTTCCCACCAAGTGGGAGGCCCATTCCTCTGAATTCTTCCTCATCAATGATTCACCAGTAGGACGATTACTAAAACTAACTCCTGCCCTCTTGGGAGGGCAGGTTTAAAAAAAACATTTACCCTCATTTTCAAAAATAGGGACCATCCAGGATTAATGGGCCTTGGATGAGACAAGAGACTCTTTGTAGACTGCGAGCCTCAACATTCCACTGAAACTGCTTATCTGGCCTTAATACACATCTTAAATGCCTGTTTCATTGCAAAAAACACCTTTGTCTAAGTAGCTGTGGTTTTTTAAACCTGTGAAAAATCACCGTTTTAAAACACACATGTACTTAACTCATTTCCAAATTCTTTCAATGAAGAAAAATCCTCTCCATTAAAACCAAAAAATATCAAAAGTACCAAAACATAATAACCTAGGCGATCCCTCGAATAAGTATGACTTGCTTCCACATGAGTTCACAGATGTTTCATTGAAGGACCCGATGTTCCAGTCCTGAACTCCAATTGAGGGGGTGGAAGATGCCTGTGTGTGGATTTTTTTAACGTGTGATGACCATTGCGCACATCAGCCACCACACGGGCTTGACAGAGCGAGGCCTTTATCCAATGGCAAGGATTAACCAGGACGCCTTGAGACCTGCTCTGCTGCACGGACCTAGTGCGCACACATATTGCAGTGTGGGCAGGCCCCTGCTGCCCCTGGGCCCTCGGCTCTTCTGGGCCCCGTACCCTCATTCGCCGCACCTTCGCCCATGATGTTCCAGGGTCCGACGCTCCAGCTCTATTTATCGCACCAACCTGCGGTGGTGTTCTCACAGGTCGGGGCGACCTTACAGCAAGCAGTAAGGAAGGCAAATGGCATGTTGTCCTTTATTGTAAGGGGGTTGGAGTATAAGAGTAAGGATGTCCTGCTACAATTGTACAGGGCCACACCTGGAGTACTGTGCAGTTTTGGTCTCCTTATCTAAGGAAGGATGTACTTGCCTTGGAAATGGTGCAACGGAGGTTCATTATTAATTCCTGGGATGAGAGGACTGTCTTATGAGGAGAGATTGTGTAGAATGGGCCTACACTCTCTGGCGTTTAGAGGAATAAGAGGTGATCTCATTGAAACATACAAGATTCTGAAGAGGATTGAAAGGGTAGATGCTGAGAGGATGTTTCCCCTGTCTGGCATGTCTAGAACTAGGGGGCACAGTCTCAAGGTAAGGGGTCAGCCTTTTAACACTGATACAAGAAATAAAGGGTGCATAAGGAAAGAAAGAGAAATAATTTGTCTATTTGTTTCTCAATAGATTTGGGAAGGGGGGGGGCGGAAGAGAAAAGAAAGAGAAATCATTTGTATATTTGTTTTTAAATAGATGATCACTCATCGTGCTGCACGAGGATTCAAGACCTGTACAATCTGGAAAGGTTTTATCTGTGTTCCTGAACAAACCGATGGCACAACAATAGCTGCCACTATAATAGCACGATGATTAAAAACAAAGAATAAACTAGAAAATGAAATCAAAGCATGTTATTGGTTTTGTGGGTGTATAATTGTAGCAGGAAAAATTTAGCTTCACAAATGACAAAAACCACAGATCCAGCAACTCACGTAGAAGTTTACTGATGAACAATGCTGATAGAAAAGGAGGCAACAATTAATTAATTTATTAATTGAGTACCATCACTAAATATATAAGCAGAGGGGAATGGACAGGATATCAAATTAATGGAGAAAGTGCAGCTGTAAATCTCCTGTCTGCTCAACATCTTTCCTTCCCCCACAATATCTTACCCTGATGTTTCTTGTGTCCTCCAATCTGTGTCACTCATATCTCTCACACAAAATGCAGGCGTAAAGGCTAGGAACCCACCCCCCATACACATCTCTCTTCCCCATTTTGTTCTCATCAGTATTGCCAATAGGACCCACACTCCACAACTATTACACAGCTAAACCCAATTTGTAGCTAAACCCACTACCCATGTCTAGTACTGCTAAATACTTGGTATCTCATTCCAACTGGTGCACCTCACATACTTTATTGCTGTGCATTCTCAGCTTTAAAACTAGAAAGGAATAAAAATGAATTACACAAGTATTTCATAGGTAAAGGACATACCTTGAACAAAAACTGGCCCCTCCAACTAACAACCCTCTCTCCAAGCTAAACAGAGATTTCAGCATCCTCATTTCCCCAGTCATGTTGGGAAGTCAGATGCCCAAGGGTGGATCAAAGAGTGAAATTGATGATAACGAAGGAAGCATGCAACCTGGACTTTTCCATGAATCATGATCTCGGGCAGTTAAAGTCAATGGGAAATCCTCCATATCTTCGCCACACCACTCACACTATGCAGAGATTGTGGCTCCTGCTACCAAGATGAGCAAAAAAAGGGACAATAACCCCATTCAATTGAAACAACTACTACCTCATCCAGAAGCAACTCAGCACCATCCCCCACTGAGCCAAAAATCGACCCCATGTAATGTTGCCTCTGACAGAGATGGAATTGGACCCAGTCCAGAGGAAAACTGGCTCTGGCACACTTCATCACACTATACCCCTCCTCCATCTCTCCCTCCTTCTAGTTTCCAGATTGATCCAGTTATCCCATCACTTTCTAACCTGTTTGATTTGAATAATGGACTTTGAACATATTGTATGTTAACACAACAAATATGCTGTATTTGTTCATATACTTATCATTAAGAATAATTCCACCCCAAATCCAAATCTCACTCCAGAACAATGAAGTTAGTCAAAGTCAGAGCGTGGCTGTCACTATTACACACCTCCTACCATCTGGTTGAGGGGACACAAATGGTTAGGTTACTCCCAGTTAGTTGGAAAATCCAGGGAAATGCAAGTTTTAAAAGATAATGTATGTACTGTACTTCAACAGTAGTATTTTCAGGATTTTAAAAAGTTTCAGAATTCAATAGCATTCTTTCACACGGATATTCTACTTCAAATGATGATTATGATCAATTGCTAGTTTAACTCATCACATCATTCTTGACTAATTAAAAGCAAACCTTGTTTCATACGAGTGATCTTTGTGCTCATTTTCAATTGAAATAGCACAATTCCTGTGCATCACTATATATTCAGGCAAGTAGGGGAATAAGGAAGGGGAAATGGTTAACATTGTTCATCCAGCATTAATTTTTAAAAGTTTCAAAGTTTAAAAATGAAAAAAAATATTGCGCTACTGGTTGCTCCTTGCCAAATGAAAAATGCCCTCAAAATAGGCACATGCCATCACTTAGCAATGATTACTGTTATTGCTACATTAGTGGAAGTATTTTGCAAGGTGATGTTGCACAGCCATTAAGGGCAATCCCACTGCAAAGTGAACTTGAAACTAGAAATGTTCATTGGTTTCAGCTAAGTTCGGGTGGGCCTAAAGCTACTGTAAGACAATCAGAAATGTTATTTGAGATTTGGGCAATTTGACTTGCTTTAAAATTATCTAAAGCAGCCAAGTATGTTCCACAAGGTGTTCTTAATACATCCACAATCTACTATTCAAAGCAGTGTTAGAAATGAACAGTTAGTTATATGTTATATAGTAAGACACCAAAACTAGTTTTAAAACAAAAAGAATGACAATATAATTAATTTTGTATGTGATTGAAGCATTTCTTCACAATTGTCAAGCATAACTATAAATCACTATTCCTTATTAATTGCCCCTGGAGAGAAAACAGTGGATTTCAAACCCAGAGGTGTGCAGTTTTATTTTAACAGATATTTTAACAGAGCAGACAGCTAACATGCCTGACCTTGCTTTCAGTATGATTCTGCTTCAGTTAGTGAGAATGTTTTTCAGCTAAAACTAAAATACATTGTTTTTAAAGAAGTGGCATATTCTTCGGGAAGCAGTATGTGTCGTAATAATTGACAGCATCACAATTAAGTCACTTATAGTCACTGAAAAGGTTAAGTGTTGGAAATAACTCTCACCTCACAACCCACCCACCTGCCCCCCAGTAGAGAGTTTGCATAATGTACTTAATAAATACTTCTCATATTTCTAGACAGCAGGATTATAATATATGTGGGTCAGATATTTTCACCCAGTCGATGGATGGAAAATCCTGCCCACAGGGTCATTCTAAGCAAGTGTTTTTGGACATATTTCTCACACAAATATTAAATACTTCACAAATGAAGTACCTCTTTACATGTAGTCTAGAGCATCGGCAGCGTCCATTTTAGAAAAAATGGTGCTCTATTGAGAAACTTTGCACAAAATATTTGGATGCTATTTTCAAGAAATTAATTTGTAAAATTTCTCATTTAAAGAGGCACTGTCACATACTGGTGAGTTTTTATACAGTCCCAATTTCTTGAACAACCAACTTGAAGCACTCAAAACTGTCACATCAACTACCTGAAAATGTTAACATAAGAAATAGGAGCAAGAGTAGGCCATTTGGCCCCTTGAGGCTGCTCCACTATTTAATACGATTATGGCTGATCCGATCATGGACTCAGGTCCACTTCACTGTCCGCTCCCCATACCCCTTATTGGTTAAGAAATGGTCAATTCTCCATCTTAAATTTATTCAATGTCCCAGCTTCCACAGCTCTGAGGCAGCGAATTCCACAGATTTACAACCCTCAGAAGAAATTCCTCCTCATCTCAGTTTTAAATGGGCAGCCCCTTATTCCAAGATCATGCCCTCCAGTTCTAGTCTCCCCTATCAGTGGAAACATCCTCTCTGCATCCACCGTGTCAAGCCCCCTCATAATCTTATACATTTCGATAAGATCACTTCTCATTCTTCTGAATTCCAATGAGTAGAGGCAAAACCGACTGAACCTTCCCTCAAAAGTCAAACCCCTCATCTCCGGAATCAACCTAGTGAATCTTTTCTGAACTGCCTCTAAAGCAAGTATATCCTTTCTTAAATATAGAGAACAAAACTGTACACAGTATTCCAGGTGTGGTCTCACCAATACCCTGTATAACTGTAGCAAGACATCCCTGCTTTTATACTCTATCCCCTTTGTAATAAAGGCCAAGATTCCATTGGCCTTCCTGATCACTTGCTGTACCTGCATTCTAACCTTTTGTGTTTCATGCACAAGTACCCCCAGGTCCCGCTGTACTTTGCAATTTTTCTCCATTTAAATAATAACTTGCTCTTTGATTTTTTTTCTGCCAAAGTGCATAACCTCACACTTTCCAACATTATACTCCATCTGCCAAATTTTTGCCCACTCACTTAGCCTGTCTATGTCCTTTTGCAGTTTTTTTTGTGTCCTCCTCACACATTGCAGAGTACTTTCTATATTGACTGCAGCTTGAACCTACACTTCTTGTACTACTTAGTGGCACAGCACACTGAACAACAGCAACAGCTTGCATTTATATAGTGCCTTTAACATCGTAAAATGTCCCAAGGTATTTCGCAAGTGCTTTATCATACAAAATTCGACACCGAGCCAAATAAGGCACTATTAGGGCAGATGACTAAAAGGTTTGTCAAAGAGGTGGATTTTAAGGAGCGTCTTAAAAGGAAATAGAGAGGCAGAGAGGTTTTGGATGAACTTAAGTTTATGGAGAGTGGAAGATGGGAGTCCAGCCAGGAGGTAACAAAGGCACCAACATGTGGAATAAAGGAGTTCGGAATTAAAATTTGATTCTCTTACTCTGTTGAGCTCCTGATCTTGGTCTGGGGATGACAGGAACAAGGGTGGAGGGAATTCCGGAGCTTAGGGTCTCAGCAACTGATGGTACGGCCGCCAGTAGTGGAGCAATTAAAATTGGGAATGCAAGAGGCCAGAACTGGAGGAGCACAAATCACAGGATTGTAAGAGGTTACAGAGATAGGGAGGGGCGAGGCCATGGTTAGATTTAAAAACAAGGATGAGGATTTTAAAATCAAGGTGTTGCTCAACCAGGAGTCAACGTAGGTCAGTGAGCACAGGGGTGATGGGTGAACAGGGCTTGATGTGAATTGGGATGCAGGCAGTAGAGTTTTGGATGAGCTTAAGTTTATGGAGAGTGGAAGATGGGAGTCCAGCCAGGAGTCAAGTCTAGAGGTAGCAAAGGCACCAACATGTGGAATAAAGGAGTTCGGAATTAAAATTTGATTCTCTTACTCTGTTGAACTCCTGATCTTGACCTGGGGATGACAGGAACAAGGGTGGAGGGAAGAAAAAAGTGAAAATTCTCACACCCCACTGATGTTGAATCAGGACATTGTATACCAATTTTCGACTGTAGCAAAAAATGGTTGTTTTTAAATAATCCAAGTCTGTCAAGTCAAATCCATAAAGGTAGTTGACACAAAACATTCATAAACACTGCATAAATGTCCCGTCATAATAATGTAAAAATGTGGCATCCTGGTGTAAATTAACCTAGTTACAAAACTATCAATATATCTTATAGCATTGAATTTCGGAAACACTCAATTTTTCATAATAAATAAACCACAGAAATGTGTAAATGTCTTGATCTAGGTTATATGTATATAACTCAGCCCTGGCTACAGTTTACACGTGTCGTATGCAAACGACCAACGTGTGAAAGCGAAATTTCGAACTGAAACAATTTCAAGGTGAACAAGTACAATTCAGATCCATCTACTTACATGACTACGAGACTATTCACTGGTAACTGCTTCGAAAGTTGTCTACAGCGGAAAATAAAGTACTATGAACATTACCTTCTTGCAATTAAAGTATCCTGACTTATTTCCCTGGGCTTGATCCGAGGCCGAAAATCACGAATAGAAATCTACTTATCCCCACCGTCAAAATGGCGGACGTATACACCAACACGGAATTAAAAAATTGGTTTATGTATTTTCTTTCAGCCAAGCACTTAAACTCACAAATAATCGTCTTAAACTACAACAACACCGCAAAAGCATTTCCATCCTCCATCCGACTACAGACCTCCATGTAGCTACACTTGCCGACAGTTATCGGCTGCACTATTTACTCTCAGCCCGAAAATGTCCTCCTCCCACGACTCCTGGAAGTGAGACGACATTTTCTTCACTCTTCAGCAGTGCAATGTATTTCCCACTGCAACCAGTCGTGACGGCTGCGAAGCGGGCGCTGGAAAGTGAAATAACCTCTTTAACCCATTTTGTTGACGAGTGGCTTTTTTAATTGTATTTGCAAAACTCTTACCATTTTTGAAAAGAGTGTGCAGGTCACTATAAGCCGCCATGACAGTCACATCCGGGCATTGTGCGGCTGAGTGGAGCGATACCGGGCTGCTGCCGGCCGGTGGTGAGTGGGTCGCTGCAGATCCGGCTGGGGTGGGGGAGGGCGGTGGTACCTGACAGGCAACTTCCGGCAAAAGTGCCATCAAAGACTCTTCCTGCTTGAATAATCTACACCATCCGCATTTAGTGTAAAATCTGAAACAGCAGAAAGTGAAAGACGATTACATTTGATCACAGCGAAGGATCACTGGGTACAAGGCCTGCTAGTCTCTGATTTCCACGTAAACATCATTTTTTTATAAAATGGAGCCCGTTTCTAATTCATCGGCAACAAACACCCTACTTATTGTTTCATGGTTTAAAATAAACCCTGTATTTAAGGACCTATTTAACAATGAATTATGTGTGTAATCTGTTTCATTCCAGCAAATCATAAATATTAAATCCAATATCTTCCCAATGTTGGCAGATCTGATGTTAGCTGCAAACTATTTCTGAAATTGCACCACTAAATCTAATGCACTGCAAGTCTTTTGGAAGTCTTATATGAGTGTCAAGAGTAAGGTCATTTCTGGTTGCAGGAATCTGGTAAGGTTGGTAGCATCAGTGTTGATATCTGACACAATAAACTTTGATATTAATGATTATTTGTTTGCTTTACACTTGATCTTCCTTAACCTTGACAATGCTGCCTACTCTGAGCCCAAATGGAACCTTTGGGTCTTTCCATTACCAAAGCTGCTTCCATGGAAGATGTTTTTCATGCCAAACGTCCAACAACATTGTACTCTTTTATAAAGAAACCTGTCCCAAGATTTGAATATTGCTTCTGTATCTCTGGAGACTCTTCTAATACCTCGCACACACCCATGGATGCAACAAAAAAGAGATATCTAATAGGGCAGGGACAATCAAATCTTTTGTCTTAATGGGCCCTTAAGATGTGTACTCACTCTTGAGCTCCATGTGTCACATATAAATGATTAAAATACAACATTAATGGAATACTTTAAAACATGGGATTTTTAACTATTCAAAAACTGCTTTAAATAATCTACATGAGCATTTTATGTTACTTTGTGTATGTTGTCTCATATTACTAGAACAGTAAGTAATGGTAGTAAATTGGCTTTTTGAATATATTTACATATATTTTGGCAATAAGATATGCCTTTTTGTGATTTTCCTTTCTAATGAGTGGATTTTCTATTTTCATTAAATTAATGTATATATTTCCACATAGATACACATACTTTACTAATACTATTTAAATTTAGTATAACCTTTCTCTTCTAGTGATACTACTTGTCATTGCTGTTATCCCTGTTAAGCTCCAAATATACTTCTCCATGCATATCTTCCTCCTTGAATGCTTACTGTGCTGCACTCAAAACTCATTATACAGTCTCCTGCTCTAATTTATTCTTCCTCAGGACTTCATAATTGTAACACTTATTAACTCTTCATTCCCTTTTCCCTGCATCTACAGGCTTTTAAAACTCAAGCTTCATGCTGTCTTATCCCATCTGTTGATTTATTTTCTTTTTTTCTCTTTTGCTTTTCAACCATAGTTGTCTCCTGCATTGATTTTACAAAAAATGAGAATAAAACTATGACATGTTTCAAATTGATTTGGTAATTCAAAGAGCCTCCATCTTTCTGACCAACTACAAAAATGTAATAGTATTTGGTTTCTGTATCACAAAAGAAAAGAAAGAACTTTCTGTTCATATAGCTCCTTTCATGTCCGCAAGGCATCCCATAGTGCTTTGCAACCAATGAAGTACATTTTGGATTGCAATCACTACTGTAATGCAGGCAAACAGCAGTCAATGTACGTACAGCAAGATTCCACAAACAGCAATGAGATAAATTACTAGATAATGTTTTATTAAGGTATTGGTTGAAGAATAAATCTTGGCAAGGATGCCAGGAAATTCCCCTGCTCTTTATCAAATAGTGTCATGGGATCATTTACATCGAACTGAAAGTTTAATGACTTATCGGAAAGACAGTATCTTCAACAATGCAACTTCTGCACTGAAGTATCAGCTGAGTTTCCAGAGTGGGGTTTCATACAATCACAGAAACTTAAAGCACAGCTCTCTGAAAGAGCAGTCATACTTCGTCCCACATCCCCGCTTTTTGTCCGTAACCCTTTAAGTTCCTCATCCTCAAGTAACTGCAACTCCCTTTGAAAATTATTTATGGAATCAGCTTCATAATTAATTTTGAGCGTTCCGGAGCCAGATAACTCCAAGTGAAAACATTTCTCCTCAACACCCCTCTAGATCTTTTGCCAATTATTTTAAATCTATGACCTCTGGTTATTGACCCATTCACAACAGGGAATAGATTTTTTTCTATCTGCTCTATAAAAACATCTCATCCTCTTGAAAATCTCTATTAGGTCACCTGTTAATCTTTTCTGTTCAAAAGAGAACAGTATTAACTTTTCCAACCTCTCCTCACCATGAATGTACTTCATCCCTGGTAACATCCTGGTAAACCTCCTCTATACCTTTCTAAGGCCATTACATTTTTTCTGAAGTGTGGTGCCCAGAATTGTCCACAATACTTCAGCTGAGGCCTAACTAGTGATTTATAAAGTTCTAGCATGATCTAGGGTTACGGACGAAAAGCGGGGATGTGGGACGAAGTATGACTGCTTTTATATCCTATGCCTCCATTGAAAGCCCAAGTAACCCACAAGATTAGGGCTCAAGAAATTGGGGCTAATATATTAGCATGGATTGAGGATTAGTTAATGGACAGAAATAAACCAGTCATTTTCTGAATGGCAGAATGTAACTAGTGGAGTGCTGCAAAGATCAGGGCTTGGGCCTCAGCGATTTACAATCTATATCAATGATTTAGATGAGGGGGGCAAGAGTAATATATGCAAGTTTGCTGATGATACAAAGCTAGGTGAGAAAGTAAGCTGTGAGGAAGCTGCAAAGGAATATAGACCAGTTAAGTAACTTGGCAAGAAGGTGGCAGATGGAGTACAATGTGGGGAATAGTGAATTTATCCACTTTGGTAGGAGGAATGGAAAAGCTCAATATTTTTTGAAAGGTGAGAGACTTGTAAATGTTGCCATTCAGAGGGATTTGGGGGTCCTTGTAAACAAATTACGAAAGTTAACGTGCAGGTACAGCAAGCAATTAGGAAGGTAGATGATATGTTAGCCTTAATTGCAAGCGGCTTGGAGTATAAAAGTAAGTAAGGCTTTCTGCAATTATATATGGCTTTGGTGAGACCTCACCTGGAGTGCTCAGTACAATTTTGTTCTCCTTACCTAAAGAAGAATATATTTGCCTTTGAGGGGGTGCAACAAAGGTTCACTAGATTGATTCATGGGATGAGAGGGCTGCCCTATGAGGAGAGATTGAGTAGAATGGGCCTATAGTCTCCCGAGTTTAGTCGAACGAGAGGTGATCTCATTGAAATGTATAAAATTCTTAGAAGGCTTGACAAGAGTAGATGCTGAGAGGCTGTTTTCCCTGGCAAGAGTCTAGAACTCAGGATCAAAGTCTCAGTATAAGGAGTCTTCTATTTAGGACTGAGATGAGGAGAAATGTCTTCACTCAGAGGTCTTGTCTTACATCCAAGTCTAGATCACTTATAAAAATTGAAAAGAGTAATGGACCTAAAACTGACCCTTGGGGAACACCACTGCAAACCACCCCATAGTCTGAAAAACATCTATCCACCACCACTCCCTGCTTCCAGTAACTGAGCCAATTCCATATCCATACCTTCACTTTCCCCTTAATTCCATCGGCTTCCATCTTCTTAACAAGTCTCCTATGTGACACTTTGTCGAATGTCTTCCAAATATACTGTATTACCTTGATCAACCTTCTCTATTACCTCATCAAAGAATTCAATCCAGTTTGTCAGACACGATTTGCCTTCAACAAAGCCATGCTGGCTTTCCTTGATTAACCTATGCCTTTCCAAATGGAAGTTTATTTTGTCCCTGATGATGCTTTCCAGTAACTTCCCCGTGACCTTGTTAGGCTGACTAACCTGTAGTTTTCTGGCTTATCATTCTTCGTTTTTTTGAATAATGGTTTTGTGACCAATGCCTATGTTATTTCTACCTTTGCTTCTTTCAACAACTGAGGATGCTTTCCATCTGGGCCACATAACTTTCAATAATGCTAATCTTTTTAGTATGTCTTCTCTGTCTATTATTATCCTGTCCATAACTTCCCTCTTTTTTTAGTGTAATCTTCACATTATCCGCTTCTTTTGTGAAGACAGATGGAATGTACTCATTTAATGTCATCTGCCTTTACATGAAGTCTTCCCTTTGGGTCCTTAATAGGCCCAACTTTTTCCCTAGCTAACCTGTCACACTTTATGGGCTAGACTTTCCACGGTTTTTTGCATGCTTAACGCCCACTTAACATCCATTTTACCGCTGAAATGACGTATAACGCCCATATATCGCCCATTTTGCCACAAAATGGAAACTGACGGGCATTTTTCAGAAACTTATTGCCGAGCGTTACTTTCCCCACGTGCTTAATGCCGGGAAAAAATAATACCACCCACCCACTTTTTTGGGGGTGGAATCATCAGAGTAGGTGAAATCAACGTCCATAATATCGTCCAACGTTACTTTCCGCATGGAATTAACACCGAGATTCAATAATACCGCCCGCCCATTTTTTTTTGTCGTAAAGACCACAGTTGGCGAAACTAACGCCCAGGAGATAGCCCACCGTCACTTTTACCACCTCGCACACATATCGCCCACAATATCACTCGCCCAAAGCAACGCCCAGAAAAAGTGGAACTGTTCTGAACTAAAGCCAGCGATGTGGCTGCCATTTTTAAAATCCCAGGTCACTTCATTCAAAAGGCTGCTTCAACTTCGGCGGAGTTTGCATTGACTCTGGAGTTCCTCTCAGGTGAAGTGACCATCTCAACAGACATATTTTCCGACTCTGGACTATTGGGCATTTATTCTTGGTGTATTTTAGTGAGGAAATTATTGCGTCTGATCAATCGCTATTATACTTTCATTGCAATGGGGCCAGCAATTTCTCAGCCTGCATCGATTAATACGCAGATGCTGCAGAGTGCAGATGGCTCAATGTGTGATGCACATCATTATATCCCCAATTTAAGACGTGCAAGAATGAGGAGGAGGGCCAGACCATACACATCCCGCATGTACAGGGAAAAGAGGTCTTACCTCGACGTGTCTGACCACATCTGTCTTCAGAGACTGCGCTTCCACGAGGTAGTGATCAATGAAATATGTGAGCTCATCAGGCCACATATGCAGCCTGCCATCAGGACATCAGTGTCGGTCGAGGTCAAGGTCACCGCGACACTGTTTTTCTATGCATCCGGTTCCTGTTGGGCCTCCGTGGTCGAGATTTGCCCTCTGTCTCACCATGCAACCCATCGCTGCATTAGAAAGGTCATGGAAGCCCTGTACGCGAGAAGGATGGACTTTATCAGATTCCCCATTGTTATATATGTGGACTTCTATTTACTCCGTACAGCCACCAGAGGGCTCATTCCCCGGAGTCCCATAATCCCTTGGGAGCACAGGTATTTAAGACGGCTTCACAGGTTGGAGAGGCACTCTGGAGACCTGCAATAAAAGACTAAGGTCACACTTTACTTTGAGCTCACAGTGTTCAGTCTGACTCTTTCTCCATACACTACAACTGGCAACGAGGTACAGATAGCGAACACAAAGATGCAGAGAACAGTGGTCATCCTGGAAAAATTTTCGGAGGGAGATGATTGGGAAACTTTTGTGGTGCGACTCGACCAATACTTCGTGGCCAACAAGCTAGGTGGGGAAGAGAGCGCTGCCAAACGAAGGGCAATCCTCCTCACCATCTGTGGGGCACCAACGTATGGCCTCATGAAGAATCTGCTCACTCCAGCGAAAGCCACGGAGAAATTGTACGCCGATTTGTGCACACTGGTCCAAGAGCATTTGAACCCGAAGGAAAGCGTTCTGATGGCGAGGTATCGGTTCTACACCTACAAAAGGTCTGAAGGCCAGGAAGTGGCGAGTTATGTCGCCGAGCTAAGACGCCTTGCAGGACATTGTGAATTTGAAGGGCATTTGTAGCACATGCTCAGAGACTTTTTCGTACTTGGCATTGGCCACGAAACCATACTTCGCAAACTTTTGACTGTAGAGACCCCAACCTTGAGTAAGGCCATAGCGATAGCCCAGGCGTTCATTGCCACCAGTGACAATACGAAGCAAATCTCTCAGCACACAAGTGCTGCTACAAGTACTGTGAACACAGTGATGTTGTTTTCGAATCATAACATACAGGGCAGGTCACACATACCTGCAGCTACACGTCCGTAGATGTCTCAGAGTCCACCATCAAGGGTGATGAGAGCAAGGCCATTAACACCTTGTTGGCGCTGCAGGGGTGATCATCGTTTCCATTCATGCCAATTCAAAGGATACATTTGCAAGGGCTGTGGAACAATGGGACACCTCCAACGAGTGTGCAGGCGGGCTGCTAAGCCTGTTAAACCTGCAAACCACCAGGTTGCAGAGGAGGATCATGACAAAGCAGAGCCTCAGATAGAGGACGCAGAGGTACATGGGGTACACACATTCACCACGAATTGTCCCCCGATAATGCTGAATGTTGAACTAAATGGACTCCTGGTGTCAATGGAGCTGGACACAGGCGCAAGCCAGTCCATCATGGGCAAAAAGACTTTCGAAAGGTTGTGGTGCAACAAGGCCTCAAGGCCAGTCTTAACTCCAATTCGCACGAAACGAAGAACTTACACAAAAGAACTGATTCCTGTAACCGGCAGTGCTACCGTAAAGGTCTCCTACGAAGGAGCGGTGCACAAGCTACCACTCTGGGTGGTACCGGGCGATGGTCCCATGCTGCTCGGCAGGAGCTGGCTGGGAAAGATATGCTGGAAATGGGACGACATCCGAGCATTACTGCCCGCTGACGACACTTCGTGTGCCCAGGTCTTAAACAAATTTCCTTCGCTGTTCGAACCAGGCATTGGGAAATTCCAAGGAGCAAAAGTGCAGATCCATCTAATTCCGGGGGCGTGACCCATCCATCACAAGGTGAGAGCAGTACCGTACATGATGAGAGAAAGAGTAGAGATCGAGCTAGACGGGCTACAAAGAGAGGGCATCATCTCACCGATCGAGTTTAGCGAGTGGGTCAGTCCTATTGTCCGAGTCCTCAAGGGAGGCGGCACTGTCAGAATCTGTGGCGATTACAAAGTAACTATCAATCATTTCTCCCTGCAGGACCAATACCCACTACCAAAAGCCGACGACCTCTTTGCAACGCTGGTGGGAGGAAAGACGTTCATGAAGCTGGATCTGACTTCAGCCTACATGACGCAGGAACTGGAGGAATCATCGAAGGCCCTCACCTGCATTAACATGCACAAAGGTCTTTTTGTTTATAACAGATGTCCATTTGGAATCCGATCAGCGGTGGCGATATTCCAGTGAAACGTGGAAATTTTACTGAAGTCGGTCCCGCACACCATGGTCTTCCAGGACGACATCTTGGTCACAGGTCGGGACACAGTCGAGCACCTGCAGAACCTGGAGGAGATTCTTCGTCGACTCAACTGCATGGGGCGCAGATTAAAATGCTCGAAGTGTGTTTTCCTGGTGCCTGAAGTGGAGTTCCTGGGAAGGAGGAATCCGGCAGACGGCATCAGACCCACCAACATGAAGACGGAGACAATCGAGAACGCACTGAGGCCACAGAACGTGACGGAGCTGCGGTCGTTTCTGGGACTCTTGAACTACTTTGGTACCATCTTTCCGGGTCTCAGCACTCTGCTCGAACCACTACATGTCTTACTACGAAAAGGGTTTGGGGCAAAAGCCAAGAAAATGCCTTTGTAAAAGCGAGAAAATTGTTATGCTCAAACAAATTGCTTGTGTTGTATGATCCATGTAAGCGTTTGGTACTAGCATGTGATGCGTCGTCATATGGATTTGGGTGTGTATTGCAACAAGCTAATGATTTTGGATAACTGCAACCAGTTGCTTATGCATCCAGGAGTCTGTCTAAGGCCGAGAGAGCCTACAGCATGATTGAAAAAGAAGCGTTAGCATGTGTCTATGGGGTAAAGAAAATGCATCAATATCTGTTTGGGCTAAAATTCGAATTGGAAACTGACAACAAGCTATTTATATCCCTGTTTTCCTAGAGTACCAAGGATAAATACCAACGCATCGGCTGCAACCAGAGATGGGCGCTCACGTTGTCCGCATACAACTATGCCATCCACCACAGGCCAGGCACAGAAAACTGCGCCGATGCTCTCAGTTGGCTGCCATTGCCCACCACGGGGGTGGAAATGGCGCAGCCCGCAGATCTAGCCATGGTTATGGAAGCATTCGAGAGTGAGCAATTACCCGTCACTGCCCGGCAGATCAAAATCTAGACAAACCAGGACCCCTTATTATGTCTAGTCAAAAGCTGTGTGCTTCACGGGAGCTGGTCCAGTGTCCCACTGGAAAAGCAGGAAGAGATAAAGCCGTTCCAGCGGCGCAGAGATGAAATGTCTATACAGGCAGACTGTCTTCTGTGGGGCAATCGAGTAGTGGTCCCCAAAAAGGGCAGAGACAGCTTCATCAATGACCTCCACATTACCCACCCAGGCATTGTAATGATGAAAGCGATAGCCAGATCCCACATGTGGTGCCCAGTATCGATGCGGACTTAGAGTCCTGCGTTCACATATGTAATACATGCTCGCAGTTAAGCAATGTACCCAGGGAGGCGCCGCTAAGTTTATGGTCTTGGCCCTCCAAACCGGAGTCTAGGATACACGTCGACTATGCAGGCCCGTTCTTGGGTAAAATATTCCTTGTGGTTGCAGACGCATACTCCAAGTGGATTGAATGTGAGATAATGTCAACTAGCACGTCCGCTGTCACTACTGAAAGCCTGCGAGCCATGTTTGCCACTCACGGCTTACCCGATGTTCTGGTGAGCAACAACGGGCCATGTTTTACCAGTGCTGACTTCAAAGAATTCATGACCCGTAACAGGATCAAACATGTCACATCTGCCCCGTTTAAACCAGCGTCCAATGGTCAGGCTGAGAGAGCAGTGCAAACCATCAAGCAAGGCTTGAAGAGGGTAACTGAAGGCTCACTGCAGAGTTGCCTATCCCGAATCCTGCTTAGCTACTGCTCGAGACCCCACTCACTCACTGGGATCCCACTTGCTGAACTGCTTATGAAAAGAGCACTTAAGACAAGGCTCTCGTTAGTTCACCTGATCTACATGAACAGGTAGAGAGCAGGCGGCTTCAACAAAGTGCATACCATGATAATGCAAATGTGTCACGCGAGATTGAAGTCAATGATCCTGTATTTGTATTAAATTATGGACAAGGTCCCAAGTGGCTTCCCAGCACTGTCATGGCCAAAGCAGGGTGTTTCGGGTCAAACTTTCAAATCGATTCATTCACCGGAAACACTTGGATCAATCAAACTCAGATTCACAGACTACCCTGAGCAACCCACCTTGGACCCTACCTTTTTTGATTCCCCAACATACACACCAGTGGCAACCGATACCATGGCTGACCACGAAGCAGAACCCATCATCCACAGCAGCCCTGCAGGGCCCAACACACCAGGCAGCCCAGCAAGGCCAGCTGCATAGCAGCCCAGCGGGGGCCCAACAAATAATTCAACAACACCAGCTTTCACACCGAGACGATCAACCAGGGCAAGAAGGGCCCCAGATCGACTCACATTGTAAATAGTTACCCTATTGACTTTGGGGGGAATGTTGTTATATATCTGGACTTGTATTTACTCTGTACAGCCACCAGAGGGCTCATTCCCCTTAGTGTAAAGGGATCCCATAATCCCTTGGGAGCACAGGTATTTAAGAAGGCTTCACAGGTTGGAGAGGCACCGTGGAGACCTGCAATAAAAGACTAAGGTCACACTTTACTTTGAGCTCACAGTGTTCAGTCTGACTCTTTCTTCATACACTACACCCATGACCACGGAGGCTCAGACTGACAGGGCTGGAGCATTCTATTGCATTGCTAAGTTCCCCAGGGTGCAGGGAGCTATACAGTGCACTCACATCACCATGCAGCCACCTTCTCAGGACCTGGAGCGTTTTCGTAACAGAAAGGTCCAACTAATTGTCGCCCACAACCAGATCATAATGGCAGTGAATGCCAAATGTCCGGGCATCTTCGATGAGGCTCACATCCTGCGTGAGAGCGCTGTCTCTGACATCTTTAAGAGTCAGCCACAAGGACAATGCTGGATGCTTGGTGATAACCGAAATGGCCTAGCCACCTGGCTGATGATCCCCCTGCGTGACACCTGCACGAAGGCTGAGAAGCGATACAACTGGAGCCACAGAGACACACGCAATGTGGTGCACAAAACAATAACTGTGCTTAAGCAGCGCTTCAGATGTCTGGACCACTCAGGAGGGGAGCTACAATACAACCCTGAGCAAGTAGGTATATTCGTGGTTGTGTGCTCCATGCTGCACAATCTGGTTATCAGGAGCGGCCAAGAATTGTCAGAAGTTCTGATGCTCCACCTCAGAAGAGAGAGGAAGAGGACAACGAGGGGCTAGACGCTGACCTCGGGCCAGACAATCAGGTTGGCTATGTAACCATGCCCACGACCCCCTCCAGAACACAGGAAACGGCCCATGGTGGCTTTATAGCTGCAAGACTCTTATGTGAGGAGTTGATATCTGAACGATTTGCCTGAAAGAACGTTGCTGTGAATGACAACGCTGACACACTGCTGTGTATGTGCAGCTCAGACATCAATGGTGCCCATCACCTTGGTGGCAGTTAAAATTTATGTTGATTGAAGTTAAGTTTTATTTAACCCTTTCATGTTAAGGAATCAGCAGTGTGTAACGGTCCAGCTATCTGAGACAATGCGCAACAAGATTATGTTCAATAAAACATTTTTTATACCAACATTCGTCTGAAATCATAAGTATCACAGGCAATAACACAAAACCCCCGCCCACACCCCACTCTTTCTACCATTGACATCAATCAAATGTTCAACATGTCGAGCAACACAGAATACAAAGGCAAAGCAGGAGCGTGGTCCCCTCCCCCCATACACTACAACAAATTGCATACACCCAGATGGAGATATACACAGCCATCACTTGCGGACATGCACCTCACTTTCCTTCCCCCCTCCCCTTCTTCTCCCCACCTCTACCCTTTATCTTCCTCACTCCACAGCACCTAGCCGAGGAGCTCCTCAGGCGGTGCCTCATTGTGGGGGATGAAGGCGGAGGCGGTGGTTGCATGGGTACGGGAGCGGGGGGTTCCGAGGGGGCAACATTCTCTGATGCAGAAGCAGGATCTTGGTCCTTGCTCTCATCTGTCGTTTGCAGTGGTGGTGCAGAACCTAGAAGTGGAGTGCCGCACTCTGGGACCACTGGGAGGCCCACTGGGAGGCCTGTGCCAGCAGTGTTCCTGCCTATTGCATCCAGGGCCTCCGCCATCTGCGGAATGTACTCAGTCATGGTGACCAGTCCTGCCATGTCCACGAGGCCTCCACAGGGTCAGCGCCGTCCTGGGGACAAATGGGGTGCCCTGTGGTGAAGTGCTTGGGCCGGTACCTCCAGATTGGAGGCGGGAATGACCGGAGGACCACTAGATGGCCTTGGGGTGGAATTGCTTCTGGAGCGTGGCGATGCAGGTTCTTCGAAGTCCGTGCTCTGATCCGTGGAGAACAGACCCAGCGGATTGACGGGCGAGAATCGGAGCTCCTCAGCAGATGTAGGATCGTCCCGAGAGTCTGGCCCCGTGCCCCCACCTTCTGGCCTCTGTGGTCTTGCCTGGGGCCGCGCTGCTGGTTGAGCTGTAAAACACAAATGAGGTTATTAGAGGAGAAGGGAGTGCTAGTGTCACAAGGTGAATCCAGCTTTACACACAGCATATGCACAACAAAAGCACCAGCGCTCTCAAAATCATTGCAGACATCACATTTCATGACCATCAACACATTTCCATTGTAAAGATTATCATTAGGCCAGCATTATTTCTATGACAATTTTAGAAATCATCGATCATATATGATTGTTCGAATATGAGTGGGTGTGGCATCTATTGACTTTACATCACGCAATGGTGTAAGCTTTACTCACGTGGCATCACTTCAGGGTCTGCAGATGCTTCCGTGGCTGTCCGGTGTGCTTCCCCATGTGTGCGAGCACATGCTCCTCCATCTCAGTGATGTCACTGGGGATTGGTGGCCCCCCACCCGCTCACCTCTGCATGGACCTCATCCTTGAAAGCTTCTTCTGTTAAAGGTGACAGGACGACATGGCATAAGATCATTGCGTGATATCATTGCTAGGTACTGTCACAGAGACTGATACAACACATAACCAACAAATTTAATCATGCTTATTATTGTGTTCCTAACACAAATAAGGCTGCACACAGGGAGGGTAAAGTAACAGTGACCTCAGTCTTTAATAAGACACTCCAGAGTGAGGAACAGGCCTGAGGGGCCGGCTAATATACAATGCTCCCAAGGGATGCTGGGATCCCGTGGGACTTCAGGGGATGCACTCCCTGGTGGCGGAAATGGGAGTGCATGCTTTACAGATACACAACATCACTCCCCTCCAAAGTCAAAGTGAAAACTATTTACAAGGTGAGGTGGTCGGGAGCTTTTCTTTCCCTGGTGGACCGCCTCGGTACAAATGTCTGTTCTGGTGTGTTGGCTGTGCCCTCGCTGGGCTGGCATGTTGCTGGCCCTGCAGGGCTGCTGGGTAAGCTTAGCCTTGCTGGGCTGTTGGGCGTGATGGGTTGGTTCAATTTCCTGGTCTGGGGTAGTGTCGTTGATTCTTTGGGTGTGTGTTGTGGGCTCGAAAAAGGTGGTGTCTGCTGTGGATTGTTCAGGGCAGTCTGTGAACCACAGCCTCGTTTGGTCCAGGTGCTTTCTGCAAATTTGTCCATTGTCTGGTTTGACTACAAACACCCTACTCCCTTCTTTAGCTATCACCGTGCCCGTGATCCACTTGGGATCATGTCCATGGTTTAACACATACACAGGGTCATTCAGATCAATTTCCCGTGACACAGTGGTGCGACCATCGTTTACATTTTGTTGCTGCCGCCTGCTCTCTACCTGATCATGCAGGTTGGGGTGAACCAGCGAGAGTCTGGCTTTAAGTGTCCTCAGCCAGGGGCACCCCTGTGAGCGAGTGGGGTCTCGTGCGGTAGCTGAGCAGCACTCGGGTCAGGCGGGTTTGGAGTGAGCCTTCTGTGACTCGTTTAAAGCTCTGTTTGATTGTTTGTACTGCCCGCTCTGCCTGCCCATTGGAGGCTGGTTTAAACGGGGCCAAGGTGACATGTTTGATCCCATTGCGGGTCATGAATTCTTTAAATTCGGCACTGGTGAAACATGGCCCGTAGTCACTGACCAGTATCTCAGGCAGGCCATGGGTGGCAAACATGGCCCTCAGGCTTTCAATGGTGGCGGTGTCGGTGCTTCCCGACATTATTTCACATTATTTCACCAGGAACATTTTACCCAGAAACGGGCCCGCATAGTCGACATGGATCCTCGACCATGGTCTGGAGATCCAGGACCACAAACTTAGTGGTGCCTCTCTGGGCGCGTTGCTCAACTGAGCACACAAGCTGCATTGCCGTACACAGGACTCTAAGTCAGACTCGATACCGGGCCACCACACGTGGAATCTGGCTATCGCTTTCATCATTACTATACCCGGGTGTGTGCTGTGGCGATCTGAGATGAACGTTTCCCTGCCCTTTTTGAGTAGCACTACGTGGTTACCCCATAACAGACAGTCTGCCTGAATGGACAGCTCGTCCTTTCGCCGCTGGAACGGCTTGATTAGCTCTTGCATTTCAACGGGGATGCTGGCCCAGCTCCCATGCAGTACACAGTTTTTTTACTAGGGACAGCAGAGGATCTTGGCTGGTCCAAGTCCTAATCTGGCAGGCCGTGACAGGTGATTTATCATTTTCAAATGCTTCCATGACCATCACCAAGTCTGCGGGCTGCGCCACCATCAACAAGTTTGCAGGTTGTTCCATTTCCACCCCCGTGGTGGGCAATGGTAACCGACTGAGAGTATCCGCACAGTTCTCGGTGCCTGGCCTGTGGCGGAAGGTATCGTTATACGCTGATAGCGTGAGTGCCTACCTTTGTATGCGGGGTGAGGCATTAGTATTTATCCCCTTGTTTTCAGCAAACAGGGGTATGAGGGGCTTGTTATCGGTTTCCAGCTCAAATTTGAGGCCAAACAGGCACTGATGCATTTTCTTTACCCCGAAAACATAAGCTAATGCCTCTTTCTCAATCATGTTGTCGGCCCTCTCCGCCTTAGGCAAGCTCCTGGAAGCATAGGCGACAGGTGACAACTTCCCTGCAACGTTAGCTTGTTGTAATACACACCCAACTCCGTACGACGACGCTTAAGAACATAAGAATTAGGAACAGGAGTAGGCCATCTAGCACCATCCATCAGTGTCTCCAGCTCCATATCTGCCCCATATCCCTTCCTCTCAGGGCCTTGCTGCAAACCCTGGCCTTCAAGGAGCAGCTGGCTGATTAGAAACCCTTAACGGCATGCTGAATTTCTCAGTGGTGATAATGCTCAAATAAAGATGGCCACACCGCTGAAAAATTCACTTTGGAAGGTTTCATTAGCACTGGGACCCATTTTTTCACTTTTGGACCTGAATACGGGGTGGCCCAGCCATGAAAAAATTTCAGCGCCAATGGCCCCAAAAAGGTGGGGGGAGCACCTGGTTTCCAGCAGTACTGAATTTTGGGCCCTCTGTATCTTGCAGGAGTGTCTAACTCATTTGAATTACTGTTTCTACTTTTCAGTGAAATATGAACATGCAATGGTTTGCCTTCTAAAACATTTGAAAGTAAGCCAGAAGTTTCTCAAGGCCATGACAATACTTATATGTCACCTACCTTGGAAAGCACCAACAGATTCAATTGAAAGTACCCTCCGACCTATGGCAGAGAGATTACGGAAAACAATATCTGAGGATAAACATTTTAGTTTTTCTTCACATATGTTGAGGATACTCTGCAGAATACAAATAAAATAAATGGACAACATTATTAGAAACTCTATCTTAATAAGACATAGTATTAGGCTACTTTGAAAATGTTTTGCTGGAAGATAATGGGTGGTACAATGGATTAGCACACTGCCCTGTCATCCTGGTTTTGACATCCGGATTGATGAAATGAAAGCCTCCGCTCTTTAATTTTCATAGTCCAAATTGAATGAATTTGGACAGTCTCAACTCAGTTTCGATTGGATATGAAATCAAAGTACAGCCCAAAGATTGCCAATCTTATCAAGTGAGAACATAACCAGTAGTGTGCCAAAGCACATTGCTAAGATATAGTAGAACATGTCTTAACCTGTGTCATGTATGTAACCATCATGCAACGGTAATCTTCATGCAACTCCTGTACACTGTACTTATACCCTAGAAATGCACACCCTGACCACAGGGAGTGAACTTGTGGGAGACATTCCTCACATTAAAAGGGGAGGTCCCACCCAGGGTCAGCACTCCTTGGTCCTGGGAATAAAGGTTAAGGTTACGTAGTGACTGTGTCTGCAGTACATGCCTCGTGTGAGTTTGTAGTACAGTGCAGGAACATCACATTTGGCGACGAGAAACGGGAATCACCGAACCACGAGGATGGCCACCGGTAGCACAGGGGAACATTACTGTGTGGGTGAGGACTGGGACGACTTCATGGAAAGACTCCAGCAGAGTCTCATTATCTAATATGTCTCATTACACAGGACTAGATCTAAGATAACTTGCTCCCTTGTAGGTTCTGTAACATACTGTTCTAAGAAACAATCCCATATGCATTCTATGAATTCCTCCTCAAGGCTACCCCGTGCGATTTGATTTGACCAATCGATATGTAGGTTAAAATCCCCCATGATTACTGCCATTCCTTTTTCACATGCCTCCATTATTCCCTTGATTATTGTCTCCCCCAATGTGAAGTTATTATTTGGGGGCCTATAAACTACGCCCACCAGTGACTTTTTCCCCTTACTATCTCTAATCTCCACCCACATGCTAGCACAAGTCTTTTACATGGGTTATACAATACAAGCAGCTTGTTGGAGCATAAAATGTTTCTGGCTTTCTCAAAAGCAATTACTTGTTTTTTTTCCCCATACTCAGTTCTCACCTTTTCACAATAACACATGTAGGGGCTCTAAGAGGGTGCTTGACCCCGGTAGGACGTTACCAAAATAGTTGAGGAGTTCCCAGGAACGACCACAGCTCCGTGACGTTCTGTGGCCTGGGCGCGTTCCTGATAGCCTCTGTCTTGGCGTCTGTGGGCCGAATGCCATCCGCCGCGATTTTTCTCCCCAAAAAATCCACCTCTGTTGCCATGAAGACGCATTTCCACCTCTTCAGCCGCAGCCCTACGCAATCCAGTCGCTGTAGGACCTCCTCCACGTTTTGAAAGTGCTCGACGATGTCCCGACCCGTGACCAATATGTCGTCCTGAAAAGCCACCGTGCGTGGTACCGACTTGAGTAGGCTCTCCGTGTTTCTCTGGAAGATCGCTGCAGCTGGCCGAATTCTAAACGGGCATCTGTTGTAGATGAACAGTCCCTTGTGCGTGTTGATGCAGGTGAGGCCCTTCGAAGACTCCTCCAGCTTTTGCGTCATGTAGGCCGAAGTCAGGTCGAGCTTGGTGAACGTCTTGCCTCCTGCCAGCGTCGCAAATAGGTCGTCTGCCTTAGGTAGCGGGTATTGGTCCTGTAGCGAGAAACGATTAATAGTTACTTTATAATCGCCGCAAATCCTGACCGTGCCATCACTTTTGAGTACTGGAACAATCGGGCTGGCCCACTCACTGAATTCCACTGGGGAGATGATGCCCTCGCGTTGCAGCCTGTCCAGCTCGATTTCCACTCTCTCCCTCATCATGTGAGGTACCGCTCACGCCTTGTGGTGAATGGGTCATGCCTCTGGGACCAAATGGATCCGCACCTTCGCCCCGGAAAAGTTTCCAATGCCTGGCTCAAAAAGGGAAGGGAATTTGTTAAGAACCTGGGTGCATGAGGCCTCATCGACATGTGATAGCGCTTAGTTGTCATCCCAGTTCCAGCAGATTTTGCCCAGCCAACTCCTTCCAAGCAGTGTGGGGCCATCGCCCAGGACAATCCCTAGTGGCAGT
Source organism: Pristiophorus japonicus (assembly GCF_044704955.1). Classification (NCBI taxonomy): domain Eukaryota; kingdom Metazoa; phylum Chordata; class Chondrichthyes; family Pristiophoridae; genus Pristiophorus; species Pristiophorus japonicus. Next base: position 292,879,726 of record NC_091979.1, read on the forward strand.
TCATGCACCGTGCCCTCGTAGGTGACCTTGACCATGGCGCTGCCCAGGACAGTGATGAGCTCTTTGGTATACGTTCTCAGTTTTGTGTGGATGGGGCTCAGGGCTGGTCTGAGTGCCTTGTTGCACCACAGTCTCTCAAACATCTTTTTACTCATGATGGATTGGCTAGCACCAGTGTCCAGTTCCATGGCTACGGGTAAGCCATTCAATTTTACATTTAGCATTACAGGTGGACATTTCATCAAAAATGTGTGCACCCCGTGTACTTCAGCATCTGCCTCCTCTCTCTGAGGCTCGAAATTGCTTTGATCCACCATGGACCTATCTTCCTCTGCCACGTGGTGGTTAGCAGGTTTTGCAGAGCTTGCAGCTCATCTGCAAGTTCGTTGGAGGTGCCCCATTATTCCACAGCTCTTGCAAACATACCCTTTGAAGCGGCATGAATAGGCTGAATGGAAGCTTCCACAACGCCAACAAGGTGTGAATTGCCTTACATTCATCCTTTGTTGCGGACTCTGAGTCATCTGGGTCACCTGAGGCCTGCTGGCAGTTGCAGATTCATGGTTTCTGCCCTGTACATTACTGCTCGCAAACACATTTTCAGTTAATTTATGAACATTGCTAGCACTTGTATGCTGAGAGATTTGTTTGGTGTGATCACTGGTGGATATAAAAGCCTGTGCTATCGCAATGGCCTTACTGAGGGTCTGTGTCTCTATAGTCAAAAGTTTTCGTAGGATGGTCTCGTGGCTAGTGCCCAGTTCAAAAAAGTCTCTGAGCATCTGCTCCAGGTAACCATAAAATTCACATTGTCCTGCAAGTCGCCTTAGCTCGGCGACATAGCTCGCCACTTCCTGACCTTCAGATCGCTGGCACTTGCAGAACCAATACCTCGCCATCAGCACGTTCTCCCTCCGGTTAAGATGCTCCCGAACCAGTGTACACAGCTCCTCATACAACTTATCTGTGGGTTTCACCGCAGCCAGAAGATTCTTCATGAGGCTGTAGGTCGGTGCCCCGCAGACCGTGAGGAGGACCGCTCTCCTTTTTGCAGCACTTCATTCTCCGTCCAGCTCGTTGGCTGTAAAGTACTAGTCTAGCCATTCGACATAGGCTTCCCAGTCCTCACCCTCCGAGAACTTCTCCAGGATGCCCAGTTTGCTGCATCTTTGCATTGGATTCATATACTCGTCGGCAGTTGTTGTGTTCCTAACACAGATGAGACTGCACTCAGGGAGGTTAAAGTAACAGTGACCTCAGTCTTTATTAAGACACTCCAGAGTGAGGAACAGGCCTTAGGGGTCGGTTTATATACAGTGCTCCCAAGGGATGCTGGGATCCCTTGGGACTTCAGGGGATGCACTCCCTGATGGCCGAACATGGAAGTGCATGCTTTACAGATACACAACACTTATTATGATAACTATCATTCTTTATCTAAAGACGTGCAGCGTGACCGCAGGCTTTGAGTAAAACATTCCCGTTAAAAGTGGAAGACGTCACATAGAAACATAGAAACATAGAAAATAGGTGCAGGAGTAGGCCATTCAGCCCTTCTAGCCTGCACCGCCATTCAATGAGTTCATGGCTGAACATGTAACTTCAGTACCCCATTCCTGCTTTCTCGCCATACCCCCTGATCCCCCAAGTAGTAAGGACTTCATCTAACTCCCTTTTGAATATATTTAGTGAATTGGCCTCAACTACTTTCTGTGGTAGAGAATTCCACAGGTTCACCACTCTCTGGATGAAAAAGTTTCTCCTCATCTCGGTCCTAAATGGCTTACCCCTTATCCTTAGACTGTGACCCCTGGTTCTGGACTTCCCCAACATTGGGAACATTCTTCCTGCATCTAACCTGTCTAAACCCGTCAGAATTTTAAACATTTCTATGAGGTCCCCTCTCATTCTTCTGAACTCCAGTGAATACAAGCCCAGTTGATCCAGTCTTTCTTGATAGGTCAGTCCCACCATCCCAGGAATCAGTCTGGTGAATCTTCGCTGCACTCCCTCAATAGCAAGAATGTCCTTCCTCAAGTTAGGAGACCAAAACTGTACACAATACTCCAGGTGTGGCCTCACCAAGGCCCTGTACAACTGTAGCAACACCTCCCTGCCCCTGTACTCAAATCCCCTCGCTATGAAGGCCAACATGCCATTTGCTTTCTTAACCGCCTGCTGTACCTGCATGCCAACCTTCAATGACTGATGTACCATGACACCCAGGTCTCGTTGCACCTCCCCTTTTCCTAATCTGTCACCATTCAGATAATAGTCTGTCTCTCTGTTTTTACCACCAAAGTGGATAACCTCACATTTATCCACATTATACTTCATCTGCCATGCATTTGCCCACTCACCTAACCTATCCAAGTCACTCTGCAGCCTCACAGCATCCTCCTCGCAGCTCACACTGCCACCCAACTTAGCGTCATCTGCAAATTTGGAGATACTACATTTAATCCCCTCGTCTAAATCATTAATGTACAATGTAAACAGCTGGGGCCCCAGCACAGAACCTTGCGGTACCCCACTAGTCACTGCCTGCCATTCTGAAAAGTACCCATTTATTCCTACTCTTTGCTTCCTGTCTGACAACCAGTTCTCAATCCACGTCAGCACACTACCCCCAATCCCATGTGCTTTAACTTTGCACATTAATCTCTTGTGTGGGACCTTGTCGAAAGCCTTCGGAAAGTCCAAATATACCACATCAACTGGTTCTCCCTTGTCCATTTTACTGGAAACATCCTCAAAAAATTCCAGAAGATTTGTCAAGCATGATTTCCCTTTCACAAATCCATGCTATCGTGTCACCATTTTCCAAATGCACTGCTATGACATCCTTAATAATTGATTCTATCATTTTACCCACTACTGAGGTCAGGCTGACCGATCTATAATTCCCTGGTTTCTCTCTCCCTCCTTTTTTAAAAAGTGGGGTTACATTGGCTACCCTCCACTCGCTAGGAACTGATCCAGAGTCAATGGAATGTTGGAAAATGACTGTCAATGCATCCGCTATTTCCAAGGCCACCTCCTTAACTACTATGGGATGCAGTCCATCAGGCCCTGGGGATTTATCGGCCTTCAATCCCATCAATTTCCCCAACACAATTTCCCGACTAATAAAGATTTCCCTCAGTTCCTCCTCCTTACTAGACCCTCTGACCCCTTTTATATCCGGAAGGTTGTTGGTGTCCTCCTTAGTGAACACCGAACCAAAGTACTTGTTCAATTGGTCTGCCATTTCTTTGTTCCCCGTTATGACTTCCCCTGATTCTGACTGCAGGGGACCTACGTTTGTCTTTACTAACCTTTTTCTCTTTACATACCTATAGAAACTTTTGCAATCCGCCTTAATGTTCCCTGCAAGCTTCTTCTCGTACTCCATTTTCCCTGCCCTAATCAAACCCTTTGTCCTCCTCTGCTGAGTTCTAAATTTCTCCCAGTCCCCGGGTTCTCTGCTATTTCTGGCCAATTTGTATGCCACTTCCTTGACTTTAATGCTATCCCTGATTTCCCTTGATAGCCACGGTTGAGCCACCTTCCCTTTTTTATTTTTACACCAGACAGGAATGTACAATTGTTATAGTTCATCCATGTGGTCTCTAAATGTCTGCCATTGCCCATCCACAGTCAACCCCTTAAGTATCATTCGCCAATCTATCCTAGCTAATTCACACCTCATACCTTCAAAGTTAGCCTTCTTTAAGTTCTGGACCATGGTCTCTGAATTAACTGTTTCATTCTCCATCCTAATGCAGAATTCCACCATATTATGGTCACTCTTCCCCAAGGGGCCTCACACAATGAGATTGCTAATTAATCCTCTCTCATTACACAACACCCAGTCTAAGATGGCCTCCCCCCTAGTTGGTTCCTCGACATATTGGTCTAGAAAACCATCCCTTATGCACTCCAGGAAATCCTCCTCCACCGTATTGCTTCCAGTTTGGCTCGCCCAATCTATATGCATATTAAAGTCACCCATTATAACTGCTGCACCTTTATTGCATGCACCCCTAATTTCCTGTTTGATACCCTCCCCAACATCATTACTACTGTTTGGAGGTCTGTACACAACTCCCACGAACGTTTTTTGCCCTTTGGTGTTCTGCAGCTCTACCCATATAGATTCCACATCATCCAAGCTAATGTCCTTCCTAACGATTGCATTAATCTCCTCTTTAACCAGCAATGCTACCCCACCTCCTTTTCCTTTTATTCTATCCTTCCTGACTGTTGAATACCCCTGGATGTTGAGTTTCCAGCCCTGATCATCCTGGAGCCACGTCTCCATAATCCCAATTACATCATATTTGTTAACATCTATTTGCACAGTTAATTCATCCACCTTATTGCGGATACTCATTGTATTAAGACACAAAGCCTTCAGGCTTGTTTTTTTAACACCCTTTGTCCTTTTAGAATTTTGCTGTACAGTGGCCCTTTTTGTTCTTTGCCTTGGGTTTCTCTGCCCTCCACTTTTCCTCATCTCCTTTCTGTCTTTTGCTTTTGCCTCCTTTTTGTCTCCCTCTATCTCCCTGCATTGGTTCCCATCCCCCTGCCATATTAGTTTAACTCCTCCCCAACAGCACTCGCAAACACTCCCCCTAGGACATTGGTTCCGGTCCTGCCCAGGTGCAGACCGTCCGGTTTGTACTGGTCCCACCTCCCCCAGAACCGGTTCCAATGCCCCAGGAATTTGAATCCCTCCCTGCTGCACCACTGCTCAAGCCACGTATTCATCTGCGCTATCCTGCGATTCGTACTCTGACTAGCACATGGTACTGGTAGCAATCCCGAGATTACTACTTTTGAGGTCCTACTTTTTAATTTAGCTCCTAGCTCCTTAAATTCGTTTCGTAGGACCTCATCTCTTTTTTTACCTAAGTCGTTGGTACCAATGTGCACCACGACAACTGGCTGTTCTCCCTCCCTTTTCAGAATGTCCAGCACCCGCTCCGAGATATCCTTGACCCTTGCACCAGGGAGGCAACATACCATCCTGGAGTCTCGGTTGCGGCCGCAGAAACGCCTATCTATTCCCCTCACCATTGAATCCCCTATCACTATCGCTCTCACATCTGCTGATCGTCACTCATGACTGTTACAATTATATAAATACATAACTACATGTAAATAAATGTAATACTTACTCTTGTGGATCCCACAAGGTCGTTCTATCGTTTGCGGCATTAGTTGCCTTCTCGCACCTCATTGGTCGCCGACGGGACCACCTCTGCTATATCGGTCCATATCCTCTGGTAGGCCTTTGGGGTGGGCTTTCCACGCCTTCCCTGTGTCAAATCACCTCAGCGTAACTCGACCTCCTGCAGGAGGGAGGCATTTGTCTTGTCCGCCAACCTCCTGGCTCTTTTGCGCTCTCCAATGTGCTTCTCTCCCACCTCACTGCTCTCTCCAGCATCAGTCTCCACAGCATGCTATGATGCCTCCTCCTCTCTCTCCATTATAGGCCAAATTTGGACAAATATGTGGCTGGTAACAGCTAATTTTTGTTTCCCTACTTGCTGTGAAGCTCTAAAATATTCCTCCTTCCTCCTAAAGCAGCCACATCACACCCAGACACGCCTTCTTTCCCTCTGAGCTTCCTCTCTCTCTGTCTCCTCTTCTGCGCATGTCATGATGACCCTTGACCTCCAGAATCGCGGGAATCGAGCGTTGCCATGCCATTGCTAAGGACGGCGACACTTTATGGCAGAAGGTCAGTGAGATTTAACACTACCGCCCATTTCTTCTCGCTTGCAGTAACGCCCATTTTCAAAAATGGAGACTAGGTTTTTTGAGAATGGCTGAGAAGCCGGCGATCTTAAAACCCATTTTTGCCGCCCACGCCGGAAATAACGCCCGTTTTGTGGCGATAAGTACTAAAGTGTAAAATCTAGCTCCAAATGTTAATAAAATATTTTCGTGTTCAACTTAATGTTGTCTGCTAATCTTTTCTCGCAACCTCTCTTTGGCTCCTGTATTAACTTTTTCAATTCCCTCCTGTACTTTCCATAATCTTCTTAGTTATTAACTGAGCCTTGCTCCTGACATTAATCATATGCCTGCTTTTTATGTTTTATTTTAACTTTTATTTCCTTTGTGATCCAGGGCACTTTAGCTTTGGATGCTCTATCTTCTCCATTATAAAGAATATGCCTAGTTTGTACCTGAACTATCTCTTCCCTGAAAGTCTTCCATTGCTCCGTTACCGCTTTACTCTGCAATCATCTTTTCCAATCTACCTGTGCTAGATCCTTTCTTGAAATTAGCTCTTCCCCAGTTGAGCATTTTTACCTTTGATATTTTCTGGACTCTTTCCATAATTACTCTAAACCAAATTATGTTGTGGTCACTATTAGCTGGGGAATCTACGACTGTAACACACTCCACTTGCCCTACCTCATTTCCCAGAATCAGATCCAACACTGTTTCCTTCTTTGTTCGACTGGAGACATATTGATCGAGAACCCACAACCTTCCGACTCTGAGGCAAGAGTGTTACTACGGAGCCAAGGCTAACACTGTAGATCATTTACAACAATGTTGAAACAATGCCAGTAATATGCTTGTCTATATTTAAGAAGCTCGACACTATCCAGAACAAAGCAGCCTGCTTGATTGGCACCCCATCCACCATCTTAAACACTCCTGCAACCACGGGCGCACCGTGGCTGCAGTGTGTACCATCTACACTGCAGCAACTCATCAAGGCTTCTTTTGCAGAAGCTCCCAAATCCGTGCCCTCTACCACTTAGAAGGGTAAGGGCAGCAGGCGCATGGGAACACCATCACCTGCAAGTTCCCCTCCAAGTTACACACCATCTTGACTTGGAAATATATCGCCGTTCCTTCATCGTCACTGGAATCCTGGAACTCCCTCTCTAACAGCACAGTGGGAGTACCTTCACCACAAGGAATGCAGCGGTTCAAGAAGGTGGCTCACCACCAACTTCTCAAGGGCAATTAGCGATGGGCAATAAATGTGGGTCTTGCCAGCTACACCCACATACAAGGAAAGAATTTTTTTTAAAGACCCCAGCACTGATCTTTACAGCACTCCACTAGTTACAGCCTTCCCATCGAAAAATTATCCGTTTATGCTTACTCTCTGTTTTTTGTCTGTTAGCCAATTCTCTATCCATGCTAATATATTACCCCCAACCCCATGAGCCCTTATCTTGCGCAGCAACCTATTATGTGGCACCTTATCGAATGCCTTTTGGAAATCCAAATATACTACATCCACTGGTTCCCCTTTGTCGACCCTGCTATTTACATCATTAAAGACTCTAATAAATTTGTTAAACACAATTTCCCTTTCATGAAACCTTGATGACTCTGCCAAATCATATTATAATTTTCTAAGTGCCCTGTTACCACTTCCTTAATTAAATAAGATTACATAGGGTATATGGCACAGAAACAGGCCGTTCAACCCAAACAGTCCATGCCAGTGGTTATGCTCCACTCGCGCCTCCTCCTGTCTTTACTCATCTAATTCTATCAGCATGCCCTCTATTCCCTTCTCCCTCATATGCTTATCTAGCCTCCCCTTAAATGCATCGATACTGTCATGTATTTAACCAGCATTGTAACCCATGTATAAACTGACCTAAGTTGTACACCGTGAGAACACTGACCACTAGGTGGGAGACACTCCTAACCTGGACCTTCAGGTATAAAAGGGGAAGCTCCACCCACCTTCATCACTTGAGTGCTAAGGAATAAAGGACAGGTCACAGACTGACCTTCTCTCAAGCATGGGCCTCGTGTGCATTTATACTGTGTAGTAAGGACGTATCAATGGCGACAAGAAACTGGGATTTAAACCACGCGAGCATGGCCACTAGCAGAACAGACGAGAGGTACTGTGTTAAGGAATGGTTGGGACAGAGATTCAACATTGTTAAAGCAGCACACAGTTCTCCAGGCAGACAAGGGCAGTCAGGCATGCCCCAACATGTAGTCGAACCCAGAGGGGGAGTTCGACAGAGACAATGGCAAGCTGAACAGCGATTCACGCCATTGCAAGGGACAATGCGGCCAGTAATGGGGCCATCAATACCTGTTAATGGTGCACTCAAGGACAATAACAGGGGCAGTCAGGGACGATCGACTGGCAAGGGACCTTTTGTTTCAAACTGCAACTCATGCTGGAGGCGTGGAGGCATACATTCAGCCGGAGTTTGCAGAGATGAGCAAAATACCTGCAGAAATTGCAGAAATGGACACTGGGGGAAATTGCTGGAAGCTAAAGTTCAGCGAGTTCATGTGGAGCACGTATACAGTTCATATACCAGGACGCCACTGATAATGATGAAAGTGCTCCTCAATGGCATCCCCAGTATCAATGGAGTTAGACACGGGTGCCAGCCAGTCCCTGATGGGTATCAAACAGGCCAGGAGGCCAAAATTATCGCACAGCTACGGACTTACACAAAGCAGATCATTCCGGTGCTAGGCAGCGCCACGGTAGTCGTGGCCCACAAAGATTCGGAGAACAGGTTGCCACTCTGGAGTGTCCCAGGGGACGGTCCCGCACTACTGGGGAGGAGTTGGCTTGCTGTCATGAACTGGAAATGGGGCGATGTCAATGCAATTTCCTCTGTGGAGCGAGTATCATGCTCACAGGTTCTGGACAAATTTGACTCATTATTTCAACTCGGCATTGGCACTTTCATGGGGGCCAAGGTAGTGATTCACATAAACCCGGACGCCAGACCAGTGCACCACAAGGCCAGAGCGGTGCCGTACGTGATGCGGGAAAAGATAGAAGGCGAATTGGACCGCCTGTTGAGGGAAGGCATCATCTCGCCAGTCGAATTCAGTGACTGGGCGAGCCCGATTGTGCCGGTGCTCAAGGCGGATGGGTCGGTCAGGATATGTGGCGATTACAAGGCCACCATCAATCGGGTGTCACTCCAAGACCAGTACCCGCTACCGAGAGCGGAGGACCTCTTTGCGACGCTATCCGGTGGCAAACTTTTTTCAAAATTGGACCTGACCTCAGCTTACATGACCCAGGAGCTGGCGAGTGAGTCGAAGAAGCTGACCACCATCACGACACACAAGGGGTTGTTTGAGTACAACAGATGTCCGTTCGGGATTCGCTCGGCCGCCGCGATCTTCCAACTAAATATGGAAAGCCTCCTCAAGTCGATTCCAGGGACGGTGGTTTTTCAGGACGACATCCTCATTACGGGTTACGATACTGAAGAACACCTCCACAACCTGGAGGAGGTGCTACGCAGACTGGACCGGGTAGGTCTGCGACTGAAAAAGGCGAAGTGCGTCTTCCTAGCTCCAGAGGTAGAATTCCTGGGGATGAGGGTAGCAGCAGATGGGATCAGCCCTACTGCATCCAAGACAGAAGCGATCCAGAGAGCACCCAGACCCTGTAACACGACGGAGCTGCGTTCATTCCTGGGGCTCCTGAACTATTTTGGTAACTTCCTTCCCAAATTGAGCATGCTGCTAGAGCCGCTACACGTGCTCCTACGCAAAGGTCGCGAATGGGTCTGGGGGGACAGCCAGGAAAGGGCTTTTAATAGAGCACGCAATTTGTTATGTTCCAACAATCTGTTAATGCTATATGACCCATGTAAGAAACTTGTGTTAACGTGCGATGCGTCGTCCTATGGTGTCGGGTGTGTGTTGCAGCATGTCAATGCCAAGGGTCAGTTACAGCCGGTAGCTTATGCCTCCAGGAGTCTGTCCCAGGCAGAAAGGGGCTACGGGATGATAGAAAAGGAGGCGCTTGCATGTGTATATGCGGTAAAGAAAATGCACCAGCACCTGTTTGGCAGGAAATTTGAGCTGGAGACAGATCACAAACCCCTAACGTCCCTTTTGGCCGACAACAAGGCCATAAATGCAAACGCATCGGCCCGCATACAGAGGTGGGCACTCACGTTAGCTGCCTATGACTATACAATTCGGCACAGACCGGCATCGAAAACTGCGCCGATGCACTCAGCAGGCTTCCACTAGCCACCACTGAGGGGACTACCAAGCATGGTGCTGAGATGGTCATGGCTGTTGAAGCTTTCGGAAGCGAAGGCTCACCCGTGACAGCCCGTCAGATTAAAGTCTGGACAAATAGAGACCCGCTATTGTCTCGAGTCAAGAAATGTGTCCTGAATGGGGACTGGGCAGCCACGTTCAGGGCATGCCCTGAGAAATGTAAACCATTTCACAGGCGCAAGGATGAACTCTTGATTCAGGACGATTGCCTACTGTGGGGAAACCGCGTAGTCATGCCCCAGATGGGCAGAGAGGTGTTCATCAGAGAACTCCACAATGGGCACCCGTGCATTGTCACGATGAAGGCAATTGCCAGGTCACACGTTTGGTGGCCAGGGATAGACGCAGATCTGGAACTTTGTGTTCGCAGGTGCAACACGTGTGCCCAGCTGGGCCATGCGCCCAGGGAAGCCCCCCTTAGCCCCTGGCCGTGGCCCGCCAAGCCTTGGTCACGCATCCATGTGGACTACGCAGGTCCTTTCATGGGGAAAATGTTTTTGGTTGTAGTAGATGTCTACTCCAAATGGATCGAGTGTGACATTTTAAATTCAAGCACATCCTCTGCCATAGTAGAAAGTCTACGGGCAATGTTCGCCACCCACGGTCTACCGGACATCTTGGTCAGCGACAATGGCCCGTGCTTCACAAGCACTGAATTCCAGGACTTCATGGCAGGCAATGGAATTAACCATGTCAGAACGGCACCGTTCAAGCCGGCCTCAAACGGCCAGGCAGAACGAGCAGTGCAGATAGTCAAACAGGGGATGCTCAGATTCCAAGGGGGTTCCCTACAAACCTGCTTATCACGCCTCCTGTTGGCCTATAGATCCCGACCACACTCGCTCACAGGGGTTCCACCGCAGAGCTACTAATGAAAAGGACGCTCAAAACCCGATTATCCCTTATACACCCCACCATGAAAAAAATTGTCGAGAGCAGGCGCCAATCACAATATCACTACCATGACAGAAATGCGAGGGCGCGATGTATTGATGTAAATGATCCTGTTTTTGTCCTCAACTACGCTGCAGGGCCCAAATGGCTCGCAAGCACTGTGGTTGCCAAAGAGGGAAATAGGATTCTGGTAGTTAAACTTACCAATGGACAAATCTGCCGCAAACATGTGGATCAAACAAAAAGAAGGTTCAGCAACCCCATAGAAGAAGCAGAGGAAGAACACGATATAGAGTTCACTCCACCACAGGTGACCGAACACCGGAACCAAAGGGAGGAGAGCCCAGTCACTGTGGGCAGTCCGGACAGGCCTGAGGCACTGCAAACAGCAGACACTCAGGCCAGCGCCCAACAACCGGAGCCCCAACTCAGGCGCTCTACAAGGGAGCGTAAACCACCAGAGAGACTCAACCTGTGATCCCAATAAGACTTTTGGGGGGGAGGTGATGTCATGTATTCAACCAGCATTGTAACCCATGTATAAACTGACCTAAGTTGTACACCGTGAGAACACTGACCACTAGGTGGGAGACACTCCTAACCTGGACCTTCAGGTATAAAAGGGGAAGCTCCACCCACCTTCATCACTTGAGTGCTAAGGAATAAAGGACAGGTCACAGACCGACCTTCTTTCAAGCATGGGCCTCGTGTGCATTTATACTGTGTAGTAAGGACGTATAAGATACTATTTGCCTCAATTACTCCCTGTGGTAGCACATTCCACATTCTCACCACCCTGTGGGTGGAGAAGTTTCTTCCCAATTCCTTATTTGATTTATTGGTGACTATCTTATATTGATGGCCTCTAGTTATGCTCTTCCCCACAAGTGGAAAAACTCTCTATCAAACCTTTCATAATTTTCAATCTCAATTTCAAGAGAAAAGAAACCTGTTCATCCTTTCCTGATAGGTCTACCCTCGCATTTCTGGCATCATCCTTGTAAATCTTCTCTGCACCTTCTCCAGTGCCTCTATATCCTTTTTATAATATAGCGACCAGAATTGTACACAGTACTCCAAGTGTGGTATAACCAAGTTTAGCATAACTTCACTACTTTTCAGTTCTCTCCCTCTAGAAATAAACCCTAGTGCTTGGTTTGATTTTTTATGGTCTTGTTAACCTCTTAATACTTTTAGTGATTTGTGTCTTTGTACTCCGAGATCCCTTTGCTCTTCTAGCCCACCAAGATTCGCACCCTCCAAGTAATAAGTGACCTCCCTATTCTTCCTAGTAAAATGTAATACCTCACATTTATCTGTGTTAATGATGGATTTCACCATTTTTCCAATGACTGTTGTCAGGCTCTCCAGCCTGCAGTTCCCTATTTCTTTTTCTCCTTTCTTGAATAGTGGGTTTCTATTTGCTACCTTCTAGTTCGCTGGGACCGTTCTAGAATCTAGGGAATTTTGGAAGTTTTTTACATCTCTAGTGTTATGTATGCAAACCTCACCAATGTGTAAGACTTGCCACCAGGGGGCACACCTGTGGGAGACCTAAGGGCCACCTGTGCACCCTGAGCAAGCAGGTATAAAAGGCAATCCACCATCCTGCTTCCTCACTTTGGAGTTACATTAAAGAGACCAAGGTCACAATGGTTTGAGCTTACAACACAGTCTTGTGGAGTTATTCTGAACACAATAATTGGCGACGAGTTATAGATCACGAACTTTCACATGGTAATGGCTGCCGTCGGTATTCTTGAACGATTTGTTGAGGGTGATGATTGGGAAGCCTTCGTTGAGCGTCTCAACCAGTACTTCGTGGCCAATAAGCTGGACATGGCTGAGATGGCGGTCAAGCACTGGGCGATTCTCCTCACCGTATGTGGGTCTTCGATATATGGCCTCCTCAAAATTCTGCTGGCACCAGTCAAACCAATGGACAAGACTTACACAGAGCTGTGCACGCTGCTTCCAAAGGAGAGGATCCTAATGGCCAGGTATCGCTTTAATATGCACCATACGAGGGCCAGAACATGGCGAGATTTGTCGCCGACCTAAGACGCTTTGCGAGATAGTGCAAATTTGCCGGATTTTTGGGCGAAATGTTGCGGTACGTTTTCATGCTTGGAATCGGCCACGAGGTCATTCTTCGCAAACTGCTGCCTGCCGAATCCCTAGATCGGAACAAGGCCATCATGATAGCCCAGGCTTTCATATCCATGAGCGACAACACGAAGCAGATATCTCCACAGCATCGAAGCTGACCGGCAAGTACTGTGCATAAAATAATGCCGTCAATAGGCAGAACTGTACATGGCAGGGCCTACACGACCGCAGAGGCCGCTGTGGGGTGTGAATGCATATCCATTAACACTATGTTGGGGCTGCGGGGGCAGTCATAGAGCTCATCATTGTCGATTCAAGAACTATGTGTGCAAGGGCTGTGGAACAATGGGGCACCTCCAGCGAATGTGCAAACGGCCTCTGACTCACCACGTGGCAGAGTCAGCAGAGGACAATCGATCCAGCGCGGATCATGCTGAATGAGCAGGAGAGGCAACTCAACCTGAGGATGAAGAGGAAGTGTATGGGGTACATAACTTCACCACTAAAAGCCCTCCTATAATGTTAAAAGTTAAACTTAACGGCATTCCAGTCTCCATGGAATTAGACACGGGGGTGAGTCAATCAATCATGAGTCAAAAGGCTTTTGAGAAACTGTGGGGCAACAAGGCACAGAGGCCAAAACTGAGCCCGATTCACACAATGCTGCGCACTTACACTAAAGCACTCATACCTGTTATCGGCAGTGCAGCAGTGAAAGTATCATACAATGGAATGATACATGATTTACCACTATGCATTGTACCAGACGATGGCCCAACGCTGTTGGGCAGAAGCTGGCTAGGAAAGATCCGATGGAACTGGGACGACATCAATGCTCTGTCTTCGGTGGATGATGCCTCATGCGCCCAGGTGCTAAACAAATTCCCGCCGTTATTTGAGCCAGGCATCGGCAATTTCACAGGCACAAAGGTGCAGATCCATCTTGTTCCTGGGGCACGACCCATTCATCACAAGGCCTGAGCAGTCCCATATATGATGCGAGAGAAAGTCGAGACCGAGCTGGACAGACTTGAATCATATTGCCAGTTGAGTTCAACTATGGGCCAGTTCAATCGTGCCGGTACTAAAGAGCGATGGGACGGTCAGAATCTGCGGGGATTACAAGGTAACGATCAACCGGGTCTCGTTACAGGACTAGTACCCACTACGTAAAGCAGAGGATCTATTCACAATGCTAGCAGGGGGAAAGTTGTTCACCAAGCTAAATCTAACCTCTGCTTACATGACGCAGGAGCTGGCTGAACCATCAAAGAAATTGATGTGCATCAACATGCACAAAGGACTGTTCGTGTACCACAGATGCCCCTTTGGGATTCGCTCGGCTGCCGCCATCTTCCAAAGGAACATGGAGAGTCTGCTGAAATCGGTTCCATGCACCGTGGTGTTCCAAGACGACATCTTGATCACTGGTCGTAACATCACCGAACACTTGCACAACCTGGAAGAGGTTCTAAAGCGACTGGACAGAGTGGGACTCAGGCTGAAACGCTCCAAATATGTTTTCCTGGCACCAGAGGTCGAATTTCTGGGGAAAAAGATGGCAGACGGCATCAGACCTACGGACTCCAAGACATCGGCCATCAAGAATGCACCCAGACCACAGAATGTGATGGAGCTGCGTTCGTTCCTGGTGTCATGTATTCAACTGTCATTGTAACCCATGTATAAACTAACCTAAGTTGTACACCATGAGTACATTGACCACTAGGTGCTGAATTTGTGGGAGACACTCCTAACCTGGACTTTCAGTGATAAAAGGGGAAGCTCCACTCACCTTCATCACTTCAGTGCTGGAATAAAGGTTACTGGTCACAGAATGACCTTCTCTCAAGTATGGGCCTCGTGTGCATTTGTACTGTATAGTAAGGACATATCATTGGCGACGAGAAACTGGGATTTAAACCACACGAGCATGGTCACTAGCAGCTCAGACGAGAGGTGCTATGTTGGTGATGATTGGGACGATTTTATTGAGAGACTACAGCAAAGTTTTGTTACTAAGGAATGGTTGGGACAGGATTCGGCCGATAAAGGCAGGGCTCATCTCCTGACGGTTTGTGGATCCAGGACATACTCCCTGATGAGAGAGAAGCTGGCGGACAAGACTTTTGAAGAGCTCAGTAAGTTGATCAGGGAACACTTTAAACCGGCGAGCAGCATGCACATGGCGAGACACCGGTTTAACATGCACCGGCGGCGAGAAGGGCAAAGCGTTCCAGACCTCGTGGCAGACCTCCGGTGCCTGGCGAGCCTATGTAAGTTCCCAGATGCATGCAGAGCGGAGATGCTGTGAGACTTTTTTATTGAGGTCATCGGGCACGCTGGGGTTTTTAGGAAACTGATTGAGACCAAAGACTTGACCCTGGAAATGGCAGCTTTGATGGCCCAGACATTTATCTCAGGGGAGGAAGAGATCAGAATGATGTTTGACAAAAATCTTGGCTTAAATGCAGCAACTGGACAGGGAGTCAACATTGTTAACGCGGGACACAGTTCTCCAGGCAGGCAGGGGCAATCGGACATGCCTGAGCATGTAGTCGAACCCAAAGGCGGAATTCAACAACGACAATGGCTAGCTGAACGGCGATTCATGCCATCGTAAGGGACAATGCGGCCTGTAATGGGGCCATCAACACCTGTCAATGGTGCGCTTAAAGACAGTTACAGAGACAGTCAGAGCCGATCGACTAGTAATGGACCTTTTGTTTCCAACAACGGCTCATGTTGGAGGTGTGGAGGCAAACTCCAAGCCAGAGCTTGCAGGTATCAGCAATATACCTGCAGAAACTGCAACGTCAGCGGTCACTTGGGGCGTATGTGCAGGAAGCCTGCAGCCAGGTTGATGTACGAGAAGGATGGGCCCGATGTAAGCCCTACGAGGCCAAATTAACACTGGGGGAAATCGCTGGAAGCTGAAGTTCAGTGAGTTCATGTAGAGCACATACACAGTTCATACACCAGGACGCCACCGATAATGATGAAAGTGCTCCTCAATGGAATCCCAGTATCAATGGAGCTAGACACGGGGGCCAGCCAGTCCCTGATGAGTATCAAACAGTTCGACAAGTTGTGGGCGTCCAAGGCCAGGAGGCCAAAATTATTGCAGATTAACGCACAGCTACGAACATATACAAAGGAGATCATTCCGGTGCTAGGCAGCACCACGGTAGTCGTGACCCACAAAGATTCGGAGAACAGGTTGCCACTCTGGATTGTCCTGGGGATGGTTTCGCACTACTGGGGAGGAGTTGGCTTGCTGGAAATGGGGCGATGTCAATGCAATTTCTTCTGTGGAGCGAATATCATGCTCACAGGTCCTGGACAAATTTGATTCATTATTTCAACCCGGCATTGGCACTTTCATAGGGACCAAGGTAGTGATTCACATAAACCCAGACACCAGGCTAGTACACCACAAGACCAGAGCGGTACCGTACGTGATGCGGGAAAAGATAGGAGGCGAATTGGACCGCCTGCTGAGGGAAGGCATCATCTCGCCAGTCGAATTCAGTGACTGGGCGAGCCCAATTGTGCCGGTGCTCAAGGCGGATGGGTCGGTCAGGATATGTGGTGATAACAAGGCCACCATCAATCGGTGTCACTCCAAGACCAGTAGCCGCAACCGACGCTATCCAGTGGCAAACTTTTTTCAAAATTGGACCTGACCTCAGCTTACATGACCCAGGAGCTGGCAAGTGAGTCGAAGTAGCTGACCGCCATCACGACACATAAGGGGTTGTTTGAGTACAACAGATGTCCATTCAGGATTCGCTCGGCCGCCGCGATCTTTCAATGAAATATGGAAAGCCTCCTCAAGTCGATTCCAAGGACGGTGGTTTTTCAAGATGACATCCTCATCACGGGTTGCGATACTGAAGAACACCTCCACAAACTGGAAGAGGTGCTACGCAGACTAGACTGGGTAGGGGTGCGACTGAAAAAGGCGAAGTGCGTCTTCCTAGCTCCAGAGGTAGAATTCCTGGGGATGAGGGTAGCAGCAGACGGGATCAGACCCACTGCGTCCAAAACGGAAGCAATCCAGAGAGCACCCAGACCCCATAACACGACGGAGCTGTGTTCGTTCCTGGGGCTCCTGAACTATTTTGGTAACTTTCTTACCAAATTGAGCACGCTGTTAGAGCCGCTACACATGCTCCTACGCAAAGGTCGTGATTGGGTCTGGGGGGACAGCCAGGAAAGGGCTTTTGATACAGCACGCAATTTGTTATGCTCCAACAATCTGTTAACGCTATATGACCCATGTAAGAAACTTGTTTTAACGTGTGGTGCGTCATCCTATGGGGTCAGGTGTGTGTTGCAGCATGTTAATGCCAAGGGTCAGTTACAGCCAGGAGCTTATGCCTCCAGAAATCTATCCCAGGCAGAAAGGGGCTATGGGATGGTAGAAAAGGAAGCGCTGCAGTAAAAAAAATGCACCATTAGCTGTTTGGCAGGAAATTTAAGCTGGAGACAGATCACAAACCCCTAACGTCCCTTTTGGCTGACAACAAGGCCATAAGTGCAAATGCACCAGCCCGCATACAGAAGTGGGCACTCACATTAGCCACCTATGACTATACAATTTGGCACAGACCGGGCACTGAAAACAGCGCCGATGCACTCAGCAGGCTCCCACTAGCCACCACCGAGGGGGCAACCGAGCATGCTGCTGAGCTGGACATGGCTGTTGAAGTTTTGAAAGCAAAGGCTCACCCGTGACAGCCCGTCAGATCAAAGTCTGGACAAATAGAGACCCACTACTGTCTATAGTCAAGAAATGTGTCCTGAATGGGGACTGGGCAGCCACGTATGGGGCATGCCCTGAGGAATTTAAACCTTATCACAGGCGCAAGGATGAACTCTCGATTCAGGCCGATTGCCTACTATGGGGAAACCGAGTAGCCATGCCCAGATGGGCACAGAGGTGTTTATCAGAGAACTCCACAATGAGCACCCGGGCATTGTCATGATGAAGGCAATTGCCAGGTCACACGTTTTGTGGCCAGGGATAGATGCAGATCTGGAACTTTGTGTTCGCAGGTGCAACACGTGTGCCCAGCTGGGCAATGCGCCCAGGGAAGCCCCCCTTAGCCCTTGGTCCTGGCCCGCCAAGCCATGGTCACACATTCATGTGGACTACGCATGTCCTTTCATGGGAAAAATGTTTTTGGTTGTAGTAGACGCCTGCACCAAACGGATCAAGTGTGACATTCTCAATTCAAGCACATCCGCTGCCAAG
This sequence comes from Pristiophorus japonicus, assembly GCF_044704955.1. Taxonomy (NCBI): domain Eukaryota; kingdom Metazoa; phylum Chordata; class Chondrichthyes; family Pristiophoridae; genus Pristiophorus; species Pristiophorus japonicus. Next base: position 292,898,024 of record NC_091979.1, read on the forward strand.
GTAGAAAGTCTACGGGCAATGTTCGCCAATCATGGTCTACCGGACTTCTTGGTCAGCGACAATGGCCCGTGCTTTACAAGCATTGAATTCCAGGACTTCATGGCAGGAAATGGTATCAACCATGTCAGAACGGCACCATTCAAGCCGGCCTCAAACGGCCAAGTGCAGATAATCAAACAGGGGATGCTCAGAATCCAAAGGGGTTCCTTACAAAGCCGCTTATCATGCCTCCTGTTGGCCAATAGATCCCGACCACACTCGCTCATAGGGGTTCCACTCGCAGAGCTGCTAATGAAAAGGACGCTCAAAACCAGATTATCCCTTATACACCCCACCATGAAAGAAATTATTGAGAGCAGACGCCAGTCACAATGTGACGACCATGACAGGAATGCGAGAGCGTGATGTATTGATGTCAATGACCCTGTCTTTGTCCTCAACTACGCTGCAGGGCCCAAATGGCTCACAGGCACTGTGATTGCCAAAGAGGGGAATCGGATTCTGGTAGTTAAACTTAGGAAGGATAGAATAAAAGGAAAAGGAGGTGGGGTAGCATTGCTGGTTAAAGAGGAGATTAATGCAATAGTTAGGAAGGATTTATCTTGGATGATGTGGAATCTATATGAGTAGAGCTGCAGAACACCAAAGGGCAAAAAACGTTCGTGGGAGTTGTGTACAGACCTCCAAACAGTAGTAATGATGTTGGGGAGGGCATCAAACAGGAAATTAGGGGTGCATGCAATAAAGGTGCAGCAGTTATCATGGGTGTCTTTAATATGCATATAGATTGGGCTAATCAAACTGGACGCAATACAGTGGAGGAGGATTTCCTGGAGTGCATAAGGGATGGTTTTCTAGACCAATATGTCGAGGAACCAACTAGGGGGGAGGCCATCTTAGACTGGGTGTTGTGTAATGAGAGAGGATTAATTAGCAATCTCGTTGTGCGAGGCTCCTTGGGGAAGAGTGACCATAATATGGTGGAATTCTACATTAGGATGGAGAATGAAACAATTAATTCAGAGACCATGGTCCAGAACTTAAAGAAGGGTGATTTTGAAGGTATGAGGCGTGAATTAGCTAGGATAGATTGGCGAATGATACTTAAGGGGTTGACTGTGGATGGGCAATGGCAGACAATTGTACATCCCTGTCTGGTGTAAAAATAAAAAAGGGAAGGTGGCTCAACCGTGGCTATCAAGGGAAATCAGGGATAGTATTAAAGCCAAAGAAGTGGCATACAAATTGGCCAGAAATAGCAGCGAACCCGGGTACTGGGAGAAATTTAGAACTCAGCAGAGGAGGACAAAGGGTTTGATTAGGGCAGGGAAAATAAAGTACGAGAGGAAGCTTGCAGGGAACATTAAGACGGACTGCAAAAGCTTCTATAGATACGTAAAGAGAAAAAGGTTAGTAAAGACAAACGTAGGTCCCCTGCAGTTAGAATCAGGGGAAGTCATAACGGGGAACAAAGAAATGGCAGACCAATTGAACAGGTACTTTGGTTCAGTATTCACTAAGGAGGACACAAACAATCTTCCGGATATAAAAGGGGTCAGAGGGTCTAGTAAGAAGGAGGAACTGAGGGAAATCCTTCTTAGTCGGGAAATTGTGTTGGGGAAATTGATGGGATTGAAGGCCGATAAATCCCCAGGGCCTGATGGACTGCATCCCAGAGTACTTAAGGAGGTGGCCTTGGAAATAGCGGATGCATTGACAGTCATTTTCCAACATTCCATAGACTCTGGATCTGTTCCTATGGAGTGGAGGGTAGCCAATGTAACCCCACTTTTTAAAAAAGGAGGGAAAGAGAAAACAGGGAATTATAGACTGGTCAGCCTGACATTGGTAGTGGGTAAAATGATGGAATCAATTATTAAGGATGTCATAGCAGCGCATTTGGAAAGAGGTGACATGATAGGTCCAAGTCAGCATGGATTTGTGAAAGGGAAATCATGCTTGACAAATCTTCTGGAATTTTTTGAGGATGTTTCCAGTAGAGTGGACAAGGGAGAACCAGTTGATGTGGTGTATTTGGACTTTCAGAAGGCTTTCAACAATGTCCCACACAAGAGACTAATGTGCAAAGTTAAAGCACATGGGATTGGGGTCGTGTGCTGACGTGGATTGAGAACTGGTTGTCAGACAGGAAGCAAAGAGTAGGAGTAAATGGGTACTTTTCAGAATGGCAGGCAGTGACTAGTGGGGTACCGCAAGATTCTGTGCTGGGTCCCCAGCTGTTTACATTGTACATTAATGATTTAGACGAGGGGATTAAATGTAGTATCTCCAAATTTGCGGATGACACTAAGTTGGGTGGCAGTGTGAGCTGCGAGGAGGATGCTATGAGGCTGCAGAGTGACTTGGATAGGTTAGGTGAGTGGGCATATGCATGGCAGATGAAGTATAATGTGGATAAATGTGAGAGACAGACTATTATCTGAATGGTGACAGATTAGGAAAAGGGGAGGTGCAATGAGACCTGGGTGTCATGGTACATCAGTCATTGAAGGTTGGCATGCAGGTACAGCAGGCGGTTAAGAAAGCAAATGGCATGTTGGCCTTCATAGCGAGGGGATTTGAATACAGGGGCAGAGAGGTGTTACTACAGTTGTACAGGGCCTTGGTGACGCCACACCTGGAGTATTGTGTACAGTTTTGGTCTCCTAACTTGAGGAAGGACATTCTTGCTATTGAGGGAGTGCAGCGAAGATTCACCAGACTGATTCCTGGGATGGCGGACTGACATATCAAGAAAGACTGGATCAACTGGGCTTGTATTCATTGGAGTTCAGAAGAATGAGAGGGGATCTCATAGAAACGTTTAAAATTCTGACGGGTTTAGACAGGTTAGATGTAGGAAGACTGTTCCCAATGCTGGGGAAGTCCAGAACCAGGGGTCACAGTCTAAGGATAAGGGATAAGCCATTTAGGACCGAGATGAGGAGAAACTTCTTCACCCAGAGAGTGGTGAACCTGTGGAATTCTCTACCACAGAAAGTTGTTGAGGCCAATTCACTAAATATATTCAAAAAGGAGTTAGATGTCGTCCTTACTACTAGTGGGATCAAGGGGTATGGCGAGAAAGCAGAAATGGGGTACTGAAGTTGCATGTTCAGCCATGAACTCATTGAATGGCGGTGCAGGCTCGAAGGGCCGAATGGCCTACTCCTGCACCTATTTTCTATGTTTCTATGTTTCTATGTTACCAATGGACAAATCTGTCGCAAACACATGGATCAAAAAAAAAGGAGGTTCAGCAACCCCATAGAAGAAGCAGAGGAAGAATACGATGTAGAGTTCACTCCACCACAGGTGACCGAACACCGGAACCAAGTGGAGGAGAGTCCAGTCACTGTGGGCAGTCCGGACAGGCCTGAGGCACCACAAACAGCAGACACTCAAGCTAGCGCCCAGCAAGCGGAGACCCAACTCAGGTGCTTTACAAGGGAGCATAAACCACCAGAGAGACTTAACCTGTGATCCCAGTAAGACTTTGGGGGGAGGTGATGTCATGTATTCAACTGTCATTGTAACCCATGTATAAACTGACCTAAGTTGTACACCGTGAGTACATTGACCACTAGATGGTGAACTTGTGGGAGACACTCCTAAGCTGGACTTTCAGGTATAAAAGGGGAAGCTCCACCCACCTTCATCACTTCAGTGCTGGAATAAAGGTTGCTGATCACAGCGTGACCTTCTCTCAAGTATGGGCCTCGTGCATTTGTACTGTATAGTAAGGAGATATCACCTGGACCCCTCAACTATTTTGGTAACTTTCTACCAGGGTTGAGTACTTTTCTGGAACCCTTGCATTTATTGCAACGCAAGGGTGACGGCTGGGTTTGGGGTAAATCTCAAGAGACAGCCTTCAATAAGGCCAGAAACCTGCTATGCTCTAACAAGTTTCTTGCATTGTATGACCCATGTAAATGTTTAGTACTAGCTTGTGATGCGTCGTCGCACGGGGTCGGTTGTGTGATACAGCAAGCAAATGTGTCAGGCAAATTGCAACCGGTTGCATATGCATCCAGAAGTTTATCCAAGGCTGAAAGAGCCTACAGTATGGTTGAGAAAGAAGCGTTAGCATGTGTATAAGGGTTAAGAAAATGCACCAGTTCCTATTTGGTCTCCGGTTCAAGCTCGAAACCGACCACAAACCGCTTACTTCGCTGCTCTCAGAAAGCAAAGGTGTCAACACCAATGCTTCGTCCCGCATCCAAAGATGGGCACTAACATTGTCTGCGTATGACTATGTAATCCACCACAGACCAGGCACTGAGAACTGTGCGGATGCCCTTATTCGGTTACCATTGCCCATCACCGGGGTGGAAATGACGCAACCAGCAGACTTGCTTCTGGTAATGGATGCTTTTGAGAGCGAGGGGTCACCCGTCACGGCTCGCCAGATCAGGACCTGGACCTGCCAAGATCCTGTGCTATCACTAGTAAAAAGCTGCATCCTTAATAGGAGCTGGTCGGCGGTTCCCGGGGAAATGCAAGATGAAATTAAGCCGTTCCACCGACGTAAGGATGAATTGTCCATCCAATCGGATTGTCTCCTATGGGGGAATCACGTGGTTTTGCCAAAAAAATAGGCAGGGAAACGTTTATACGCAACCTACACAGTACCCACCCAGGCAAAGTCATGATGAAGGCTATTGCCAGGTTGCACGTTTGGTGGCCCGGCATTGTCTCCAAATTGGAATCATGCGTACACCAATGCAACACTTGCTCACAGTTGAGCAATGCACCCAGTGCGGCCCCTCTGTGCCTGTGGTCATGGCCCTCCAAACCGTGGTCCAGGGTCCACATAGATTTTGCTGGACCTTTTCCAGAAAAGATGTTTCTAGTAGCAGTGGATGCTTACTCTAAATGGATTGAATGTATAATAATATCATCATGTATGTCCACTGCCACCATTGAAAGCCTCCGGGCCATGTTCGCCACCCATGGTTTGCCCGACGTCCTTATTAGTGACGATGGACCGTGTTTCACCAGCTCGGAATTCAACGAGTTCATGACCCACAATGGCATTAAGCATGTCAGATCTGCCCCATTTAAGCCCACATCCAATGATCAAGCGGAACGGGCAGTCCAAGCCATCAAGCAGAGCTTGAAATGCGTAATGGATGGCTCCTTGCAGACCCGGTTATCTCGGGTCCTGCTCAGCTACCGGACGTACCCCCACTCGCTCACCGGGGTTCCCCCTGCAGAATTGTTAATGAAGAGAACACTCAAAACCAGGCTCTCCTTAGTCCACCCGGATATAAATGATCATGTAGAAACCCGGCAGCACCGGCATAACGTGTACCATGATCGCGCAGCGGTATCACGTGACATTGAGGTTAATGATCCTGTGTTTGTTCTCAATTACGGTCATGGCCCCAAATGGATTGCTGGCACTGTTTTAGCCAAGGAGGGGACTAGAGTGTTGGTTGTTAAATTGTTGAATGGGCAAACGTGCAGAAAGCACTTGGATCAGACCAAACTGCGATTCACTTACAACCAAGAACAATTTGAAGAAGACTTTACCATCTATGATCCACCAACACACACCCAATCAGCAATCGACCTCGCTGTCAACCACGAGGATGAACCCACCATGCCCGATAGTCTGATCAGACCAGCCGTGCTGCCGTGCAGCAATGATCCGACCAACTCACCCATTGCCAGGACTTCAACTCAGGCGATCAACCTGGGAATATAGAGCCCCGGATCACCTCAACCTGTAAATAACTTGTACATAAGACTTTGGGGGGGGGAGTGATGTTATGTATGCAAACCTCACCAATGTATAAGACTTGCCACCAGGGGGCATACCTGTGGGAGACCTGAGGGTCACCTGTGCACCCTGGGCAAGCAGATATAAAAGGCAATCCACCATGCTGCTTCCTCACTTTGGAGTTACATTAAAGAGACAAAGGTCACAATGGTTTGAGCTTACAACACCGTCTTGTGGAGTTATTCTGAACACAATGCCTAGGATGTAGGCCATCATGTCCAGGGGATTTGTGAGCGTTTAGTCCCAAAAGTCTCAAGTATTTTTTCTCTACTGATATTAATCACTTTAAGTTCCTTACTTTTATTCGTCCCTTGGTTCCCCACTATTTTTGGTATGCTTTTTAATGTCTTCTACTGTTAAGACTGATACAAAATATTTGTTTAACATCTCTGCCATTTCCTTATTTCCCATTATAATTTCATCTGTCTCAGCCTCTAAAGGACCAATGCTTCCTTTTGCTATTCACTTCCTTTTTACATTGTTGTAGAATTTCTGTTTTTATATTTCTTGCTAGTTTACTCCCATATTCTATTTTCTCTCTTTTTACCAATTTTTTGGTCATCTGTACAATTCCAATTTGTAAAACCATTCCAGACAACTGGATTCAGGGAGGCGGCCAGTTCCACATGACCTATTTGTGCCTATTTTAAATAAAGAGCCTTATTTTCCAAGATATATTAAAAATCTTTCAAATCACTCAAGGAACCAATAAAATATTTGAAAATTATATGTTGTTTCTATATTTATATTTCACTGTAAGGATTCGCAACAATTCTCAATTAACAATTCCCCAATCATCAAATTTTTACCTGCTCTAATGTACCAGGGCAGCTTCCTTAAAATATAATCATTTCTGACTGCATAGGCTTTCCTTATGTGGAATTGAAGGAAGTGGCATGCATGTACAACTGCACATTATGGCATATTGAAAATGATCAGAGCCTAACATCTTGGGCGGAATCATCAGAATGGGTGAAATCAACGCCCATAATATCGCCCAGTGTTACATTCCACACGGAATTAATGCCAAGATTCAATAATATCGATCACCCACGTAAAGATCACAGTCGCCAAAACTAGCGGCTATGAGATCGCCCAGCGTCACTTTCACCACCTCGCACACATATCGGCCACAATATCGCTCGCCCAAAAAAACGCCCAGAAAAAGTGGAACTAACCGGAACTAATCACAGCGTTATGGACGCCATATTCTACATCACATCTCGCATCTTTTAAAAGGCTGCTCTGCTTCAACCTCGGGGGAGTTTCGATGTACTCTGGAGGTCGTTGGAGTTGATGGGAACATCTGTACAAACATGTTGACCATACTGTGACATTCAAATTGAATACGTGGCTTCGTCAGGACATACATTGCTTGTGAACAATCGATGGAAAACAAAAAGCAATTGCAATGGGGCATGTCCTTTCTCACCCTCTCTTGATGACCAATTACATGCTGCAGACTCGAGATGGCCGAAGGTATCCTCCACAGCATTATGTGCCCAATATAAAATGTGCCAGACTGATGAGGAGGACCAGACGTTGCAACCCCGCAAGTACAGGGAGAAGCAGTCTTACTTCGACTTGCCCGACACCACCTGCCTTCCACAAAAAGGTTATCACTGAGGTATGCCAGCTCATAAGGGGAGATCTGCAGCCTGCCAGCACCATCAGTACACCAGCGAGATCAAAGTCATGCGTCGGATTTATTTCAGGCCTCAGCTGGCGACATTTGCAGTCTGTCTCAGCATGCCACACATTGCTGCACCATAGACAGGTCACTGAAGCCCTGTATGCACGCAGGAGGGACTTGATCAGCTTCCCTACGACTAGGGAGGCACAGAGTGAGAGGGCTCTATGATTCTCCAGAATTGCAAACTTCCCCAAGGTGCAGGGAGCAATACACTGTATGCATATCGCGATGCAGACACCTTTTCAGGATGCAGAACTTTTCAGGATCTGCAAGGGATTCCACTCCCTGAATGTCCAACTTGTTGTCGACCACCAACAAATTATAATGGCAGTGAATGTTAACTTTGCGGGCAGCATCCATGATGCTCACATCCTGCATGAGAGCACTGTATCTGACTTGTTTTACAATCAGGCACAAGGTCAATGCTGGATGTTTGGTGACAATGGATATGGCCTCGCCACCTGGCTGATGGCCCCCCTGTGTGACACCCACACCGAAGCTGAAAAGCGATACAATGAGAGCCACAGAGCCACTCGCAAGATCGTGGAGAAAACCATTGGAGTGCTGAAACAGCGCTTTAGATGCCTGGACCACTCAAGAGGCAAGCTCCAATACCATCCAGAGCAGGTAGCTCAATTTGTGGTGGTGTGCTCCATGCTGCACAACTTGGCTATCAGGAGGGGACAAGAGTTGTCTGATGAGTCTGACAGTCCACCTCACCACAGAGAGGAAGAGGAGAATGAGGAGGTAGATGCTGACATCGAGCCACTCAATCAGGCTGGTGCTGAAGCCAAGCCCCCGCCAACCTGTAGACCACATGAAAGGGCCATGGTGGCATGATAGCTGAAGAGCCTTACGTTCGGAGCTCATCAATGAGCGCTTTGCCTGAAAGAACGTTGGTGGTATTTACTAAGCTGACACACTGCTAGGTGTGCAGGTCATACATCAATGGTAGGCATCAACTTGGTGACAGTTAAAGTTTAAGTTGATTGAAATTAAGTGTAATTATACCCTTTGATGTTAAGGAATCACCAACGTGTAACAGTGCAGCTATCTGAGCCAATGCGCAACAAGGTTTTGTCAAATATAAAACATTTAAACCGAACAGTTGTCTGAAATCATAAGTATTTCTATAAAAACCAACCCTTTCCCCCGGTTCTCCTCCCCACCTCTAACCCTTCCCCTTCCCCTCCTGACTCCAAGCCGCCTGGCCGGAGCTCCTCAGGCAATGCTTCATTGTGGGGGGGGTGGGGGATGGGACGGCGGACCTGCTGCTTGGACGGATACGGGAGAGGACAGTCCCGAGGTGGGAACATGCTCCGAGCCAGAAGCAAGATGATGCTCCTGGCTCTCGTGTGGTTGGCAATGGGGTTGCGGCACCTTGGGGTGCTGTGCCGTGCCCCGGGACCAGTGGGAGCCCTCTGCCACCAGTGTTCCTGGCTACCAGCTTCAGGGCTTCCACCATCCCTTCCATGTTATATATTATTTGTTGGACAAAAACTCGGTGCCAACTATGTTCTTGGTGCTTAATAGGCTTTTTGCTGCTGGTAAATCTCCCTCATGCCTCCCACAACAGCCAAACAAGCACACAACACAGCCACACACGCTTTCAGTCCCTCTCAGCTCCCTCTCTCTCTGTCTCCTCTTCTGCGCATGTCATGATGACCCTTGACCTCCTGAATCGCGGGAATCGAGCGTTGCTATGCCGTTGCTAAAGATGGTGACACTTTATGGCAGAAGGTCAGCGAGATTTAACTCTGCCGCCCATTTCATATCGCTCGCGGTAACGCCCAATTTAAAAAATGGAGACTAGGTGCTTTGAGAATGGGCCAGAAGCCAGCGATATGAAAACCCGTTTTTACTGCCCACACCGGAAATAACGCCCATTTTTGGGCGATAAGCACAAAAGTGTAAAATCTAGCCCATGATGATCTCTGCCTCAATTTCTTACAGCCTTTTTATTCGCTCTCTTAGTGATAGTTTTAAATTGATGATCCTTTGCCTTCTCTATTCCAATGGAAATAGTCCCATTGTCTCAGGTTCATCCTCATAACTACAATTTCCTATCCCTGGCACCGTCCTTGTGGATCTATACTATATGCCTTTAATGACCTTTCTATAATGGAGTGCAATACTGCAACTGTGGTCTAATCATTACCATGAACAAATGTATTATTCTTTTCTCTTGTACTCAATGCCCCTATCTATAAAATACAAATGTATTTTTTTATAGCTTTATCCACCTGCACTCACACTTTCAGGAAATGATGGCCGGAATTTTGTCTACCTCGGCGGGTCCGGTGCGGGTGGTGGCCATGGTGGTTCGCGACCCTGCTGCTCGTTCCATCGCACTGCTGAAAACTAACTTACATTAAGCCTGCCTTGCACGTTACCCGGCCCAATTAAATTGAGCGGGTCTGGTGACGTCATTCATGATGCGTTTTCAGCCGGGATCTTTAAAGGGACCATGGCCACATTGGATTTAAATATCAATGTAACATAGAGCTGTCAGTGTACTACAGCATTGGAGTGCTGCAAACACTGACAATGACTGCACAGAGGCAGAGTGCTGCACCCAGGTTCTCCGATGACTCCCTGAGGCAGGAGTTCAGGGCCATTGCTCCAGCTGAGGAGTTCCTTTACCCTTTCGATGGGCAGGACAAACCTCTCCAGGAGACCAAAGCAGCCTGGTTGCAGATTGCAGAGGAGCTCACAAGCAGGGATGTGGTCAAGAGGACCTGGGTGCCGTGCCGCACAAATTTCAATTATCTCATTAGATCACGAAAGGTTAGTGCAAAGCTATACTCAACCTCATCCTGCTGTGCCTCTCATCACATCCCCATCACTCTGCCTTCCCTACCCTACTCCTGCACAACCTTACTCATACCTACTTACCTTGGAGGTCTACCCATCCTTCTCTCCCCATCGACATTATCACATGCCCATCTCACTCGCCAGCCCTCACACTCACTCTCATCCTAGTGCAATCATACCAAATAACAACACACAAGGATAGCCACTTGGGTGTTTTATCCAATGTTTATATAAAGTTTCTGTTAATGTGGTGTCAAACATCAAAATCTTTAATTTCAACAGTCTTGGACAGATTTGTGTGCACCTTTGGAAGTGGCTTAGTGAGTTGCAGTGAATGATGAGACATAATGGTACCCCCGGAATGATGATGAGTCTGAAAGGAATGGCTTGGTCATTGTAGGAATGCTTCATGGTGTTGGTGTGGGATGGTGCCAACCTGGTGCATCATGTGGCAGCATAAAGTTGAGTAAATCTGGCCATGATGATGTCATCCCTGGCCTCCCGGGCAGCAATGTGCTCAGGTGCTGATGCCCTCTGTCCTGTGCAGCATCAGGTGATTGCGGAGAAGGTTAGCGTTGTTGTTGGTGCTGCTGGTGTTGGGACTCATTGTGGTCCGATTCTGAGGATCAAGGTGAGACAGTATAAATGGCACTCATGTTGATGGAACAGATGACAGGTGAAGTACAGATGACAGAAGCATTCTGTCAATGGAGAGAGAGTTCTTCCAATGAGGTGAGACTAGATGGAGACTTTGCTGGAAAGACTTCCACCTGCAGAATCTATGCTGGAAATGAACTGAGCAACAGCTTCTGCCTGAGGATCTGTCAGGTGGGAGCTTTTACTGTATGTTTGATGTTGCCCATAATCAGCTGGAGCAATAGCCACTGAACTCCTGCAGATGTGGTTCTCGAGCTGTGTGAATCCCGTGGCCATGCAGGGAAATTTAAAATGTAGGGTGAAAAAAGCTCATAAGTGTCTGTAAACTACCTGATAATGATTTCAATTAGGTCATCCACCGCTGCCAGTCAGGTCGGCTCCACAATAAGAACATAAGAACATAAGAAATAGGAGCAGGAAGAGGCCATTTGGCCCCTTGAGCCTGCTCCGCAATTTAATAAGATCATGGCTGACCTGATCTTGGGCTCAGCTCCACTTCCCTGCCCACTCCCCATAACCATTCATACCCTTATCGTTCAAAAATCTGTCTATCTCCAACTTAAATTTATTCAATGACCCAGCCTCCACAGCTCTCTGGGGAAGAGAATTCTACAGATTTGCAATCCTCTGAGAGAAGAAATTCCTCCTCATCTCAGTTCTAAATCAGTGACCCCTTATTTTTAAACTATGCCCCCTAATTCTAGATTCCCCCATGAGTGAAAACATCCTCTTTCCATCTATCTTGTCGAGGCCCCTCAGTATCTTATATGTTTCAATAAGAGCATCTCTCATTCTTCTAAACTCCAATGAGTATAGGCCCAAACTGCTCAACCTTTCTTCATAAGTCAACCCCTTCATCTTAGGAATCAACCTAGTGAACCTTCTCTGAACTGCCTCCAATGCAAGTATATCTCTCCTTAAATAAGGAGACCAAAACTATACGCAGTTCTCTTGAGCCCCGAAATTGATGTCCGGTAAGGCCTGTCCATTTTTCAGCAGTCACCGGGCGACACCTACCTTTTTGGCACCCAATGCCGGCGGGTCCCATCGGGAGCCATTTTCGGCGTGCTTTTGTGGGCGGCAGCGGCAGCGACAGCAGCGGGCAGCGGGAGTCGGTGGACGGGAGTGGGCATCAGCGGGTGGTGGCATCAGTGGGTGGCAGGTGAAGGCCTCTCGAATCGAAGAACTTCAAAGGCCGTATAATGCGCATGCGCAAGATTTGTTTTTTTTTTTGGTCGTCTTTTCACCCACCTGACATCACTTTGGCCGTGTTTGAGGCTCATGGGACATCTGTGCATGCGATTAAAGGCACAGCACTCTCCTGCACCTGTGAGTTGGAGCGGGGAGAGTAAATTGAGAGCCACAAAGTCTTCAGCAACCATTCCTTTAATCATTGAGGTCGAGTGGGAAAAAAAGCTTCAAAGAAGACTATCAAAACCAGGCCTAGAGCTCCCTGGTTTAATGAAGAGGAATTGGAGGAGCTATTATCGGTGGTGGAGTGCAGGTATAAAGACCTCACCTGGGATGGTCATGGAAAGCCTCCACTACCCCAATACAGATGCATTTGAAGGGAGATTGGTGAGGCTGTGTCCTCAACAGGCAACATTGTGCGGGATGGGGACCAATGCAGGAAACGTTGGAACGATTTGGTGGCATCCACAAGAGTGAGTACAAATTTATTGCACCCCTCCTGTCCAACACCGAAAAGGTTCTGAGCCAGATGTGTGTGTGTGTGTGTGTGTGTGTGGGAGTGTGTATGGGGGGCATCAGCAAAGGGGCCAAAGGGGCCAAAGGCTGCAATGTTTCTTTGTGCAGAAGAAAAACGCATGCACATCAGCAAGCCTGAATGCCACAGGAGGGGGCCCAGCAGAGGTGATAGAATTGAGTAGCCTGGAGGATCGTGAGTTGGCATTGGTAGGTGACCACCACTGTGCAACTACAAAGGTTGATACAGATCCCGTGCTACAGCATTGTAAGGTTATACTAATCTCCGGTGTGAGCAACGCTCATGGCATGAAAGGTCATGCAATGGTAAGACAATCACGGTTTTACGCACACTTGGTCAGGCATTAATGGTGTGCCCATGTAGAGATGGAACTCCTTGCTGGCACAATGTGGGATGGCATGGCTCACATGTCAGCTTGACCAGCAACCCCCTGCTCCCCCCACCCCCTACAGACTGAAATGTTATCCTCTATTTACAGATGATGTGTCGGACAGCATGGATCAAGGCACACTATCCACCTCTGGCATTTAAAAGGAGCCGTCAGACCCCAACGTCTCCCACCCCAACATTGTTCCCAGCCCAAGATAGTGGCTCCTTCATCCAACCCCACCTCCCCCACCCCCCTCCCCCGCCAGATCACCCAACTCAGCCAACCTAAGCCAAAAATAAGACGAGAGAAAGGAGGGAGGAGGGACTGTGTTTGAGCCCCTTGAGTTCAAGGAGCTGGAAGAGGATGACACCAGCCTCCTGCCATGTGTGCCAACTGTCCGGAGAACCTCGGCGTTGGGCTCCAAGTTCATGAGGTTTAAAATGGACTCCACATGAGCAAGCGCTTCCAAGCGCAGAGGCCGTGGTGTAAAGGCAACCAAGGCACCTGAAACCACCAGGACCGAGCAATCAGCTGAGGGTGCAGGACAGCTCTCTGCTGTTCAGGAGATGGTCCAGCTATCCAGGATGAGTGTGGACATAGGTCGCGATGTGCTCCAGACCGTGGCTGGGATAGCTGCCAGCTTTGCGATCTTCACTCAGCACCATGACAGGATGGACCGGCTCATTAGTATGTTGGAGCGCACAACCGAGTCTGTTGAGGTGATGAGGCAAGCGATGGCTTCTGGGCATGTCGTGCAAGTCCCCAACCCCACATCCTCAAGGCAGACAGATCCGGAGGAGCAGGAGATCCTTCAGTCACGACCCCTACCATCTCGCCAAGATGCACACGTCTTCAGAGGTCTGGCTGCCCTCCTGCACAACATCTTCAAGCAGAGGCAGTGAGCGGCAGGGGAGCGGGTCGCCGTGGTAAAGGCGGGGCAAAGAAGAGGAGCATAGGCCTTGCTTCAAGGGGCGGAGGGAAGAGAGGTGGTGATGGTGGGTCGAGGGGTGGGTGTTGGTGGGTCGAGAGGTGGTGATGGTGGGTCGAGGGGGGGTGATGGTGGGTCGAGAGGTGGTGATGGTGGGTCGAGGGGTGATGGTGGGTCGAGGGGTGGTGATGGTGGGTCGAGGGGTGGTGATGGTGGGTCGAGGGGTGATGGTGTGTCGATGGGTGGTGATGGTGGGTCGAAGGGTGGTGATGGTGGGAAGAGAGGTGGTGATGGTGGGTCGAGGGGAGGTGATGGAGGGTCGAGGGGTGGTGATGGTGGGTCGAGGGGTGGGTGATGGTGGGTCGAGGGGTGGTGATGGTGGGTCGAGGGGTGGTGATGGTGGGTCGAGGGGTGGTGATGGTGGGTCGAGGGGTGGTGATGGTGGGTCGAGGGGTGGTGATGGTGGGTCGAGGGGTGGTGATGGTGGGTCGAGGGGTGGTGATGGTGGGTCGAGGGGTGGTGATGGTGGGTCGAGGGGTGGTGATGGTGGGTCGAGGGATGGTGATGGTGGGTCGATGGGTGGTGATGGTGGGTCGAGGGGTGGTGATGGTGGGTAGAGAGGTGGTGATGGTGGGTCGAGGGGTGGTGATGGTGGGTCGAGGGGTGATGGTGGGTCGATGGGTGGTGATGGTGGGTCGAGGGGTGGGTGATGGTGGGTCGAGGGGAGGTGATGGTGGGTCGAGGGGTGGCGATGGTGGGTCGAGGGGTGGTGATGGTGGGTCGAGGGGTGATGGTGTGTCGATGGGTGGTGATGGTGGGTCGAGGGATGGTGATGGTGGGTCGATGGGTGGTGATGGTGGGTCGAGGGGTGGTGATGGTGGGTCGAGGGGTGGTGATGGTGGGTCGAGGGATGGTGATGGTGGGTCGAGGGGTGGGTGTTGGTGGGTCGAGGGGTGGTGATGGTGGGTAGAGAGGTGGTGATGGTGGGTCGAGGGGTGGTGATGGTGGGTCGAGGGATGGTGATGGTGGGTCGATGGGTGGTGATGGTGGGTCGCGGGGTGGTGATGGTGGGTAGAGAGGTGGTGATGGTGGGTCGAGGGGTGGTGATGGTGGGTCGAGGGGTGGTGATGGTGGGTCGAGGGGTGGTGATGGTGGGTCGAGGGGTGGTGATGGTGGGTCGAGGGGTGGGTGATGGTGGGTCGAGGGGTGGTGATGGTGGGTCGAGGGGTGGGTGATGGTGGATCGAGGGGTGGTGATGGTGGGTCGAGGAGTGGGTGATGGTGGATCGAGGGATGGTGATGGTGGGTCGAGGGGTGGCGATGGTGGGTCGAGGGGTGGTGATGGTGGGTCGAGGGGTGGTGATGGTGGGTCGAGGGGTGGTGATGGTGGGTCGAGGGATGGTGATGGTGGGTCGAGGGGTGGTGATGGTGGGTCGAGGGGTGGTGATGGTGGGTCGAGGGATGGTGATGGTGGGTCGAGGGATGGTGATGGTGGGTTGAGGGGTGGTGATGGTGGGTCGCGGGGTGGTGATGGTGGGTAGAGAGGTGGTGATGGTGGTGGAAATGTTCCTAAATGTTTTAATGTTATGTCACCTTTGTAACTCTGTGTTTGTAAATACACTCACATTGTTCACCCTCTCCTGGTCAGTGTCTTATTGTTCACCCTCTCCTGGTCAGTCTCATTTTGACATCATGTGTGGTGCCTTGTGAGAAACACACATCTGTCCCTCAGATTTATCATGAATATCTTGCCATCCACATATGACTTCACTGTATAATGGGTCCTGTAATCAGGCCATCGTGACACGACAAGGAAGGGTCACCAATGCAGGAAGGCTGCTATTCAATGACACTCACTTGAACTATTTGCAGGGCAGACTTTAAGGCTTGCACTTCAACCCACTTTTTCCGAGGCCAAACATGGCAGAGTGCCACCTCTGTGATGACATATTAATAAGTTACATTGCATTCCATTAAGTGTATTTTCTCATCTTCCATACCTCATGTAATGCTCTTCTGACTATCAGTTGCAATGGTTTGCCATATCTTTACATCCTCTAGCTTTCGCTTATTCACCCCGACATAATCCCATACCATCTGCGCAGTCACAATATGTCCCTAAATATGTCCCGCATTAAATGGTCTCAAAACTCTTGGGGGGCATCTCCATTGAGCCTTTACCATCTTTTGCTACTCATTGCCGCTTCCTCTAGCACACTTTCCCTTCAACGGAGTCATGTGGAGTAACATATCTGAACCCTTTCTGTGCGGGTTAATGGCCATCACATTACTCTTTATGTGCTGTGAGGTTTATTCCATCTGTCAGATTTATTACATCTCTCAGAATAAACTTATGTCTGTAACCACAACAAAGGACGCTGGGTACAGGTATTTTTGATTAAGCAGAACAGATTTTATTACGTAGTTTCCTTGCAGTGCAAAGAAATAATATTTAACAAGGCCATAGTGGTAGTCTCTTCGTTGAAACCTCAACGGTAGGCCGCTGAGTCACCGCGGCGCTTGTCTCTTGCTGTATTCTGTTGACCGTAGTCCTTCCTCAGATTCCTCTGTGTTAGCGCTGTCCTCAAAGCCAAATAGCTGTAACTTTATACCCTTTCCCTCCCATACAAATGCTGTGAGAGTCTGCAGCTGTCTCAGGCTTACCATTGACCATTCTAAGTCTGTGCCTCTGACCTTCTATGTTATCTCTAGTTCTTCTCTGAGAACTCTTACAATGACTATGTCACATCATTAATTAATGAGCTTGGCTTTACAAAATGTGACATGCTGCATACTTTTCTGTTATTGAGCATTATTTGGCCTTGGCCATTGTGGTTTTAAATGAAGGTGTTTCAGCAAAGTGAAAAAAAGTGGTTACCATGAGCTTGCACACCTTTTAGTTGTTTTTATCAGATACCATGTAAACAAAAACATTATCAATAAAATAAAACAACATCCAGCAAAGATTTTTCTAACAGTGCCACTGATAATGCTGCAGCATCTGTACGATACCCGGGATGTGCAGCGCTGCAGCAATCTGAGCCATTCCCCCTGCCGCCCGACTCACAGCCAGCTCACACCTGCTTTTTGTCAGAGGTCCTTCTGGCAGGTGGCAGGTCGATCTGAGTCCATCATCCCCGAGGGAAATGCCGGATTTCCGTCCACCTGCATGGGCGGGCGGCAGGACGTGATGCCGGCGGAACCTCCGCTACCATCTCCCGCCGGGCGGAACGTGGACGGCATGTTGGCGGTTCCGGAGGAATCGGCCAAAAGAACTACATCTCCGGCGGAACCTCAGTGGCTACAGGTGCAAATTCCACCAAATTCGGGCCCTAGGTGTGGTCTCACCAATACCCTTTACAGTTGTAGCAGGACTTCCCTGCTTTTATACTCCATCCCCTTGCAATGGCTAACATTTCATTTGCCTTCCTGATTACTTGCTGTACTTACTAACTTTTTGTGTTTCATGCACAAGGACCCCCAGGTCCCTCTGTACTGCAGCATTTTGTAATCTCTCTTCATTTAAATAATAATTTGCATTTTTATTTTTCCTGCCAAAGTGGATAACCTCACACTTTCCCACATTATAGTACAGCTGCCAAATGTTTGCCCACTCACTTAGCCTGTCTATATCCCTTTGCAGATTCTTTGTGTCCTCTCACAACTTGCTTTCTCACCCATCTTTGTATCATCAGCAAACTTGGCTACATTACACTTGGTCCCTTCATCCAAATCATTAATATAGATTGTAAATAGTTGAGGCCCCAGTACCGATCCCTGTGGCACCCCACTAGTTGCAGTTTGCCAAACGGAAAATGGCCCATTTATCCCAACTCTCTGTTTTCTGTTAGTTAGCCAATCCTCTATCGATGCTTATATATTACCCCCAATCCCGTGAGCTCTTTTCTTGCGCAGTAACCTTATCGAATGCCTTCTGGAAATCCAAATACACCACATCCACCGGTTCCCCCTTATCCACCCTGCTTGTTACATCCTCAAAGAACTCTAGCAAATTTGTCAAACATGATTGCCCTTTCATAAAACCATGCTGACTCTGCTTGACTGCATTATGATTTTACAAATGTCCTGCTACTGCTTCCTTAATAATGGACTCCAACATGTTCCCAATGACAGATGTTAAGCTAACTGGTTTATAGTTTCCTACTTTCAGTCTCCCTCCTTTTTTTAAATAGGGGCGTTACATTTGCTGTTTTCCAATCTGCTGGGACCTTTCCAGACTCCAGGGAATTTTGGTAGATTGCAACCAATGCATCCACTATCTCTGCAGCCACTTTGTTTAAGACCCTAGGATGCAGGCCATCAGGTCGAGGGGACTTGTCCATCTTTAGTTCCATTATTTTACTGAGTACTTTTTTTTAGTGATTGTTTTAAGTCCGCCCTCCCCCCACCCCCATAGCCTCTTGATTATCTATAATAGTGATGTTTTTAGTGCCTTCTACTGTGAAGACCGATACAAAATATTTGTTCAAAGTCTCTCTCATTTCCCTGTTTCCCATTATTAATTCCCCGGGCTCATTCTCTAAGGGACCAACATTTACCTTAACTATCCTCTTCCTTTTTATATACCTGTAGAAGCTCTTGCTATCTGTTTTTATATTTCTTGCCAGTTTACTTTCATAATCCATCTTCTCTCTATTATTTTTTTAGTCGTCCTTTGCTGGTTTCTAAAAAATTCACAATCCTCTGGCCTCCCACTAATCTTGTCAGCATTGTATGCCTTTGTTTTCAACTTGATACCATCCTTTGCTTCCTTAGTTAGCCACGGATGGTTCTCCCTTCACTTAAAGTCTTTCCTTCTCACTGGAATATATTTTTGTTGAGAGTTATGAAATATCTCCATAAATGTCTGCCACTGCTCATCACTGTCTTACACTTTAATCTATTTTCCCAGTCCATTTTAGCCAACTCTGCCTTCATACCTTTGTAATCGCCTTTATTTAAGATTGGTTTGAGGCCCAACTTTCTCACCCTCCAATTGAATTTGAAATTCGACCACTTTCCTAGAGGATCCTTTACTATGAGATCATTTATTAATCCTGTCTCATTACACAGTACCAGATCGAAGATAGCCTGCTCCCTGGTTGGTTCTACAACGTACTGTTGAAGGAAACCGGATACACTATATGAACTCTTCCTCAAGACTACCTTGGCCAATTTGATTTGTCCAATCAATATGAAGAGTAAAATCATCCTTTCTTACAGGCCTCCATTATTTCTTGATTTATATTGTGTCCAACAGTGTGGCTGCTGTTGGCGGGGGTGGGGGGGGGGGGCTATAGACGATGCCCACCAGTGACTTCTTCCCCTTATTATTTCTTATCTCCACCTAAACTGATTCTACATCTTGATCTTCTTAGCCAATATTATAGAAACATAGAAACTAGGTGCAGGAGTAGGCCATTTGGCCCGTCGAGCCTGCACCACCATTCAATAAGATCATGGCTGATCATTCACCTCAGTACCACTTTCCTGCTTTCTCTCTATACCCATTGATCCCTTTAGCCGTAAGAGCCATATCTAACTCCCTCTTGAATATATCCAACGAACTGGCATCAACAATTCTCTGCGGTAGGGAATTCCACATGTTAACAACTCTCTGGGGTCAAGTTTCGGGCCGAGCCGAGAACGGCGCAGCCCCGACATGGATGCCCGTTTCTCGTGCCTAAAAGCGCGACAAAAATGTACCTTGCAATTCTCGGGCTCCCTGCAGGTCCCTCGGCGCGCAGAAATCAGCAGGGGGCAGAGCCACAGAGGCGCACCGATTCTGCATGTGCAGGGGGGCGGGGCTAAGTCAAATGAGAGAACGTCGTGCCGGCAGCTCTGCGCATGCGTGTTGGAGCGGCGCGCACGCGCAGTAGCCCATAAACATTGGCACTCGGCCATTTTTAAATGAACTTGAAGAAAAGTGCTGATTTGTCTCGTGGACCTCTGGAAAGGCTTGGGATTGAATTTTGTTGATTTTTTGGTGTCCGAAGGAGTGCTTTTAACAGCAGTGTTGAAGAAATCACCTGCTGAAATTAGTGAGTGCTGCTTTTCACTGCTAAACTTCCAGAACAAGTGCTGCATAGGTGCATGCAAAATAAGGACTGTGTGTTTTGAAAAATACGAGTGTCAATTCAATACAGCAATGGAACAACGTCCACCTAGAACAAAGAATTTCTTGCGTGAGGAAGTGGAGATATTAGTTGACGTCATTGAGCAGAGATGGCAGGAGATAGATACCAGCAACAGAGGTCGCAGAAAAGTGCTACCTAAAGAAATGAAGAAACGCTGGAACCAAGTTGCAGAAGATTACTGCGCAGTGGTGCATACCATGAGATCTGGAAGCCAGTGTAAAAAGAAATGGCATGACCTTGGTCAAGTAGTTAGTGTAAGTAATGTTTTCATTTTTTTATGTAATCGTAATTATAATGTGACTATGTGTATGTTCCACCCTGCAGAAAGACGCACTCAGTAAAAAGTTAAGATTTACTTTTTGCAGAAGAAATTGGGCCACAACAAAAGGGAAGCAACTCAGACAGAAGGAGGCATGCCCAATCTGATCCACTGACACCCTTGGAACAAAGGGTAGCTGCTATGATGAGTTGTACATGGAGAAAAGCAATCAGTACAGCACAAGCTTGGCCCACACGCGAGGAAGAGGGTAAGTCCTGAAAATGCATCGTGGCCCTTCAAATCAACCTGCTGCCTGGTCTGCTATGTGTGAGAGTACTCATGCCTCACATCCTGCCCCCTCCCTTGCTGTTAAACATTTGACTGTTCTGATATATTTTGCAGAACATGATGATGATGATGATGATGCTGCTGCCAACCCTGAGGATCCTGAAGATACAGAACAAGAACCAGTACAACCAGATGCGGATGATCCAGACTGGCTGCAGGCGGCGATGACTGAAATGTCTACAGGGGAGAGCTTCCAAATTAATGTTTATGAGCCCCCATTAAGCGGCATCAGAGTTTCAACCCCTTGCATAGGTTCTGGTTCCACCTTCCATGGTTTTGATTCCGACGTTGCGGGTCCCAGTAGTGTTGCTGGTGTAATGCAGCAGTTTACAGCCAGTGCACCACCGTCCGAGCCTGCGCCTCCCACTCGCATAGGTTCTGGTTCCACCTTCCATGGTTTTGATTCCGACGTTGCGGGTCCCAGTGGTGGTGGTGATATAATGGAGCAGTTTACACCCATTCACCCACCATCCCAGCCCATGGCTCACACTCGAGTGCTGTTGTCTGCAACACCAAGCATCCCACCGACGGTGCCCACGTCTCCCAGTGTAGTGGTGCCGCGAGGCAGACCCAGGCAGAGGAGGAGATTGGAGACACGCTCTCCTGAGATGCAGCGTGCAACAGATGCGGCTCAGGTTGTGGCACTGTGTATGGAGACCAATGAGCTTACTCGATCATTCATCGGTAGCGTCAGTGCAGTGGGTGAAGAGGTGAAGGTCCTGACGGGAGAAATAGCAGTAATGACACGGGAACTTAGGGAGGGAATGTCCAAGGGAGTGCAATCGACAGCACAGGCCGTCAGGGAGGGCATGCAAGCGAAGGCACAGGCCCTCATGGAGATAGCTGCTGCAATAAGGGCACACAGCCCCGCCAATCAAATGACACCCCCATGAAGAAGTGAACATTCATTGAGATATGGATGAGACATGGTTGCAGTCTTCCTTTGCTGCTTTTGTTTTTGTTCTTGATGTAGCTGTAGTAGCATTTTTCAAATTGAAATTGTTTTGTAAGTTTTGTAACTTTACACTTATAAGTGATTTTAGGGTTTTTAAGTGATTTTATAGTGTAAATGCTCTCACTTTTTGTAACTTATTTAATTTTGCACCTAAAAAGTGATCTTGAAGTTTAAGTGATCTTCAGAGTGTAAGATTTTTAAAATTAAAATTGTTTTGTAACTTTACAAGTTTATAAGTGATCTTAAAGTTTTTAAGTGATCTTCAAGAGTCATATTAAAAAGTAAAGTTTGATACAACAAATATTTTATTACAGTGATGTTAACTTTTCAATAAAATATTTTTCATTAAAACTGTTTCATGTTCCATTAACACAACACAACGTAGGAACAACTCCAAAGAATAAACATGTCCATGCTCAACAGTGGTCGCAGATCCCTCAGGCATCAGTAATTAAAGCGTTCACGGATGAGCTGCTGGTGCAGGGCTCGAGCAATCGTTAAAGGAGCATGATGGACGGCCCTCCTCCGACCTCGTGCTCCAGCATCAGTCACTTGCATGCTTTCCTGATCATCATCATCATCCTCATCCTGCTCTTCCAAAATACTGGAAGACAGGCACTGGCCTCTCATGTGGGTCTTCCGGTTCCACTACCAGCTCCTGCTATCTCATGATGGCTAAGTTATGGAGCAAGCAGCACACAACAGTGAAGTGACTGACAATCTGAGGAGAGTATTGCAAGTGGCCTCCGAAATGGTCCAGGCATCGGAAACGCTGTTTCAATATGCCAATGGTCCTCTCAATGATGCTGTGCATCACAATGTGCACCATGTTGTATTTGTGGTGTCCCAACACCTTGCTACTGAATCACCCGAGGCATGTACTGCAGACACGGTCACTACGTGACCTTCCTTTATTCCCAGGACCAAGAAGTGATGACCCTGCGTGGGACCTCCCTTTAAATACCTGAGTGCCCAGGTGAGGAGTGTCTCCCACAAGTTCATCCCCTGTGGTCAAGGTGTGCATTTCCAGGACATATATACAGTGTACAGTGTGGTTGCATGAAGGTTACAGTTACATGAAGGTTACAGTTGTATGAAGGTTACAGTTGTATGAAGGCTGCATACATGACATCACCTCCCCCCTCACATCTTTTTGTGTCAAAGGTTAAGTCTTTCAGCTGGTCGACGCTCTCTCGTGGAGCGCCGCAGTTGGGGCTCTGGTGGCTGAGCCTTGGCATGCATCTCTGTCACCTGAGGTGATTCCGACCTGTCTGGGCTGGCCGCAGGAACTGTGCATGTTGGTGAATGTCCTTGTTGCTCGTCCACTGGTAGTGGTGTAGGTAACATCTCATACTCTTCCTCAGGTTCCTCAGTGTCTATGCTGAATCTTTTCTTTACTTGGTCCAAGTGTTTGCGGCATATCTGCCCATCGTTGAGTCTGACCACTATGACCCTATTTCCCTCTTTGGCAATTACGGTGCCCTCAAGCCACTTGGGTCCCAAAGCATGGTTAAGAACAAATACCGGTTCATCAATTTCTATACACCCCCCCTTGCGTTTCGATCATGGCACTCGGTTTGGGACTGGCGCTTACCCTCAACAATGTCTGCCAGGGCTGGATGAATGAGGGACAGCCGCGTTTTAAGCGTGTGTTTCATGAGTAGTTCCGCTGTCGGGACTCCCATGAGCGAATGCGGGCGGGACCTGTGGGCCAGCAGGAGGCACGATAGGCAGTACTGAAGGGAGGGTCCTTGGATATGGAGCATGCCCTGTTTTATGACTTGGACCGCACGTTCCGCCTGGTCATTGGAAGCCGGTTTGAACGGCGCTGTCCGGACGTGTTTGATGCCATTACTCGACATAAACTCCTGGAATTCATGGCTGGTGAAGCATGGACCATTGTCGCTGACCAGAATGTCCGGCAAGCCATGGGTCACGAAAACCGTATGCAGACTCTCCACTGTGATGGATGTCGTGCACAAGTTTAATATGATGCACTCGATCCATTTCGAGTATGCATCGACAACGATCAGGAACATTTTTCCCATGAACGAGCCCGCATAGTCTACATGAACACGAGACCATGGCCTGGTGGGCCAGTGCCACGGACTGAATGGGGCCTCCCTGGGGGCATTGCCCAGCTGGGCATGCGTCGTGCACCTGCAAACACAGTGTTCCAGGTCTGAATCAATTCCCGGCCACCATACATGTGACCGGGCAATGGCCTTCATTAGCACGATGCCAGGGTGCTCGCTGTGGAGTTCCCTGATGAATGCTTCCCTTCCTTTCTGTGGCATGACTACCTAGCTGCCCCATAGCAGGCAGTCGACTTGGATGGAGAGCTCATCCATCCGTCTGTGAAACGGTCTGACCTCCTCGGGGCACCCCGCGAGTGCGGGCGCCCAATCCCCAGTCATTTCTTTATCATGGACAGGAGGGGGTCTCTGTTGGTCCAGATTTTGATCTGGCAGGCTGTGATAGAGGAGCCTGCGGTGTCAAAAGCCTCAACGGCCATGACCATCTCAGCGCTTTGCTCCACTGTCCCCTCAGTGGTGGCCAGTGGAAGCCTGCTGAGTGCATCAGCGCAATTCTCAGTGCCTGGCCGGTGCCGTATGGTGTAGTCATACGCAGCCAGCGTGAGGGCCCATCGCTGTATGCGAGCTGACACATTGGCATTGACAGCCTTGCTGTCGGACAACAGCGATGTTAACGGTTTGTGGTCCGTTACTAGCTCGAACCACCTACCGAAAAGGTACTGGTGCATCTTTTTCACCCCATAAACACAAGCGAGTGCTTCCCTTTCGACCATGCCGTATCCACGCTCTGCCTGTGAGAGCAACCTGGAGGCATAAGCCACCGGTTGGAGTCGGCCGTCATCATTACTCTGCTGCAACACGCACCCAACCCCATAGGATGATGCATCATACGTTAAAACCAGTTTTTTACAGGAGTCGTACAAGGTCAACAGCTTGATGGAACAAAGCAGGTCCCATGCCCTATTGAAAGCCCGTTCTTGACCGTCCCCCCAAAACCATTCACAACCTTTACACAGGAGCACGTGTAACGGCTCCAACAATGTGCTTAAGTTCGACAGAAAGTTCCCGAAATAGTTCAAAAGTCCCAGGAATGATCGCAACTCCGACGTGTTGCTTGGCCTGGGCGCCTGGCGGATCACCTCCGTTTTAGCTTCGGTGGGCCGGATCCCGTCTGCGGCAACCCTCCTGCCCGAAAACTCGACCTCTGGGGCCAAAAGCACACACTTAGGCTTTTTCAACCGCAAGCCTACCCGGTCCAGTCGGCGTAGCACCTCCTCCAGGTTGTGGAGATGTTCCTCGGTGTCTCGACCCGTTATTAGGATGTCGTCTTGGAATACGATTGTTCCAGGAATGGATTTAAGCAAGCTTTCCCTGTTCCTCTGAAAGATAGCAGCCGCCGAACGAATGCCAAACGGATACCTGTTGTAGATAAATAGCCCCTTGTGCATCGTGATGGTGGTCAGAAGCTTGGATTCTTCAGCCCATTCCTGACTCATGTAGGCCGAAGTGAGGTCCAACTTGGTGAACAGCTTGCCACCTGCCAGCGTGGCAAAAAGGTCCTCCGCTCTCTGAAGCGGGTATTGGTCCTGCAGTGTCACTCAGTTGATGGTTGGCTTTGTAGTCGCCACAAATCCTGACCGAGCCATCCGCTTTGAGAACAGGAACGATGGGGCTTGCCCAGTCAGTGAATTCAACGGCCGAAATTATGCCCTCTCTGAGCAGCCTGTCCAAGTCACTGTCAATTTTCTCATGCATCACATACGGCACCACTCTGGCTTTGTGGTACACTGGTCTGGCGTCCGGGGTGATGCGTATCACTATTTTGGTGCCCTTGAAAGTCCCGACACCAGGTTGAAACAGTGCCCCGAATTTCTGTAGGACCTGTGAGCATGAGCTTCACTCCACAGATGAAATGGCATGCACATCCCCCCATTTCCAGTTCACCTCGGCTAGCCAGCTCCTCCCCAAAAGTGCAGGGCCATTTCCCGGGACAATCTAGAGTGGCAGCCGAATCTCTGATCATTATGTGTTACCACCAAGTTTGCACTGCCTAGCACTGGGATGATCTCTTTGGTGTACGTCCGTAGCTGCATGTCAATGCGTTCCAGTTTTGGCCTGCTAGCTCTGTGTGGCCATAGTCTCTCAAATTATTGGGCGATCATAAGGGGCTGGCTGGCTTCTATGTCCAGCTCCATGTGCACCGGGATGCCATTTAATAAAATTTTCATCATCATGGATGGCGTTTTGGTATATGAGCTGTGGACGTCAGCCACATGAACCCGCTGAACTTCAGCATCCATGGCTTTACCTCAAGCAGCATTCTGCATTGCAGACCCCTCGTCTAGTTCCTCTGTCTCATAGATTAGCCTCGCTACAGCCTTTCTGCACATTCTGGCCAAGTGTCCACTGATGTTGCAATTCCTACAGATAAATTGCTGGGACCTGCAGCTTTTCACAGTATGTCTACCTCCACACCTCCAGCATGAGCTGAGGTTGTTGTTAACAAAATGACTGTTACCAGGCATTCCTCTCTGATTGTCCCTTTGGTTATTTCTAAGCGCTCTGATGGTGGGTGTCAATGGTCCCATCACGGGACGCATTGTTCCTTGAGATGGCGTGAATTGCCGATCCCCTTTCCATTATCCCTGTTGCGGGCCCACGCTAGAGTCTGTTGCTCCCTGGGCGGTTTCGAAGTGCCCTTGCCTGCCTGCGTGGTCCTGAGCCGTGTTCACCATGTTAACTCCCTGGTCCAACACCACGTTGGAACCAGAGCTGCGCGCGTAAATTAGCTTGGTCTCCTCTTCCCCTGCCATGAAGGTCTGAGCTATCAATGCCGCCCTTTAAAATTCAAGTCCTTGGTCTCTATGAGCTTCCTGAAAATCCCGGCATGACTAATGCCCTCAATGAAGAAATCCCTTAACATCTCCTCCCTGCAGGCATCTGTGAACTTACAGAGACTGGCCAAGCGCCACAGGTCCGCAACGAAGTCCGAGATGTTTTGTTCCTCCCGGCGCCAGTATGTGTAGAACCGGTGCCGGGCCATGTGTACGCTACTCGCCGGTTTGAGATGCTCACTGATCAGCTGGCTGAGCACTTCGAA
The DNA here is from genome assembly GCF_044704955.1 of Pristiophorus japonicus. Lineage (NCBI taxonomy): Eukaryota > Metazoa > Chordata > Chondrichthyes > Pristiophoridae > Pristiophorus > Pristiophorus japonicus. The sequence continues at coordinate 292,924,834 of NC_091979.1, forward strand.
GGACTTGTCCGCCGCTTCTCGGGTGCGAGCAGGTCTTTCATCAGCGCATACTTCTTTTGTCCGTAGCTGGTCAGTAGATGCGCCCTCCGCTTGTCAGCCACTGCCACTCCCAGCCAGTCCTTTGTGACGAAACTGCTGGAGTCTCTCAATAAAGTCGTCCCAATCCTCACCCACACAGTAACATTCCTTTGTGCTACAGGTGGACAAATTCGTGGTTCAGTGATTCCCGTTTCTCATCGCCAAATGTGGTGTCCCTACTTGCTACTGAATCACCTGAGGCATGTACTGCAGACACGGTCACTACGTGACCTTCCTTTATTCCCAGGACCAAGAAGTGATGACCCTGCGTGGGACCTCCCTTTAAATACCTGAGTGCCCAGATGAGGAGTGTCTCCCACAAGTTCACCCCCCTGTGGTCAAGGTGTGCATTTCCAGGACATATATACAGTGTACAGTGTGGTTGCGTGAAGGTTACAGTTATATGAAGGTTACAGTTGTATGAAGGTTGCATACATGACAGTATTGACGGTCAGCTTCCATCCGTGTCACGCGTAGGGGCATCATGAGCCAGGTGGTCAGGCCGCAGCCTTTGTCTCCCAGTAGCCAGCTCTGCCCTTCTGGCTGCTGCTCAAACATGTCAGATATAACGCTGTTGCGTAGGATGAACGCACCATGGGTGCTGCCAAGGTATCTCGCATCGACTGACATGATGTGCTGCTTGTCGTCACATACGAGCTGCACATTGATGGAGTGGGAACCTTTTCTATTCCTGTACTGCTCGGAATCCTCCACAGGTGCTCGCAAGGCGATGTGGGTACAATCAATGCAGCCCTGTACCTTTGGGAAGCCAGCAATCCTGAAGAAGCCCACAGCCCTCTCATGGATCGCTTGTGCGGTCATTGGGAAATTGATGAAGTCACTGCTCCACGCATGCAGTGCAGCCATGACCTGGTAAACGCAGGCATGTATTGCACGTTGAGAGATGGCGCACACATCTCCAGTTGTAGCCTGAAACGATCCCGAGGCATAGAAGGCAAGTGCAGCTGTTACCTTCACTTCAACAGACAAGGCAGTCGGCGTTTTGCTTCTGGGCTGAAAATCTGCTCTCAGCATATCACAGATCTCAGCGACAACTTCTCTCTGGAAGCGCAGCCTTTTGACACAATCAACTTCGCTCATGTCCAGGTACAAGCGCCTGGCTCGATATTGCCGACGTGGGTAAGGTCTCCTGCACATCAGCCTATGGGCTATGACATTGCTGGTGTGGTGTGCTCTAAACAATTCTCTCCTATGCAGTGAATTGCTGGTGAACCAGGTGTTGACAATGCAGCACCCGTTCTGGAATTACAAATTTAATTTTCAAACTGGCTATCTGGCTGCCTCTTCCTATCCCGTGGCCGAATGACCTCAGTTACTCTCGCAGCTCGAAGGCTGTTTGCTGTGTCTTCGGCCGCCACCAGCCACTGCCGCCGCTCCTATCCCGTGGCCGAATGACCTCAGTTACCCTCGCAGCTCGAAGGCTGCTTGCTGTGTCTTCGGCTGCCGTCGAGCCACTGACGCCGCCCCTGTCTCCTACATGGAAGGAAGACCTGCCTGAAGCACCACAGCTCGAAGGCTGCTGCTGCTTCATACAGGTAGGAATATTCAATATTTTGTATTTGCTTTGTTTATAATTTTTTATTCAGGATGGCTCTTTATTTGTATAAGTAAGACTGTTTAATGCTTGTAGAATTTAATTACTTCCCTTCCCCTCCCCCCTTGTTCCCTATGCCTGATTTCTAAAGTGTAGGCAAGGTTTTTCTGAGCGTACAACAATCTACACTTACTCCATTCTAAGTTAGTTTGGAGTAAGTTTTCGCTGCCTAAACTTTCAAAACAGGTGTAAGTGGCCGGACATGTCCCCTTTTGAAAAAAAAAATCTGTTCCAAAATGAAACTGTTCTAACTGACTAGAACTGGAGCAAACTAAATGCCGAGAATTGCAATTTTTAAGATGCTCCATAAAAATAGGAGCAACTCAGGCCAAAACTTGACCCCTCTGAGTGAAGAAGTTTCTCCTCATCTCAGTCCTAAATGGCTTACCCCTTATCCTTAGACTGTGTCCCCTGGTTCTGGACTTCCCCAATATCGGGAACATTCTTCCTGCATCAAACCTGTCCAGTCCCGTCAGAATTTTATATGTTTCTATGAGATCCCCTCTCATCCTTCTAAACTCCAGTGAATAAAGGCCCAGTCAATCCAGTCTCTCCTCATATGTCAGTCCAGCCATCCCAGGAATCAGTCTGTTGAACCTTCGCTTCACTCCCTCAATAGCAAGAATGTCCTTCCTCAGATTAGGAGACCAAAACTGAACACAATATTCCAGGTGAGACCTCACCAAGGTTCTGTACAACTGCAGTAAGACCTCCCTGCTCCAATACTCAAAACCCCTAACTATAAAGGCCAACATACCATTTCTCACTACTGCACCGATCTCACCCTTTATTAACAGTGCTACCCCACCTCCTTTTCCTTTCTGTCTATTGTTCCGAATTGTCAAATACCCCTGAATATTTAGTTCCCAGCCTTGGTCACCTTGCAACTAAGTCTCTGTAATAACTATCAGATCATACTCATTTATATCTATTTGTGCCGTCAATTCATCTATCTTGTAATGAATGCTGCGTGCATTCAGATAAAGAGCTTTTAATTTTATCTTTATACCATTTTTCCCTGCTTTAACTCCACTTTCTGATACACTCTTATTTTTATACATTCTATCCCTTCCTGTCACACTCTGGTTATCATTTCCCCCATCGCTACCCTGCTCAATTGCCTTCTCCTTTCTCCTTGACTTTTTTCATTTCTGCTCACTTGAACCTTCCCCGCCACTATTTAGTTTAAAGCCTTCTCTACAGCCCTAATTATTCAATTCGCCAGGACACTAGTCCCAGCACGGTTCAAGTGAAGCCCATCCCATCAGAACAGCTCTCTCTTACCCCAGTACTCCGGTTGGGGTGGAGTGTAAAATGTTGCGATACATGGGGTATCGCAGTTGTGTGGGGAGGACTGGTTGGGCTGGATGCTCTTTACCTGCCCGCCATTGTTCATGGGTTTATATGTAACCTTCAGGGCTGCTGACCAAGGGCCGTGTGGCTCTTTGTCGGCTGGCGCAGACACGATGGGCCGAAATGGCCTCCTTCTGCACTGTAAATTTCTATGTTTCTATGTTACTGGTGCCAGTGCGCCAGGAATTGAAACCCAATGGTGCCCACCAGTTCCCAATGGTCTTCTAGACCATATATCGAGGAACCAACGAGAGGGCTGGCCATCCTAGACTGGGTGACGTGTAATGAGAAAGGACTAATTAATAATCTTGTTGTGCGAGGCCCCTTGGGGAAGAGTGACCATAATATGGTAGAATTCTTTATTAAGGTGGAGAGTGACACAGTTAATTCAGAGATTGGGATCCTGAACTTAAGAAAAGGTAACTTCGATGGTATGAGATGTGAATTGGCTTGAATAGACTGGCAAGTGATACTTAAAGGGTTGACGGTGGATAGGCAATGGCAAACATTTAAAGATCACATGGATGAACTTCAACAATTGTACATCCCTGTCTGGAGTAAAAATAAAACGGGAAAGGTGGCTCAACCGTGGCCAACAAGGGCAATTAAGGATAGTGTTAAATCCAAGGAAGAGGCATATAAATTGGCCAAAAAAAGCAGTAAACCTGAGGACTGGGAGAATTTTGTAATACAGCACAGGAGGACAAACGGTTTAATTAGGAAAGGGAATACAGAGTATGAGAGGAAGCTTGCTGGGAACATAAAAACTGACTGCAAAAGCTTCTATAGATATGTGAAGAGAAAAAGATTAGTGAAAACAAACGTAGGTCCCTTGCAGTCAGATTCAGGTGAATTTATAATGAGGAACAAAGAAATGGCGGACCAGTTAAACAAATACTTTGGTTCTGTTTTCACGAAGGAATACACAAATAACCTTCCGGAACTACTAGGGGACCAAGGGTCTAGTGAGAAGGAGGAACTGAAGGATATCCTTATAAAGCGGGAAATTGTTTGAGGGAAATTGATGGGATTGAAGGCCGATAAAACCCCGGGGCCTAATAATCTGCATCCCAGATTACTTAAGGAAGTGGCCATAGAAATAGTGGATGCATTGGTGATCATTTTCCAACAGTCAACTCTGGATCAGTTCCTATGGACTGGAGGGTAGCTAATGTAATACCACTGTTTAAAAAAGGAAGGAGAGAGAAAACGGGTAATTATAGACTGGTTAGCCTGACATCAGTAGTGGGGAAAATGTTGGAATCAATTATTAAAGATGAAATAGCAGCGCATTTGGAAAGCAGTGACAGTATCGGCCCAAGTCAGCATGGATTTATGAAAGGGAAATCATGCTTGACAAATCTTCTAGAATTTTTTGAGGATGTAACTAGTAGAGTAGACAAGGGAGAACCAGTGGATGTGGTGTATTTGGACTTTCAAACGGTCTTTGACAAGGTCCCACACAAGAGATTGGTATGCAAAATTAAAGCATAAGGTATTGGGGGTAATGTACTGATGTGGATAGAGAACTGGTTGGCAGACAAGAAGCAGAGAATCAGGATAAATGGGTCCTTTTCAGAATGGCAGGCAGTGAATAGTGGAGTGCCGCAGGGCTCAGTGCTGGGACCCCAGCTCTTTACAATATACATTAATGATTTAGATGAAGGAATTGAGTGTAATATCTCCAAGTTTGCAGATGACATTAAACTGGGTGGCGGTGTGAGCTGTGAGGAGGATGCCAAGAGGCTGCAGGGTGACTTGGACAGGTTAGGTGAGTGGGCAAATGCATGGCAGATTCAGTATATTGTGGATAAATGTGAGGTTATCCACATTGGGGGCAAAAACACGAAGGCAGAATATTATCTGAATGGCAGCAGATTAGGAAATGGGGAGGTGCAATGAGACCTGGGTGTCATGGTTCATCAATCATTGAAAGTTGGCATGCAGGTACAGCAGGCAGTGAAGAAGGCAAATGGTATGTTGACATTCACAGCTAGGCGATTTGAGTATAGGAGCAGGGAGGTCTTACTGCAGTTGTATAGAGCCTTGGTGAGGCCTCACCTGGAATATTGTGTTCAGTTTTGGTCTCCTAATCTGAAGAAGGACGTTCTTGCTATTGAGGGAGTGCAGCGAAGGTTCACCAGACTGATTCCCGGGATGGCAGGACTGAGATATGAGGAAAGACTGGATCGACTGGGCCTGTATTCACTGGGGTTTAGAAGGATGAGAGGGGATCTCAGAGAAACATATAAGATTCTGACGGGACTGGACAGGTTAGATGTAGGAAGAATGTTCCCAATGTTGGGGAAGTCCAGAACCAGGGGACACAGTAGGCCATTTAAGACTGAGATGAGGAGAAACTCCTTCACTCAGAGAGTTGTTAATCTGTGGAATTCCCTATTGCAGAGAGTTCTTGATGCCAGTTCATTGGATATATTCAAGAGGGAGTTAGATATGGCCCTTACGGCTAAAGGGATCAAGGGAGAGAAAGCAGGAAAGGGGTACTGAGGGAATGATCAGCCATGATCTTATTGAATGGCGGTGCAGGCTCGAAGGGTCGAATGACCTACTCCTGCACCTATTTTCTACGTTTCTGTGTTTCCCACATGCTGCAGCAGTAACACAATGACAGACGCGCCTGGGGGCAATGGCGCGTGGAGGCGGGATAACAGCGAGATCCCAACCCGTTGTCACAAATAACAACTTTGCCACCCGACCCGCCACCAATCGCGCCCACTACCACCCTGGAAAATTCCAGCCTATGTGTTTGAACTCTCAGTCCCTCTGTTCACCCACATGTTTCGGTATATTTCTGTTGAATATATACTCGTCCCAATCCTTGGGCTCAATTTTCCCTGGTCGTTTGCGCCGATTTTTGGCGCACGCCATTTTTTTTGCCGTATTTATTTTTTTCCAAGTTTTCCCCTGCAATCTGCGCCAGCATAACTGACTTAGTTACAATTTTTCTTGGCCAGTTTTTTTAACATCATAGTTCCCTCATGTCTGCGCCGGTTTTTATAATTTTTCGCAGTTTGGCCAACATTGTTTCCTCCCAGGTCAGCATATCTTGCCACTCCCGAAAAACCTTTTGGGCACTTAAGAAAACCAGCGCACATTGAGAAATAGGCGCTGAAAGACATCATTGTTTTTAAATCGAAGATTTTGGAGGGAGTCAACAACACTGTAAAAATCAATAATAAAGTTCAACTTTTTTTACCTGTCAACATAGTAAATGTAAATTTGTTGGATTTCAGAAGTTTTCTCATTTTGTTACTCATTCACAAGCCACCGCCGAACATCTTGAAGCAGGGCTGGAGGGTCCGAGGTTTGGCCGGCAGAATTGGCCTCGCACCCAGACACAGGAGCTCAGGGCTCGGCTAGAAACCAAGCCGTGGGTTGGGCGGGGTGGGGGTGTGGGCGGTGGAGGAGAGAGAGAGAGAGCGAAGTGCCCATCGGAAGACTTCGAGCCCGGGGAGCGAGGTGCCGATCAGAAGCCTTAGACACTGAGGCCGGGGAGCGAGGTGCCGATCAGAAGGTTTCTCAAAACTGCAATGAGATGGGGCGGGGGGGAGGTGGGGGTAGTGGGGGGAGAGAGAGAAGGGGAGAAGTCACAAGACTGCAATTAGTTAAGGGGGGGGGGGAGAAAGAGAGAAGAAGTCACAAGACCTTGGGTGTGGTCCATCCATGCAGACCTTGGAGAGAGAGAGAACTGCAAACCTGTCCTGCCTGCTGTCCTGCAGTTTTGAGCTTCTTTCAAAGATTAAATTTAAGTATGGGGGCAATACTGACAATGCCATACCTTGTGCGAGCCTTCTGCATCATGGTGCTACGTAGGAGACAATTGATTCGACATCATTGCATCAGGAACATCAGAGTCCATAAGATGCTGGGCAGGAGGCCTTACCCACCTTGGGTGTATTGAGACAGGCATTCGTACCTCCACCTGAGTGATGTAGACTGTGTCAGAAGGCTGCGTTTCCACAAAGAAGTTGTAACTGAGATCTGTGAGTTGGTCAAAGCAGACCTGCAACATAGAACATAAGAACATAAGAACATAAGAATTAGGAACAGGAGTAGGCCATCTAGCCCCTCGAGCCTGCTCCGCAATTCAAAAAGACCATGGCTGATCTGGCCGTGGACTCAGCTCCACTTACCCGCCCGCTCCCCATAACCCTTAATTCCCTTATTGGTTAAAAATCTATCTATCTGTGATTTGAATACATTCAATGAGCTTGCCTCAACTGCTTCCTTGGGCAGAGAATTCCACAGATTCACAACCCTCTGGGAGAAGAAATTCCTTCTCAACTCGGTTTTAAATTGGCTCCCCCGTATTTTGAGGCTATGCCCCCTAGTTCTAGTCTCCCCAACCAGTGGAAACAACCTCTCTGCCTCTATCTTGTCTATCTCTTTCATTATTTTAAATGTTTCTATAAGATCACCCCTCATCCTTCTGAACTCCAACGAGTAAAGACCCAGTCTACTCAATCTATCATCATAAGGTAACCCCTTCATCTCCGGAATCAGCCTAGTGAATCATCTCTGTACTCCCTCCAAAGCTAGTATATCCTTCCTTAAGTAAGCTGACCAAAACTGCACGCAGTACTCCAAGTGCGGCCTCACCAATACCCTGTACAGTTGCAGCAGGACCTCCCTGCTTTTGTACTCCAACCATCTCGCAATGAATGCCAACATTCCATTCGCCTTCCTGATTACCTGCTGCACCTGCAAATTAACTTTTTGGGATTCATGCACAAGAACCCCCAGGTCCCTCTGCACCGCAGCATGTTGTAATTTCTCCCCATTCAAATAATATTCTCTTTTACTGTTTTTTTTTCCAAGATGGATGACCTCACATTTTCTGACATTGTATTCCATCTGCAACACCTTAGCCCATTCGCTTAACCAATCTAAATCTCTTTGCAGCCTCTCTGTGTTCTCTACACAACCCGCTTTCCCACTAATCTTTGTGTCATCTGCAAATTTTGTTACACTACACTCTGTCCCCTCTTCCAGGTCATCGATGTATATTGTAAACAGTTGTGGTCCCAGCACCGATCCCTGTGGCACACCACTAAGCATCAGGAGGACTGCTCCTTCAATTCATAGAAACATAGAAACATAGAAAATAGGTGCAGGAGTAGGCCATTCGGCCCTTCGAGCCTGCACCGCCATTCAATAAGATCGTGGCTGATCATTTCCTCAGTACCCCTTTCCCGCTTTCTCTCCATACCCCTTGATGCCCTTAGCCGTAAGGGCCATATCTCACTCTCTCTTGAATATATCCAATGAACTGGCATCAAAAACTCTCTGCGGCCGGGAATTCCACAGGTTAACAGCTCTCTGAGTGAAGAAGTTTCTCCTCATCTCAGTCCTAAATAGCCTATCCCTTATCCTAAGACTATGTCACCTGGTTCTGGACTTCCCCACAATCGGGAACATTCTTCCCACATCTAATCTGTCCAGTCCCATCAGAATCTTATGCGTTTCTACGAGATCCCCTCTCATCCTTCTAAACTCCAGCGAATGAAGGCCCAGTTGATCCAGTCTCTTCTCATATGACCTGTCCAAGTTACTCTGCAACCTCTTAGTGTCCTCCTCACAGCTCACACCGCCACCCAGTTTAGTGTCATCCGCAAACTTGGAGATATTATACTCAATTCCTTCATCTAAATCGTTAAATTATATATTGTAAAGAGCTGGGGTCCCAGCACTGAGCCCTGTGGCACTCCACTCATCACTGCCTGCCATTCTGAAAAGGACCCGTTTATCCCGACTCTCTGCTTCCTGTCTGCCAACCAGTTCTCTATCCATGTCAGTACATTACCCCCAATATCATGCGCTTTGATTTTGCACACCACTCTCTTGTGCGGGACCTTGTCAAAAGCCTTTTGAAAGTCCAAATACACCACATCCACTGGTTCTCCCTTGTCCACTCTACTAGTTACATCCTCAAAGAATTCCAGAAAATTCGTCAAGCATGATTTCCCTTTCATAAATCCGCGCTGACTTGGATCGATCCTGTCACTGCTTTCCAAATGCGCTGCTATTTCATCCTTAATGATTAATTCCAACATTTTCCCCACTACTGATGTCAGGCTAACTGGTCAATAATTACCCGTTTTCTCTCTCCCTCCTTTTTTAAAAAGTGGTGTTACATTAGCTACCCTCCAGTCCATAGGAACTGATCCAGAGTCCCTCGACTGTTGGAAAATGATCACCAATGCATCCACTATTTTTATGGCCACTTCCTTAAGTACTCTGGAATGCAGACCATCAGGCCCCGGGGATTTATCGGCCTTCAATCCCATCAATTTCCCTAACACAATTACCCACCTAATAAGTATATCCTTCAGTTTCTCCTTCTCACTAGACCCACTGTCCCCTAGTACATTCGGAAGGTTAATTGTGTCTTTCTTCGTGAAGACAGAACCAAAGTATTTGTTCAATTGGTCTGCCATTTCTTTGTTCCCAGTATAAATTCACCTGAACCTGACAGCAAGGGACCTATGTTTGTCTTCACATATTTATAGAAGCTTTTGCAGTCAGTTATTATGTTACCTGCAAGCTTTTCTATTTTCCCCTTCCTAATTAAACCCTTAGTCCTCCTCTGTTGAATTCTAAATTTCTCCCAGTCTTCAGGTTTGTTGGTTTTTCTAGCCAATTTATATGCCTCTTCATTGGCTTTAACAATATCCTTAATTTCCCTTGTTAGCCATGGTTGAGCCACCTTCCCTGTTTTATTTTTACTCCAGACAGGGATGTACAATTGCTGAAGTTCATCCATGTGATCTTTAAATATTGGCCATTGCTTATCCACCGTCAGCCCTTTAAGTATCCTTTGCCAGTCTATTCTAGCCAATTCACGCCTCTTACCAGCGAAGTTACCTTTCCTTAAGTTCAGGACCCTAGTTTCCGAATTAACTGTGTCACTCTCCATCTTAATAAAGAATTCTACCATATTATGGTCACCCTTCCCCAAGGGGCCTCACACAACAAGATTGCTAATTAGTCCCTTCTCATTACACATCACCCAGTCTAGGATGTCCAGCTCTCGAGTTGGTTCCACGCCATATTGATCTAGAAAACCATCCCTAATACACTCCAGGAAATCCTCCTCCACCGTATTGCTACCAGTTTGGTTCACCCAATCAATATGTAGATTAAATTCGCCCATGATAACTGCTGTATCTTTATTGCACACATCCCTTATTTCTTGTTTGATGCTGTCCCCAAACTCACTACTACTATTTGGTGGTCTGTACACAACTCCCACTAACGTTTTCTGTCCTTTGGAATTCCGCAGCTCCCCCCATACCGATTTCACATCATCCAGGCTAATGTCCCTCCTTACTATTGCATTAATTTCCTCTTTAACCAGCAACACTACCCTGCCTCATTTTCCTCTCTGCCTATCCTTCCTAAATGTTGAATACCCCTAGATGTTGAGTTCCCAGCCTTGGTCAACCTGGAGCCATGTCTCTGTGATGCAAATTACATCATATCCGTTAACTGCTGTCTGCGCAGTTAATTCGTCCATCTTATTCCGAATACTCCTCGCATTGAGGCACAGAGCCTTCAGGCTTGTCTTTTTAACACACTTTGCCCCTTTAGAATTTTTCTGTAATGTGGCCCTTTTTGGTTTTTGCCTTGGGTTTCTCTGTCCTCCACTTTTACTATTCTCCTTTCTATCTTTTGCTTCTGCCTCCATTTTATTTCCCTCTGTCTCCCTGCATAGGTTCCCATCCCTCTGCCATGTTAGTTTAACTCCTCCCCAACAGCACTAGCAAACACTCCCCCTAGAACCTTGGTTCCGGTCCTGCCCAGGTGCAGACCTTCCTGTTTGTACTGGTCCCACCTCCCCCAGAACCGGTTCCAATGTCCCAGGAATTTGAATCCCTCCCTCTTGCACCACTCTTCAAGCCACGTATTCATCTGAGCTATCCTGCGATTCCTACTCTGACCAGCACGTGGCACTGGTAGCAATCCTGAGATTACTACCTTTGAGGTCCTACTTTTTAACTTAGCTCCTAGCTCCCTAAATTCGTCTCGTAGGACCTCATCACATTTTTTACCTATATCGTTGGTACCTATATGAACCACAACAACTGGCTGTTCACTCTCCATTTTCAGAATGTCCTGCATCCGCTCGAAGACACCCTTGACCCTTGCACTAGGGAGGCAACATACCATCCTGGAGCCTCGGTTGCGACCGCAGAAACACCTATCTATTCTCCTTATAATCGAATCCCCTATTACTACAGTTCTCCCACTCTTTTTCCTGCCCTTCTGTGCAGCAGAGCCACCCATGGTGCCATGAACTTGGCTGCTGCTGCTCCCCCGTGATGAGTCATTCCCTCAACAGTACCCAAAGCGGTGTATCTGTTTTGCAGGGGATGACCGCAGGGGACCCCTGCACTACCTTCCTTGCACTGCTCTTCCTGCTGGTCACCCATCTGGCTGTGTAACCTTTACCTGCGGTGAGAGCAACTCGTTAAACGTGCTATTCACATAATTCTCAGCATCGTGCATGCTCCAGAGTGTATCTACCCGCAGCTCCAGTGCCGCAATGCGGTCCGGCAGGAGCTGGAGGCTGATAGACTTGCCGTACACGTAGTCGTCAGGGACACCGGAAGCGTCCCTGACGTCCCACATAGTACAGGAGGAGCATAACACGTGTCCAAGCTTTCCTGCCATGACTTAACCCTTAGATTAACTTAATTTGGCAACAACAATGCTAAAGGTTAGAGAAAAGAAAAAAGAAAAGCTACTTACCAATCACCAGCCAATCACTTACCCCCTTGGCTCTGACGGCCCCTTTCGATTTCCTTCTACTTCTTTTTGCCTTCTCTCCCTGCTGCAGCTGCACCAGCTGGTCTCTCACCGAACTCACCACGTTGGGCCTTTGTATAGTCCTCCCCACGCTGCCTCACCGACGCTGCTCGATCTCCCGCTGCCTCTCAAGTGAAGGTTACAGCTGCACTTTCATTCTATTCCTCTGGCTCATTTCAAGCTACAACTGGGGATGTGTGCGCCATCTCTCAACATGCAACACATGTCTGCATTCACCAGGTGAAGGCTGCACTGTATGCACGGAGGAATTACTTTATAAAGTTCCCCATGACCGCCCAAGCAATGCGTGACAGTGCTGTGGGCTTCTCCAGGATTGCTGGCTTCCCAAAGGTACAGGGCTGCATTGATTGTACCCACATTGCCTTGCAAGCACCTTTGGAGGATTCCAAGATGTACAGGAACAGAAAAGGCTTCCACTCCATTAATGTACAGCTCATGTATGACGACATGCATCATATCATGTCAGTCGATGCAAGATTCCCTGGGAGCAACCATGATGCATTCATCCTATGCGACAGCATTATTTGTGCCATGTTTCATCAGCAGCCAGAAGGACAGAGCTGGGTACTGGGAGACAAAGGGTACAGCCTTGCCAACTGGCTCATAATGCCCCTATGCATAACCCGGACGGAAGCTGACCGGGAATACAACATGTTGCACATTGTGACGAGCAGCATCATAAAAAGGACCATTGGCATCTTGAAACAATGTTTCTGATGCCTGGACCATTCCGGAGGCTACTTTCTGTACTCCCATGGGATTGTCGGTCAGTTCATTGTTGTGTGCTGCATGCTGCATAACTTAGCCATCATGAGGCAGCAGCACCTGTTACTGGAAGTACCCACCTGCGGTGAGAGTGGCTGATGATAATGATGTGGAAGATGCAGGTGACGAGCAGGAGGAGGACGAAGAGGATGAGGAAACCATGCAAGTGCCTGAGGCCGGAGCATGACGGTGGAGGAGGGCAGGCCATCGTGCCCCTTTAACAATTGCTCGAACCTTGCGCCAGCAGCTCATCCATGAACACGACAACTATTCCACATGGACCATGTTTACTGTTTGGAGCTGTTCCATAATGTTGTGTTGTGTTTATGGAACAAATAATGTAAATGATTCAGTTTTAATGTAAAATATATTTTATTCAAAAGTTTAACAAACAGTTCTTTTGTATTTAAATTTAATAAAATTATTCTTGTATCAAACTTTACTTTCAGTTCACTCTTTAAGATCACTTAAAAACTTTAAGATCACTTACAAACTTTTAAACTTGTAAATTTACATAACTTACAAAAAACTTTTAATTTGAGAACAGTATAAGATTTCTAAATCTCTCTGTGCTTACATTTGACAGTGAGATGATTCTTTCAAAACAATTGGCATAGTTTATTAAAAACATACACACATGCACATTATCAGCAGTGATCAGTTATCTTATAACAGAACTACAATGAAGTTATAATTACAAGCATTTACTTCCCTTTGGCTGGCTGGTTTGAACACAGGGCTTGCCGTTTCAGCTCGTCTTAGAAGGAATATCTCGTACCGTGTGTTCCCAAGGAGAGAGCGAAAAGTTGCTGTAGTGTCCTTTATATTCCTAAAGTTCATTGTTCCTCAGAAAGCCTCATGATTGGACCTTGGTTCCAGGGCAGTTCCTTATTGGCTCTCCTCACATATGTGGCTGTTTGGACTAGCCCACCCATCTCTTGATTAGATTATACTAAAATGTCTTTCCAATAAAGACAAAGGACAAAAGCCGTGTGGCATCTGTGGGGGCTTTAATTTTGATTCCTTTTGTTTCAACACGGACGGGCCTTCCCGTATAATCTACACTTTACCATTTATACATGCACAGAATCGATTAATAAACACTGTTATTCTTACAACAGTTACAACAGTAACAACAATAATAATAACAACAACAACAAAGAAAGGCTGCACCCACCCATCTTTCCTCCACATTATTCTAAGACCGCCTGCTGCGCTTGGTCTTGGATTCTCCATCACCCCAGCCCGCAGGTGGTGATGGAGTGTTTCTGGGCTTGGTACCAAGCTTATTCTTTCTAAGATCTCGGGCACTGCACACCTGTTAAGGTTTGGGTAGGGGGTGGCGTCGGCGGCAGGTGGCAAGTTGGACTCTTCAGAGGCTGGTGTGGGGATTGGAGTGGCCATGACAGTTGATTCTGTCAATGGGCGCAGGATCTGGGCGTGTTCCCTTATTGCAGCAGCTAACTCCAACGTGCCGTCCCTCATGCGCCCTGACAGTGTCCTAATGATCTGCAACATTCCCTCCCTCATGGCCAGTGATAGCGTTTGTACCATCTCTGACATTCCCTCCCTGATTGTCACTGACAGTGCATCAGCTGCCTGACATTCCCTCCCTCATGGCCACTATTCCCTCACTGATGGTCCCGGACATTGTTCCCATTTCTTGTGTCATTGCTGTTACTTCTCCCGACAGTCCCGTTACCTCATCACTCACCCCACTGATGGCATCCAGGAGTGATCGGGTAAGGTCAATGCTCTTCGCACTCAATGACATCATCTGAATCACATCTGTTACATCCTGTACCTCAGGAGAGCGCGGTCGAGCTCGCCTTCCCCTCCTCCCCACGGGTGTGCCTCGCGGCACCCCACCACTGGGACCCGCAACCTCAGAGGGTGGGAAACCATGGAATGTCCCACCAACACTCAAACCACTAATCATGGAAGGGGCTGTCACCTCCATGAGCGGCACCTCCTCCAAAGTCAGTAAAACAGTGGGGGCTTCATCCAGCTCTATCCCCTTCCCCTCCCCCTCCCCCTCACCCACATGTTCTTGGTCTGGAGGGTTGGATTGGAAGATGTTCTCCTCTTTGGGTTCGTCCGTGTCTGAATCTTCTTCTGTATCGTCAGGGTTGGCCTCAAGTTCAAAATATAACAGAACAGTCAAATGGTTAGCAGCAGAGGAGGGGGCAGGGTGGGTGGCATGCGTACACTCACATCGCAGACCAGGCAGCAGGCTGATTTGAAGGACCACGATGAATTTGCAGGACTTACCTTCTCCCTCAAGTGTGGGCCCAGCTTGTGCAGTACTGATTGCTTTTTTCCAGGCAGGACCCATCAAAACAGCAACCCTCTCTTCCAAGGATGTCAGTGGGTGCAGATTTGCCAGGCCCCCTCCTGTTCGAGTTCTTTCCCTTTTATTACGTGCCACCTTCCTCTGCAAAGATGAAAATTTAACTTTTTAGAGAGTGTATCTATCTTTCTGCTGGGTGGGACATATTAATGGTCACATTTACAATTGCAATTCCATTGAATAAATGAAAATATTACTTACACTAATTACTTGACCAAGGTCCTGCCACTTCTTTTTACACTGGCCTCCAGATCTCGTGGTGGTCACCATTGCACAGTAACATTCTGCAACGTGGGTGGAACTTTTATGTGACCTCTGCTGGTGTCCAGCTCCTGCCACCTGTTCTCAATCACAGTAACTGGTGCCTCCACTTCTTCCAGTAAGAAATTCTTGGTCCTTGCTCCGCGTTGCATCTTGTACTGCTGCAACTGTGATTTTCCCAATGCTCTCACACAGCACTCCTTCTCACACACACAACTGGCTCTTTAAAAATGGCCGATTGCCAACTGGAGCTGTACTGCGCATGCGCATCCATTGCAACGACATCAGAAACGTAACTTTTTTCCCGCGCATGCGCAGAAGGTGCAGCATCGTTTTTCGACACAGACAGCGGGCTCCACCCCCGAGGCGACTGGACATGCTGCACAGTACCAAATTCGAATGATAGATCAGGGAAACTTTGACAAATTATTTCCGCCGCATTTCTGGCCTAGAAAAACAGGCGTAACTCTGGCAATAAGCCAGAAAACAGTCTTAGGCAAAATTGAGCCCCTTGTTTTTTCTCCTAGAATGTATTACCACACACTTCACCTGGTAAATTGCATCTACCACCTGTCTTTCCATTCCACTAACCTATCTATACCCTCACAAAGATTTTTATGATCTTCCTCACAGTTTGCCAAACCCATACTTTTGCGCCATCAGCAAATTTTGGCTTCCTATGCCCAAATCATCTGTAGATACCGAGAACGAGCGTGACCCTAGGGCTGACGATGTCTCCGCAAGACCCTACAAATCCCCTGGGAGGACATCAGCGTCCTCGTCCAGGCCAACATCTCCAGCATTGAAGCACTGACCACACTCGATCAGCTCCGGTGGGCAGGCCACATAGTTCGCATGCACGAGACTCTCAAAGCAAATGCTTGACGCGGAGCTCCTTCATGGCAAACGAGCCAAAGGTGGGCAGCAGAAATATTACAAGGACGCCCTCAAAGCCTCCCTGATAAAGTGCAACATCCCCACTGACATCTGGGAGTCCCTGGCCTAGGACCGCCCTAAATGGAGGAAGTCCATCCGAGAGGGCCCTGAGCACCTCGAGTCTCAACGCCGAGAGCATGCAGAAATCAAGCGCAGGCAGCGGAAAGAGCGTGCACCCACCCCTTCCCTCAACGGCTATCTGTCCCACCTGTGACAGAGTCTGTGGCTCTCGTATTGGATTGTTCAGCCACCAAAGAACTCACTTCAGGAGTGGAAGCAAGTCTTCCTCGATTCCGAGGGACTAGCTATGATGATGATGACCACTTCCAAGCTTTGTCCAATTTGAGCAACACCCATCAACACTAACCCTTTGTTTCCATGCCCGTCAACTAACTTTCTATCCATGTTACTATATTTCCTATTGTACCATATGCCTGAATATTTATAATTCTTGTGAGACACTTATAAAATGCCTTCTGAAAATCCATATACCTCCACTGAATTATTTTTATCAATCACTTCAAAAAAGTCTATTAAATTTGTTAAACACCACTCACTTGTAACACATCTGTGCTGCTTTTACTTGACTAATGCATGCATTTCTAATTTTATTTCAGAATTTGAATATTAAGTGTTTGTCCACATTGGCATTTACCATTCACTTATTTTTTTTATCATGGGTTTTACATGAGCTATGCTGCAGTCCCCTAGCAAAATTTGCATATCTAAGGATTGCAAATTTGTGGTCAGAGCATAAGCTCTTCAATCACTCAAGGCACATTCCATCATAGCCAATGACCTGAGTTCTGCTAGTTATTTCAAAACCAATTCATTTTCTACAGTTATTTAACAATCATTTAAAAGCCTCCTCTAATAGAGCTATATTCTCACGACCACCATCATTTGGAAAATTTATCATAAAATCATTGAAAAATTATGACAAAGAAGGAAGCCATTCAGCCCATCGTGTCCACGCTGGTCGAAAACGAGCTATGCTGCCTAATCCCACCTTCCGGCACTAGGTCCACAGCCTTATAGGCTACAGCTCTTTAAAAGGCACATCCAAGTGCCTTTTAAATGTGATGAGGGTTTCTTCCTCTACCACCCTTTCAGGCAGTGAGTGCCAGACTCTCACCACCATCTGGGTGAAGAAATTTTTCCTCATCTCCCCTCTAATCAGCTGTAGCTCAATGGGTAGCACACTTACCTCTGAGTCAGAAGGTTGTGGGTTCAAGTTCCACTCCACGGACTTGGGCACATAAATCTAGGCTGACACTCCAGTGCAGTACTGAGGGAGTGCTGCACTGTTGGAGGTACGGTCTTTAAGATGAGAATTAAGCCGAGGCCCTGTCTGCCTGCTCAGGTGGACATAAAAGATCCCATGGCATTATTTCGAAGAAGAACAAAGGAGTTAACTCTGGCGTCCTGGCCAATATTTATCCCTCAATCAACATAACAAGAAAAAAGATTATCTGGTCATTATTACATTGCTGTTTGTGGGAGTTTGCTGTGTGCAAGTTGGCTACTGCGTTTCCTATATTACAACAGTGACTGCACTCCAAAAGTATTTTATTGGCTGTAAAGCACTTTGAGATGTCTGGTGGTCATGAAAGACGCTATACAAATGCAAGTCTTTGGGCTGGATTTTCCGCTAATTTACACCTCGTTTTGCGCCGCGGCGGGGCGGTAAATGGTGTTGCTGGGTGTCAAACAGGGCATCCAGGATTTAGCGCCCGGCCAGAAGTTACCGACCCGCCTTCTATTTTGACCATCATGATGACATCAATCATCGTGCAAGGCCGCGCTAGCGCCCCGGGTGGAACTTTCGGCCCTAACAACTGATTTAACGGCCGCCCCAGGACCCCACCGAAAAAAACAGGCGGTCCCAGGGTGCAAGAGGTGCAATTGGCGGCATATTTAAAGGGACGATGGAGGATCTTATATCGCAGTTGTCAGTGGCTGCCACGGTTGCACACAGAATGCTGTGTGAGGCTACAGTTTAAATCGGCACTTTTATATGGCTTAGCCCTTTGAGTTTAAGGTCAGGAAGAGAATTCAAATGGGAGCAATGCTAGTTCGCCAACAAGTCATGCTGGTTGCTATTGGCAAGCGGCTTCAAGCTGGAAGAAGGCAACGGAATCAAAGAGATCGCAGAAGTTTGGGGAGTAAGCCTTAACCCCCGCGGGTTTTCAGGGAACATCACTCATACCTCCACATTTCTGATGTGCAGTGTGTTCGAAGGCTGTGGTTCAGAAAAGAAGTGCTGACAGAGATATGCCAGCACCTACAGGCAGAACTACAGCCTACCAGCTCCAACAGGACTGCACTGCCCGTCGAGGTGAAGGTTACAGTAGCGATGGCCTTCTATGCCTCGGGCTCTTTCCAGGCAGCAGCAGGGGACAATTGCAGAACCTCGCACAACGCTGCACATTGCTGCATTCGCCAGGTGACAAGGGCACTATACGCTTGCAGAATGGACTTCATAAAGTTCCCAATGAGCAGGGACAGCCAGAATGAGAGGGCAATACGATTTGGACGATTTGTAGGCTTCCCAAAAGTTCAGGGTGCCATTGACTGTACACACGTCGCCCTGTGAGCACCAAAACAGAATGCAGAGTTCTTCCAAAACAGAAAGGGATACCACTCATTAAATGTTCAGCTGGTCTGCGACCACACTCAGTGCTTCCTGACAGTCAATGCCTGTTATCCAGGGAGCACACATGATGCTTTCATCTTGCGTGAGAGCAGTGTCTCACGAATGTTTCAGCGACAAAGACAAGGGCAGAGCTTGCTGATTGGGGACAAAGTATATGGCCTGGCCACCTGGCTGATGACTGCCCTCTGGAACCCTGCCACAGAGCAGCACTATAATGACAGCCATATAGCCAGCCACAACATCAGTGAACAGACAATTGGACAATTGGTGTGCTGAAGCAGCGCTCCCAATGCCTGAAGTATTGGAGGCAGCCTGCACTACTCCCCTCAGCAGGTCTCCATGTTCATTGTCATGTGCTGCATGGGAACCTATGCAGGGAGTCAGAGGGAAGTAGAATGGGGGCAGAAGCAAAAGATAGAAAGAAGAAAAGTAAAAGTGGAGGGCAGAGAAACCCAAGGCAACAATCACAAAGGGCCACATTACAGCAAAATTCTAAAGGGACAAAGTATTAAAAAGACAAGCTTGAAGGCTCTGTGCCTCAATGCGAGGAGTATTCGTAATAAGGGGGAACGAATTAACTGCGCAGGCAGCTATTAATGAACATGATATAATTGGGATTACGGAGACATGATTCCAGCGTGACCAAGACTGGGAACTCAACAGCCAGGGGTATTCAACATTCAGGAAGGATTGACAGGAAGGAAAAGGAGGTGGGGTGGCGTTACTGGTTAAAGAGGAAATTAACGCAATAGTAAGAAAGGACATTAGCTTGGATGATGTGGAATCTGTATGGGTAGACCTGCGGAATACCAAAGGGCAGAAAACGCTAGTGGGAGTTGTTTCCAGACCACCAAACAGTAGTAGTGAGGTTGGGGACAGCATCAATCAACAAATTAGGAATGCGTGCAATAAAGGTACAGCAGTTATCATGGGCGACTTTAATCTACATATACATTGAGCTAACCAAATTGGTAGCAATACGGTGGAGGAGGATTTCCTGGAGTGTATTAGGGCTGGTTTTCTAGACCAATATGTCGAGGAACCAACTAGAGGGCTGGCCATCCTAGACTGGGTGATGTGTAATGGGAAAGGACTAATTAGCAATCTTATTGTGCGAGGCCCCTCAAGGATGAATGACCATAATATGGTCGAATTCTTTATTAAGATGGAGAGTGACATAGTTAATTCAGAGACTCGGGTCCTGAACTTAAGAAAAAGTAACTTCGATGGTATGAGACGTGAATTGGCGAGAATAGACTGGCGAATGATACTTGTTAGATCTCTTAATTTTCAACGAAATGCAAACTCTGGTTGTAGTTTTAATGTAATTTTATTTTGGCAGCTGCAACAAGCTCTTGGCTTTAAGCCAGGCCTTTGTCCTTCTGAGACCACATGGCCAAAATGGCTGTTCATATACCTGATCAGTTTACAGAAAAGAACTCGCCTTCTTTGACCTTATTGGCTCAATGGATAGTCTGTTAACCGTTAATTGGTTCGCTACCCAAGGTCCTAAAATGTCAAGTTGATTGATGACTTAATGCAACATGCTGAGTTGCACGAATGCAGCCTGTTTGAATTCTCTATCAATACTTAAAGGGTTGACGGTGGATAGGCAATGGCAGACATGTAAAGATCACATAGATGAACTTCAACAATTGTACATCCCTGTCTGGAGTAAAAATAAAACGGGGAAGGTGGCTCAACTGTGGCTAACACGGGAAATTAGGGATAATGTTAAATCCAAGGAAGAGGCAGATAAATTGGCCAGAAAAAGCAGCAAACCTGAGGACTGGGAGAAATTTAGAATTCAGCAGAGGAGGACAAACGGACAAAGGGTTTAATTAGGAGGGGGAAAATAGAGTATGAGAGGAAGCTTGCTGGGAACATAAAAACTGACTGCAAAAGCTTCTATAGATATGTGAAGAGAAAACGATTAGTGAAGACAAATGTAGGCCCCTTACAGTCAGAATCAGGTGAATTTATAATGAGGAACAAAGAAATGGCACAAATACTTTGGTTCTGTCTTCACGAAAGAAGATACAAATAACCTTCCGGAAATACTAGGGGACCGAGGGTCTAGCGAGAAGGAGGAACTGTAGGAAATCCTTATTAGTCAGGAAATTGTGTTAGGGAAATTGATGGGATTGAAGGCCGATAAATCCTCAGGGCCTGATAGTCTGCATCGCAGAGTACTTAAGGAAGTGGCCCTAGAAATAATGGATGCATTGGTGATCATTTTCCAACAGTCTATCAACTCTGGATCAGTTCCTATGGACTGGAGGGTAGCTAATGTAACACCACTTTCTAAAAAGGAGGGAGAGAGAAAACGGGGAATTATGGATCAGTTAGCCTGACATCAGTAGTGGGGAAAATGTTGGAATCAATTATTAAAGATGAATAGCAACACATTTGGAAAACAGTGACAGGATCGGTCCAAGTCAGCATGGATTTATGAAAGACAAATCAAGCTTGACAAATCTTCTAGAATTTTTTGAGGATGTAACTAGTACAGTGTTTAAGGGAGAACCAGTGGATGTGGTGTATTTGGACTTTCAAAAGTCTTTTGACAAGGTCCCACACAAGAGATTGGTGTGCAAAATTAAAGCACATGGTATTGGGGTAATGCATTGACGTGGATAGAGAACTGGTTGGCAGATAGGAAGCAGAGAGTCGGGATAAATGGGTCTTTTTCAGAATGGCAGGCAGTGACTAGTGGGGTGCCGCAGGGTTCAGTGCTGGGACCTCAGCTATTTACAATATACATCAATGATTTAGACAAAGGAATTGAGTGTAATATCTCCAAGTTTGCAGATGACACTAAGCTGGGTGGCAGTGTGAGCTCTGAGGAGGATGCTAAGAGGCTGCAGGGTGACTTGGACAGATTCAGTGAGTGGGCAAATGCATGGCAGATGCAGTATAATGTGGTTAAATGTGTGGTTATCCACTCTGGTGGCAAAAACATGAAGGCAGAATATTATCTGTGTTATATCTTGAATAAAGAGTCAGACTAGGTACTACAAGCTCTAAGTAAGTGTGATGGTAGTCCTTTATTGCAGATCTCAGGGTGCCTCTTCAGCCTGTGAGGCTTCCTTATATACAGGTGCTCCCAAGGGATTTTGGATCCCTTGAGACTCCAGGGGATAAGCCCTCTGGTGGTTAGACATGGTAATTACAGGTTTACATGCATAACAACTCTCCCCCCCCCTCCTAAAGTTGATTGTGTAACTATTTACAATGTGAATCAATCTGAGGCCTTCCTTTCCCTGGTTGATCGTCTCGATGCAAATGCTGGTGTTGGTGAGTCATTTGTTGGCCCTTCGCTGGGCTGCTGCGCAGCTGGCCTTGCTGGATTGCTAGGGGTGGTGTGTCTTGCTGGGCTGCTGCGGGTGATGGGTCCTGCTTCGTGGTCAACCGCTGGGTCGCTTGCCACTTGTGTGTCTGTGTTGGAGGGTCGAAAAAGGTAGAGTCTATTGTGGGTTGTTCTGGATAGTCCATAAATCTAAGTTTGGTTTGGTCCAAGTGTTTTCCACAGGTGACACCATTTGCGAGTTTCACCACAAACACCTACTCCCCTCTTTGGCCAGTAATCCACTTGGGACCTTGTCCATAGTTCAACACAAATACAGGATCATTTACATCAATTTCGCATGACACATTTGCGCGATCATGATATGTATTCTGTTGAAGCCGCCTGCTCTCTACCTGTTCGTGTAGATCAGGGTGGACTAAAAAGAGCCTTGTCTTGAGTGCCCCTTTCATGAGCAGTTCAGCGGGAGGGACCTCGGTGAGCGAGTAGCGTCTTGTGCGGTAACTAAGCAGGACTCAGGATAAGTGAGTCAGTAGTGAGCCTTCAGTTATCCTTTTCAAGCTCTGCTTGATTGTTTAAACTGCTCGTTCTGCCTGACCGTTGGACGCTGGCTTAAACGGGGCAGACATGATATGTTTGACCCCATTGCGGGTCATGAATTCCTTGAATTCGGCACTGGTAAAGCACAGCCCATTGTCACTTACAAGGACATCAGGCAGGCCATGCGTGGCAAAGAGATCCCGTAGGCTTTCAATGGTGGCAGTGGACGTGCTTGCCAACATTATCACACATTCAATCCATTTGGAGTACGCATTTACAACCACTAAAATCATTTTTCCCAAGAATGGGCCTGCATAGTCGACATGAACCTTAAACCATGGTTTTGAGGGCCAAGACGATAAACTTAGTGGCGCCTCCCTGGGTGCATTGCTTAACTGGGAACATGTATTACATTTGTGCACACAGGACTCTAAGTCTGCATCGATACCAGGCCACCACACGTGGGATCTGGCTATCGCTTTCAGCATTACAGTGCCTGGGTGGGTACTGTAGAGGTCACTAATGAATGTGTCCCTGCCCTTTTTAGGCACAACTACTCGATTGCCCCATAGGAGGCAGTCTGCCTGTATGGACATTTCATCTCTGCGCCGCTGGTACGGCTTTATTTCCTCCTGCATCTCTAACGGGACACTAGACCAATTCCCGTGGAGCACACAGTTTTTTACTAGGGACAGTAAGGGGTCCTGGCTCATTCAAGTTCTAATCTGTCGAGTGCTAACAGGTGATTGCTCACTCTCGAATGCTTCTATTACCACAACTAAATCTGCGGGCTATGCCATATCCACCTCGGTGGTGGGCAATGACAGCCTACTGAGAGCATCGTCACAGTTTTCTGTGCCTGGCCTGTGGCAGATGGCGTAGTTGTATGCGGACAATATGAGCGCCCATCTCTGGATGCGAGCCGATGCATTCGTATTTATCCCCTTACTTTCAGAAAAGAGCGATATAAGCGGCTTATGGTCGGTTTCCAATTCAAATTGGATTGATGCATTTTCTTTACCCCATAAACACACACTAACACTTCTTTTTTGATCATGCTGTAGGCCCTCTCAGCCTCAGACAGACTTCTGGATGCATAAGCAACCAGTTGCAATTTCCCAAATTCATTAGCTTGTTGCAATACACACCCGACCCCGTACGACGCACATCACATCCTAGTACCAAATGTTTACATGGATCGTACAACACAAGCAATTTGTTTGAACATAACAGCTTCCTAGCTTTCTCAAAGGCATTTTCTTGGCTTTTACCCCATACCCATTCATCTCCCTTATGCAGTAAAGAGTGCAGTGGTTCTCACAATGTGCTACCACTGGTAAGAAGTTACCAAAATAGTTCAGGAGTCCTGTGGTCTCAGTTCGTTCTTGATTGCATCCGTCTTCGAATCGGTGGACCTGATGCCGTCCGCCGCGATTCTTCTCCCCAGGAACTCCACTTCAGGCACCAGGAAAACGCGCTTCGATCATTTTAGCCTGAGCCCCACATGATTAAGCCGACGAAGAACCTCCTCCAGGTTCTGCAGGTGCTTGACGGTGTCCCGACGTGTAACCAAGATGTCGTCCTAGAAGACCATAGTGCGTGGGACCGACTTCAGCAAGCTTTCCATGTTCCTCTGGAATATCGCCGCGGCCGATCGAATCCCAAACGGGCATCTGTTGTAAATGAAGAGACCTTTGTGCGTTTGATGCAGGTGAGGCATTTCGAAGATTCCTCCAGCTCCTGTGTCACGTAGGCCGAGGTTGTTGTGTATCTGTAAAGCATGCACTCCCATGTTCTGCCACCAGGGAGCTCATCCCCTGAAGTCCCAAGGGATCCCAGCATCCTTTGGGAGCACTGTATATAAGCCAGCCCTGAAGGCCTGTTCCTCACTCTGGAGTGACTTATTAAAGACTGAGGTCACTGTTACTTTAACCTCCCTGTGTGCAGCCTCATCTGTGTTAGGAACACAATAACTGGTGATGAGAATACGAATCCAAAGATGCAGCAAACTGTGGGCATCCTGGAAAAGTTCTCAGAGGGTGAGGACTGGGAAGCCCATGTCGAACGGCTAGACCAGTACTTTCTAGCCAACGAGCTGGACGGAGAAGGAAGCACTGCAAAAAGGAGAGCGGTCCTCCTCACAATCTGCAGGGCACCGTCCGACAGCCTCATGAAGAATCTTCTGGATCCGGTGAAACCCACAGATATGAGGAACTGTGTACACTGGTTCGGGAGCATCTTAACCCGAGGGAGAGTGTGCTGATGGCGAGGTATCGGTTCTACAAGTGCCAGCGATCTGAAGGTCAGGAAGTGGCGAGCTACGTCGCCGAGCTAAGGCGACTTGCAGGACAATGTGAGTTTGATGGCTACCTGGAGCAAATGCTCAGAGACTTTTTTGTACTGGGCATTGGCCACGAGACCATCCTACGAAAACTTTTGACTATAGAGACACCGACCCTCAGTAAGGCCATTGCGATAGCACAGGCGTTTATGTCCACCAGTGATAACACCAAACAAATCTCTCAGCACACAAGTGCTAGCAATGTTCATAAATTAACTGGAACTGTGTTTGCAAGCAGAAATGTACAGGGCAGAACCCACGAGTCTGCAACTGCCAGCAGGCCTCAGGTGACCCAGATGACTCAGAGTCCGCAACAAAGGATGAATGCAAGGCAATTCACACCTTGTTGGCGTTGTGGAGGCTTCCATTCAGCCTATTCATGCCACTTCAAAGGATATGTTTGCAAGAGCTGTGAAACAATGGGGCATCTCCAATGAACTTGCAAATGAGCTGCAAGCTCTGCAAAACCTGCTAGCCACAACGTGGCAGAGGAAGATTGGTCCAAGGTGGATCAAAACAATTTCGAGCCTCAGAGAGAGGAGGCAGATGCTGAAGTACACGGGGTGCACACATTTTCGACGAAATATCCACTGATAATGCTAAACGTAAAATTGAATGGCTTACCAGTAGCCATGGAACTGGACACTGCGCTAGCCAATCCATCATGAGTAAAAAGATGTTTGAGAGACTGTGTTGCAACAAGGCATTCAGGCCAGCCCTGAGCCCCATCCACATGAAACTGAGAACGTACACCAAAGAGCTTATCACAGTCCTGGACAGCGCCATGGTCAAGGTCACCTACAAGGGCACGGTGCACGAACTGCCACTCTGGATTGTCCCGGGCGATGGCCCCACACTGCTTGGAAGGAGCTGGCTGGGCAAAATCCACTGGAACTGGGATGACATCCGAGCGCTGTCACATGTTGATGAGGCCTCATGTACCAGGTTCTGAACAAATTTCCTTCCCTTTTTTGAGCCAGGCATTGGAAACTTTTCCGGGGCGAAGGTGCAGATCCATTTGGTCCCAGAGGCATGACCCATTCACCACAAGGCACGAGCGGTACCTCACATGATGAGGGAGAGAGTGGAAATCGAGCTGGACAGGCTGCAACGCGAGGGCATCATCTCCCCAGTGGAATTCAGCGAGTGGGCCAGCCCAATTGTTCCAGTACTCAAAAGTGATGGCACAGTCAGGATTTGCAGCGATTATAAAGTAACTATTAATCGTTTCTCACTACAGGACCAATACCCG
The DNA here is from genome assembly GCF_044704955.1 of Pristiophorus japonicus. Taxonomy (NCBI): domain Eukaryota; kingdom Metazoa; phylum Chordata; class Chondrichthyes; family Pristiophoridae; genus Pristiophorus; species Pristiophorus japonicus. The sequence continues at coordinate 292,951,138 of NC_091979.1, forward strand.
CTACCTAAGGCAGACGACCTATTTGCGATGCTGGCAGGAGGCAAGACGCTCACCAAGCTTGGCCTGACTTCGGCCTGCATGACGCAGGAGCTGGAGGAGTCTTCAAAGGGCCTCACCTGCATCAACACGCACAAGGGACTGTTCATCTACAACAGATGCCCGTTTGGAATTCGGTCGGCTGCAGCGATCTTCTAGAGAAACATGGAGAGCCTACTCAAGTCGGTACCACGCACGGTGGTTTTTCAGGACGACATTTTGGTCATGGGTCGGGACACCGTCGAGCACCTACAAAACGTGGAGGAGTTCCTCTAGCGACTGGATCGTGTAGGGCTGCGGTTCAAGAGGTGGAAATGCGTATTCATGGCAAACAGAAGTGGAGTTTTTGGGCAGAAAGATCGCGGAGGATGGCATTCGGCCCACAGACGCCAAGACAGAGGCTATCAGGAATGCGCCCAGGCCACAGAACGTCACGGAGCTGCGGTCGTTCCTGGGACTCCTCAACTATTTTGGTAACTTCCTACCGGGGTTAAGCACCCTCTTAGAGCCCCTACATGTATTATTGCGTAAAGGTGAGACCTGGGTATGGGAAAAAAAACCAAGTAATTGCTTTTGAGAAAGTCAGAAACTTTTATGCTCCAACAAGCTGCTTGTATTGTATAACCCATAAAAGACTTGTGCGAGCATGTGATGCATCGTCATACGGAGTCGAGTGTGTATTACAACAAGGTAACATGGCGGGGAAGTTGCAACCTGTCGCCTATGCCTCCAGGAGCTTGTCTAACGCCGAGAGGGCCTACAGCATGATTGAGAAAGAGGCATTTGTGTGTGTGTTCGGGGTAAAGAAAATGCATCAGCACCTGTTTGGCCTCAAATTTGAGCTGGAAACTGATCACAAGCCCCTCATATCCCTGTTCGCTGAAAATAAGGGGATAAATACTAATGCCTCAACCCGTATACAAAGGTGGGCATTCGCGCTATCAGCGTATAACTATACCATCCACCACAAGCTAGGCACCGAGAACTGTGCGGATGCTCTCAGTCGGCTACCATTGCCCACCACGGGGGTGGAAATGACGCAGCCTGCAAACTTGTTGATGGTGGCGCAGCCCGCAGACTTGTTGATGGTCATGGAAGCATTTGAAAATGATAAATCACCTGTCACGGCCCGCCAGATTAGGACCTGGACCAGCCAAGATCCTCTGCTGTACCTAGTAAATAACTGTGTATTGCATGGGAGCTAGGCCAGCATCCCCGTTGAAATGCAAGAGCTAATCAAGCCGTTCCAGCGGCGAAAGGACAAGCTGTCCATTCAGGCAGACTGCCTGTTGTGGGGTAACCGCGTAGTGCTACCCAAAAAGGGCAGAGAGACATTCATCTCGGATCTCCACAGCACACACCCGGGTATAGTAATGACGAAAGCGATAGCCAGATCCCAGGTGTGGTGGCCCGGTATCGACTCTGACTTAGAGTCCTGTGTACGGCAATGCAGCTTGTGTGCTCAGTTGAGCAACGCGCCCAGAGAGGCACCACTAAGTTTGTGGTCCTGGCCTTACAGACCAGTGTCAAGGATCCATGTCGTCTATGCGGGCCCGTTTCTCGGTAAAATGTTCCTGGTAGTGGATGCTTTTTCAAGATGGATTGAATGTGAAATAATGTCGGGAAGCACCGCCACTGCCACCATTGAAAGTCTGAGGGCCATGTTTGCCACCCACGGCCTGCCTGACATACTGGTCAGTGACAACGGGCCATGTTTCACCAATGCCGAATTTAAAGAATTCATGACCCGCAATGGGATCAAACATGTCAATTCGGCCCCGTTTAAACCAGCCTCCAATGGGCAGGCAGAGCGGGCAGTACAAACAATCAAACAGAGCCTTAAACAAGTCATTGAAGGCTCATTCCAAACCCGCCTGTCCCGAGTACTGCTCAGCTACTGCATGAGACCCCACTCGCTCACAGGGTTGCCCCCGGCTGAGCGACTCATGAAAAGGACACTTAAAACCAGACTCTCGCTGATTCACCCCAACCTGCATGATCAGGTAGAGAGCAGGCGGCAGCAACAAAATGTAAACGATGGTCGCGCCAATTTGTCACGGGAAATTGATCTGAATGACCCTGTGTATGTGCTAAACTATGGAGATGGTCCCAAGTCGATCGCGGGCACGGTGATAGCTAAAGAAGGGAGTACGGTGTTTGCAGTCAAACTAGACAATGGACAAATTTGCAGAAAGCACCTGGACCAAACGAGGCTGCGGTTCACAGACTGCCCTGAACAACCCACAGCAGACACCACCTTTTTCGAGCCCACAATACACACCCAAAGGATCAAAGACACCACCCCGGACCAGGAAATCGAACCCATCACGCCCAACAGCCCAGCAAGGCCAGGCTCACCCAGCCGTCCTGCAGGGCCAACAACACGCCAGCCCAGCGAGGGCACAGCCAACACACCAGAACAGACATTTGTACCGAGGCGGTCCACCAGGGAAAGAAATAGTTTGTAAATAGTTTTCACTTTGACTTTGGGGGGAGTGATGTTGTGTATCTGTAAAGCATGCACTCCCATGTTCTGCCACCAGGGAGTGCATCCCCTGAAGTCCCAAGGAATCCCAGCAGCCCTTGGGAGCACTGTATATAAGCCGACCCCAAAGACCTGTTCCTAACTCTGGAGTGTCTTAATAAACATAGAAACATAGAAAATAGATGCAGGATTAGGCCATTCGGCCCTTCAAGCCTGCACCGCCATTCAATAAGATCATGGCTGATCATTCCCTCAGTACCCATTTGCTGCTTTTTCTCCATAACCTTTGATCCCCTTAGCCGTAAGGGCCATATCTAACTCCCTCTTGAATATATCCAATGAACTGGCATCAACAATTCTCTGCGGCAGGGAATACCATAGATTAACAACTCTCTGAGTGAAGAAGTTTCTCCTCATCTCAGTACTAAATGGCCTACCCCTTATCCGAAGACTTTGTCCCCTGGTTCTGGACTTCCCCAACATCGGGAACATTCTTCCCGCATCTAACCTGTCCAGTCCCGTCAGAATCTTATACGTTTCTATGAGATCCCCTCTCATCCTTCTAAACTCCACTGAATAAAGGCCTAGTTGATCCAGTCTCTCCTCATGTGACAGTCCAGCCATCCCTGGAATCAGTCTGGTGAACCTTCGCTGCACTCCCTCAATAGCAAGAACATCCTTCCTCAGATTAGGAGACCAAAACTGTACACAATATTCCAGGTGAGGCCTCACTAAGGCCCTGTACAACTGCAGTAAGACCTCCCTGCTCCTATATTCAAATCCCCTAGCTAAGAAGGCCAACATACCATTTGCCTTCTTCACCGCCTGCTGTACCTGCATGCCCACTTTCAGTGACTGATGAAACATGACACCCAGGAGTCGTTGCACCTCCCCTTTTCCTAATCTGCTGCCATTCAAATAATATTGTGCCTTCGTGTTTTTGCCCCAAAATGGATAACCTCACATTTATTCACATTATACTGCATCTGCCATGCATTTTCCCACTTACCTAACCTGTCCAAGTCACCCTGCAGCCTCTTAGCGTCCTCCTCACAGCTCACACCGCCATCCAGTTTAGTGTCATCCGCAAATTTGGAGATATTACACTCAATTCCTTCATCTAAGTCGTTAATGTATATTGTAAAGAGCTGGGGTCCCAGCACTGAGCCCTGCGGCACTCCACTAGTCACTGTCTGCCATTCTGAAAAGGACCCATTTATCCCGACTCTCTGCTTCCTGTCTGCCAACCAGTTCTCTATCCAAGTCAGTACATTACACCCAATACCATGCGCTTTGATTTGCACACCAATCTCCTGTGCGGGACCTTGTCAAAAGCCTTTTGAAAGTCCAACTACACCACATCCACTGGTTCTCCCTTGTCCACTCTGCTAGTTACATCCTCAAAAAATTCCAGAAGATTCGTCAAGCATGATTTCCCTTTCATAAATCCATGCTGACTTGGACCGATCCTGTCACTGCTTTCCAAATGCACTGCTATTTCATCCTTAATGAGTGATTCCAACATTTTCCCCACTACTGATGTCAGGCTAACTGATCTATAATTCCCCGTTTTCTCTCTCCCTACTTTTTTAAAAAGTGGTGTTACATTAGCTACCCTCCAGTCCATAGGAACTGATCCAGAGTCGATAGACTGTTGGAAAATGATCACCAATGCATCCACTATTTCTAGGGCCATTTCCTTAAGTACTCTGGGATGCAGACTATCAGGCCCCGGGGATTTATCAGCCTTCAATCCCATCAATTTCCCGAACACAATTTCCCGCTGAATAAGGATAGCCTTCAGTTCCTCCTTCTCACTAGACCCACTGTCCCCTAGTACAATTGGAAGGTTATTTGTGTCTTCCTTCGTGAAGACAGAACCAAAGTATTTTTTTAATTGGCCTGCCATTTCTTTGTACCCTATTATAAATTCACCTGAATCTGACTGCAAGAGACCTACATTTGTCTTCACTATTCTTTTTCTGTTCATATATTTATAGAAGCTTTTGCAGTCAGTTTTTATGTTCCCAGCAAGCTTCCTCTCATACTCTATTTTCCCCCTCCTAATTAAATCATTTGTCCTCCTCTGCTGAATTATAAAATTCTCCCAGTCCTAGGTTTGTTGTTTTTTCTAGCCAATTTATATGCCTCTTCCTTGGTTTTAACACTATGCTTAATTTCGTTTGTTAGCCATGGTTGAGCCACCTTCCCAGTTTTATTTTTACTCCAGACAGGGATGAACAATTGCTGAAGTTCATCCATGTGATCTTTAAATGTTTGCCACTGCTTATCCACCATCAACCCTTTGAGTATCCTTTGCTAGTCTATTCTAGCCAATTCACGCCTCATACCGTCGAAGTTACCTTTCCTTAAGTTCAGGACCCTAGTTTCCGAATTAACTGTGTCATTCTCCATCTTAATAAAGAATTCTACCATATTATGGTCACTCTTCCCCAATCAATATGTAGATTAAAGTCGCCCATGGTAACTGCTGTAGCTTTATTGCACACATCCCTTATTTCTTGTTTGATGCTGTTCCCAACCTCACTACTACAGTTTGGTGGTCTGTACACAACTCCCACTAATGTTTTCTGCCCTTTGGAATTCCGCAGCTCCACCCATACTGATTCCACATCATCCAGGCTAATGCCCCTCCTTACAATTGCATTAATTTCCTCTTTAACCAGCAACGCCACCTCACCTCCTTTTCCTCTCTGCCTATCCTTCCTAAATGTGGAATACCTCTGGATGTTGAGTTCCCAGCCTTGGTCACCCTGGAGCCATGCCTCCGTGATGCCAATTACATCATATCCGTTAACTGCTGTCTGCGCAGTTAATTCGTCCACCTTATTCTGAATACTCCTCGCATTGAGGCACAGAGCCTTTAGGCTTGTCTTTTTAACACACTTTGCTCCTTTCGAATTTTGCTGTAATGTGGCCCTTTTTGTTTTTTGCCTTGGGTTTCTCTGCCCTCCACTTTTACTCTTCTGCTTTCTATCCTTAGCTTCTGCCTCCATTTTATTTCCCTCTGTCTCCCTGCATAGGTTCCCATCCCCCTGCCATGTTAGTTTAACTCCTCCCCAACAGCACTAGCAAACACTCCCCCTAGGACATTGGTTCTGGTCCTGCCCAGGTGCAGACCATCCTGTTTGTACTGGTCCCACCTCCCCCAGAACTAGTTCCAATGTCCCAGGAATTTGAATCCCTCCCTCTTGCACCACTCCTCAAGCCACATATTCATCTGAGCGATCCTGCGATTCCTACTCTGACTAGCACGTGGCACTGGTAGCAATCCTGAGATTACTACCTTTGAAGTCCTACTTTTTAATCTAATAAAGACTGAGGTCACTGTTACTTTAACCTCCCTGTGTGCAGTCTCATCTGTTTTTGGAACACAACATCCCCGATACCACGATGATTCCTCTTCATGGTTAAACTCAACACCCAGAGCTCGACGAGATATTTCCCAGTACTGCAGACCCTCTGAGTCGACCACACACAGAGAGATATCCCACTTTGAAAACTCTCATCAATGATGTTAAAGCAGGGGAAACAAAACTACATCAATACTGGGGGAAAACCGAACAAATTCTCGAAAACCTACAAAGTGCCCCGGATGACGAAACCACTCTTCAAATGGATTTGACTGAAGCTCGCTCTGCACTCCGGACATACCCTGATCTATGTATGGTCTGTGCCCAAGGACCACTGCACCCAAGACAAAACGGGAACATTCAAGGAAGATGCCCAACAAACTAAATCAGCCTTTCTAGAAAACTGTAACCTCGCGAACAGAACCATTACTCACACGATGGAGCGGGTCCACAGCTTGTGCCCAAGTTTTGGCTTTCCTGCAGAATGGTGCACCTCCGAGAGGCACGCCTATTCCCTAGAACAAAAAGTGCACCTATTACCAACCTCCGTATTCTCCGATATTTTTTGGGCCCTTTCCAGGTCGGCGCAGCACAGCTGGAACTGCTGGGGGTGGGGCCAAGGCATCACGCTGAAGAACTGCCCGCATGGGGGCAGGGCTAGGTCCCAGTATTATATTTAGTGCCGGCAACCTTGCGCATGCGCACTGGAGCGTGCGCGCATGCACAGTGGCACACAAACATTGGCACTCAGCCATTATACATACATGAAGAACAGTGATTTTTGCTTTTGTGGAGCTGTGCAAATGCTTCTGAGTGATTTTTTGTGCCTGAAGGAGTGCTTTTAGCAATACTGTGGAAGAAATCACTTGCTGAAATCAGTGAGTGCTGTTTGTTACTGCTAAACTTCCAGAACAAATGCTGCATCGGTGCATGCAAAATAAGGACTGTGTGTTTTGAAAAATCAGAGTGTCAATTCAATACAGCAATGGAACAATGTCCACCAAGAACGAAGATTTTCTTGCATGACGAAGTGGAGACATTAGTTAACGTCTTTGGGCAGAGATGGCAGGAGCTGGATGCCAGCAACAGACGTCGCACAAAAGTGCCACCCAAAGAAATGAAGAAACGCTGGAATCAAGTTGCAGAAGATTACTGCGCAGTGGTGCATACCATGAGATCTGGAAGCCAGTGTAAAAAGAAATGGCACGACCTTGGTCAAGTAGTTAGTAAAAGTAATATTTTCATTTTTCAATGGAATCTTAATTGTAAATGTGACCATCTGTATATGTCCCACCCTGCAGAAAGACGCACTCTGTAAAAAGTTATATTTTAATCTTTGCAGGAGAAATTGGCCCACAACAAAAGGGAAAGAACTCGAACACGAGGAGGCATGCCCAATCTGCATCCACTGACACCCTTGGAACAGAGGGTCGCTGCTTTGATGAGTCGTACATGGAGAAAAGCAATCAGTACAGCACAAGCTGGGCCCACACGCGAGGGAGAGGATAAGTCCTGAAAATGCATCGTGGCCCTTCAAATCAACCTGCTGCCTGGCCTGCTATGTGTGAGACTACTCATGCCACTCATCCTGCCCCCTCCTGTGCTGCTGAACATTTGACTGTTCTGTTATATTTTGCAGAAGATGATGCCAATCCTGAAGATCCTGAAGATCCAGAAGAAGAACCAGAGAACCAGATGTGGATGATCCAGACCAAGGGTGGCTGCAGGGGTTGACTGAAATGTCTTCAGGGGAGACCTTTGAACTTAATATTTATGAGCACACATTAATGGACATCAGTGTTTCAAACACTTGCATAGGTTCTGGTTCCACATTCTATGGGTTTCACAGATTCCGATGTTGCGGGTCTCAGTGGTGCTGCTGGTATAATGCAGCAGTTTACACCCACTGCCCCACCATCCCAGCCTGCGCCTCCCACTGGAGTGGTGCCGCATGCAAGATCCAGGACCACTCCATCCCAGCCCACAGCTCCCACTGGAGTGGTGCCACTTGGAACACCCAGGGTCCCACCGGCCCAGCCTGCGCCTCCCACTGGAGTGATGCCGCGAGGCAGACCCAGGTAGAGGAGAAGGAGATTGGAAACACGCTCTCCTGATGCGGCTCAGGTTGTGGCATTGGGTGTGGAGAACAATGACCTTACATAGAAACATAGAAACATAGAAAATAGGTGCAGGAGTAGGCCATTCGGCCCTTCTAGCCTGCACCGCCATTCAATGAGTTCATGGCTGAACATACCGATCACTCGTGGGCAGCGTCAGTGCAGTGGGTGAAGAGGTAACGGTACTGATGGGAGAAACAGCAGTAATGACATGGGAAATGAGGGAGGGAATGTCCGAGGGAGTGCAAGTGATGGCACAGGCCATCAGGGAGGGCATGCAAGTGTCGGCACAGGCCCTCAGGGAGGGCCTGGGTGAGGTGGCTGCTGCAGTAAGGGCACACAGCCCGGCCAATCAAATTACACCCCCATGAAGGAGTGAACATTCACTGAGATGTGGATGAGAGATGGTTGCAGTCTTTCTTTGCTGCTTTTGTTCTTGTTCTTGATGTAACTGTAGTAATGTTTTCAAATTGAAATTGTTTTGTAACTTTTGTAACTTCACAACTTATAAATGATCTTAGGGTTTTTAAGTGATCTTATAGTGTAAATGCTCTCCCATTTTGTATCTTATTTAATTTTGCACCTAAAAAGTGATCTTGAAGTTTCAGTGATCTTAAGAATGTAAGATTTTTCACGTTGAAATTGTCTTGTAACTTTTGTAACTTTATTAGTTTATAAGTGATCTTAAAGTTTTTAAGTGATCTTAAAGAGTCATATTAAAAAGTAGCGTTTGATACAACAAATACTTTATTACACTAACGTGAACTTTTCAATAAAATATTTTTTCATTAAAACTGAATCATGTTCCATTAACACAACACAACATAGGAAAAGCTCCAAAAAATAAACATGTCCATGTGCAACAATGGTCGCAGAGCCCTCCGGCATCAGTAATTGAAGCGTTCACGGATGAGCTGCTGGCGCAGGGCTCGAGCAATTGTTAAAGGAGCACAATGGACCGCCCTCCTCCAACGTCGTGCTCTGGCATCAGGCACTTGCATGTTTTCCTGATCATTGTCATCATCCTCATCCTGCTCTTCCAAATTACTATAATCAGGCACTCTCCCCGCATGTGGGTCTTCTGATTCCACTACCAGCTCCTGCTGCCTCATTATGGCTAAGTTATGCAGCATGCAGCACACAACAGTGGACTGACCAACAATATGAGGGGAGTATTGCAAGTGGCCTCCGGAATGGTCCAGGCATCGGAAACGCTGTTTCAAGCTGCCAATGGTCCTCTCTATGATGCTGCGCGTCGCAATGTGCAACATGTTGTACTGATGGTCAGCTTCTGTCCGGGTTGTGCGTAGGGGCGTCATGAGTCAGGTGGTCAGGCCGTACCCTTTGTCTCCCAGTAGCCAGCTCTGCCCTTCTGGCTGCTGCTGAAACATGTCAGATATAACACTGTCGCTTAGGATGAACGCATCATGGGTGCTGCCAGGGTATCTTGCATCGACTGACGTGATGCGCTGCTTGTCGTCACACACAAGCTGCACATTAATGGAGTGGAAACCGTTTCTATTCCTGTACTGCTCGGAATCCTCCACAAGTGCTCGCAAGGCGATGTGGGTACAATCAATGCAGCCCTGTACCTTAGGGAAGCCAGCAATCCTGGAAAAGCCCACAGCCCTGTCATGCATTGCTTGGCCGGTCATTGGGAACTTGATGAAATCATTCCTCCACGCATACAGTGCAGTTGTGACCTGGTAAACGCAGGCATGTATTGCACATTGAGAGATGGCACACATCTCCAGTTGGAAACGATCCTGAGGCATAGAAAGAAAGTATAGCTGTAACCTTCACTTCAACAGACAAGGCAGTCGGCGTTCTGCTTCTGGGCTGCAAATCTGCTCTCTGCATATCACAGATTTCAACGACAACTTCTCTGCAGAAACGCAGCCTTTTGACACAATCAGCCTCGCTCATGTCCAGGTACGAGCATCTGGCTCGATATTGCTAATATGGATAAGGCCTCCTGCCCATCAGCCTACGGGCTATGATGTTCCTGATGCAGTGAGCTCTAATCAATTCTCTCCTATGCAGTGAATTGATGGAGAACCATTGCATAATCCATGGTGTTGATAATGCAGCACCCATACTTGAATTACAAATTTAACTTTAAACTTGCTGGCTGGCTGACTGGCTGGCTGGCTGGCTGACTGACTGGCTGGCTGACTGACTGACTGACTGGCTGGCTGGCTGACTGGCTGGCTCTCTCTCCCTCCCTCCCTCCCGGTGCTTTGCACGCCGCCCCTATCCCCTGGCCGAACGGCCAAACTTCTCTCCGCAGCTCGGTGCCTGCTACTGCCGGGCTCTGTGGAAGTCGCTCTCACCTCATGCCGCCCCGACTCCCTGGCCGAACAGCCAACATCTCACAGCTCAGTGCCTGCTGCTGCTACTACAGAGAGGTAGGAAAATTTAATTTATTTTTTATTTCATATCGTTGTCATATATTATTCATCAAGGCTCTTTATTTATAGAAGTGAAGTGTTAAATGCTTGTAAAATTCCCTAACTTCACTCTAACTTCCCTTCGCGCCCCCCCCCCCCCCATCTCTCACTACCTGCACCTAATGTATAAAGTGTAGACAAGGTTTTTCTAACCGTACAAAAATCTACACCTACTCCATTCTAAGTTAGTTTGGAGTAAGTTTTCGTTGCCTAAACTTGCAAAACAGGCGTAAGTGGCTGGACACGCCCCCTTTTGGAAAAAAAACTGTTCTAAAACGAAAATATTCTAACTCACTAGAATTGGAGCAAACTAAATGCCGAGAATTGCAATTTCTAAGATACTCCATTCTAAACTAGTTGCTCCAAAAAAGTAGGAGCAACTCAGGCCAAAACTTGAACCCCTTAGCCGTAGAATCACAGATGGTCGGGACATTCAGCAAGGAGCTCAAGACCATCGTCTTCACTTCTGAGTGTCCGGGTCAAAGCCAATGCTGCTGCTGCAGCTGAGAACGCAGTCTATGAGGAGGCCATAATGAAATAAACAGCTGAGTTGAAAGTTCAAACAGGCAGCTGCAGAAGCGACAAGAGCTTAAGCGGAAGCCAAACGACTAGCTACGGCCAAGGCAGACCTCCGAATACTTTGTGCCAAACCACCGCCGTGGAGAGAGCAAGGTTAAATGCGATACTGCAAGCCAAGCAAGATGAACGGATGGCTGTGCCCTGAACCTCACCAGAACAGACCTCAAATGACCATGCCTCGCAGTTCCGAGACCTCACTGACATGTCAGCTTGATCTGCCCCAGTAAACCAGCTTTGGGCATTAGCCCTGATTGTTCAGCCAGCCGTAACTGGACAAACAGCTGTCCCATCACATATTGATGCAACTCTGAATGACTCAAACTCCTCTCCTCCTGAGATGTCACACAACAAGAAGGATCCGTCCCTCAATCTGACAGGAGAAGTTTCCGACACTTTCGCTCATCAGCGCCAGCCTGCACACGAGCCCCATGCTATGATGGAGCTCGTGTGCAGGCTGGCGCTGATGAGCGAAAGTGTTGCTCATTTGAAACCATGGTAGACCAAACCCACACCCCAGCCACACAGAAGCTTACTTTTCTTAACAAATCTACAAATGGGAAGGTCAAAATACTGGTGGACAGGTTCCGGCACCGGTACGTTTCAGACCCTGAAATGGCCTACCAAGAAGCATGGAAGGAACTCGAAGAGAGATTCGGCAACAAGACAAAAATCAGACCATCCGTCCTTCAAAAACGCAACAGGTTTCCTAAGTTCAAGGCAGACGAAAGCCACCAACTTCTTGAACTTGCCGGTTTGTGCACGGATGTTGCAGCACAGATGGACGACTTGCCTGACTTGAAGGTGCCTGGTTACACCCACTATCTTCACCCAATTCTTGACAAACTTCCTACCCACAGAAGGGGCCGCCCATTGAAAACGGAGATGAGGAGAAAATTCTTCTCTCAGAGGGTTGTAAATCTGTGGAATTCGCTGCCTGAGAGAGCTGTGGAAGCTGGGACATTGAATAAATTTAAGATAGAGATAGACAGTTTCTTAAACGATATCATCATAGGCAGTCCCTCGGAATCGAGGAAGACTTGCTTCCACTCCTTTGGTGGCTGAACAGCCCAACACGAGAGCCACAAACCTTGTCACAGGTGGGACGTATATTCGTCTAGAGAAGTAGGGGGGGGCACTGATTTACCATACGCTCCTTCCGCTGCCTGCGCCTGACCTCTTCACGCTCGCAACGTTAAGGGGATAAGGGGTTTTGGGGAGCGGGCGGGGAGGTGGACCCGAATCCATGATCAGATCAGCCATGATCTTATTGAATGATGGAGCAGGCTCGAGTGGCCATATGGCCTACTCCTGTTCCTATTTCTTATGTTCTTATGTTCCTATACACAGCGCATGGAGGAGGCGTGTATCAGAGCATAAAACGGCTAACGGCAGCTCCCTCCTTTCGCCATGCTGGCTAAATTCCTGAAAGACGAAGTCAGACTGCACAACAACTCTGACCTTTACCCATCAAGCCAGGTCCATCATCCAACCTCAGAGAGGACAAGAATAAACAGAAGTCACAGCTCTTCTCTTCACGTCTTGGCAACATCGGCGCCCATGCTGCAAGCCTCAGAGAAATGCCTCCACCATGACGGGCAAGGCTATCATCTGTCGGAATGCATCGCCTTCAGCAGAAAGCCCATTCAATAGAGAAGAGAATTCTGCAAAGCCAAACACCTGCATTTCAAGTGTGGCAACAACCACAGAATACAAGACTGTGAGACCAAGGTGCAATGTAAGGAATGCCAAGGCACAGAGCATGCCTTCTTCATGCAAGTGACGCCGAGATAGAATGGCGGGGAGACACACAATGGGAAGCCAATAGACGACCAGCAGGTCATAGAGGCCAACGCAAAGTGCACCAGATACTTGGCTTGCCCTTCTGCATGATTTTGTTCTAAGATTGTTCTATGCAAAATCTACCACAGAGATTGTCCCTCGAAACTTATCCTTGACTACACGGTACGATAAATAGGACTAAGGTCACAACAGCTCAAGTACAATACTAGACCTCGTGGAGTCATTCATCAAAGACATAACAACTGGCGTCGAGATTACAAACTTTCACACAAAAATGACTAACGTTGGTGCATTAGAAAAGTTCTCAGAGGTTGAAGATTGGGAAGCCTTTATGGAGCGGCTCGACCAATATTTCGTAGTAAACGACCTGGTAGGCGATGATCTGGCCACGCTGGCAGATAAGCGCAGAGCTATCCTGTTGACCAGTTGTGGGCCCACGGTCTACGGCATCGTCAGGGACTTGCTTGCACTAGAGAAAACAATAACCAAGTCATACGAGGAGCTGAAAGTGCTAATTTGGGACCAACTCAAACCGAAGGAGAGCATCCTCACGGCCAGACATCGATTTTATACACCCTCGCCGATGCCTTGCGGGACGTCTTCGTAATTGGCATCGGTCATGAGGCCCTTCTTCACAGGCTACTGTCTGCCGAAACCACCGTCACTCTGCAGAAGGCCATCAGCATCAGCCAGGCGTTCATGTAAGTCGAGTAGCACCATGCTGGCGTTGCGGAGGTAATCACAGAACTCATCAGTGTCGGTTCAGAGACTATGTGTGCAAACGCTGCAGCACAAAGGGCCACCTCCAGCGAATGCTCCAGCGAAGCAGATCCGTGCAACCCCCAAGGCACAGACGGCTCATCACGACTGCGTGGCGATGATCCGGCTGAAACGGCCTGAACGCACCTTCCCGGTTTCAGTGGCAGGACTCCTGGGGAGGAAGATTGGATCCGAGGGCGTTTACCCAGCTTCAGTGGCAGAATCCCTGGGAAAGAAGATCGCGGCAGTCGACATCATGGACAGGGAAAAGATGGCGTCCAAACCACGAGGTGCAGCGCTAATGGAGCAACGACACGTGGTTCCAAGCAAGGAAGACGATTGGGGTAAAAGTAGTAAAGCCAGTTTAAAGGAGGCCAGCAACCCGCCATTTTTGAAACAGTAAACTGCACCTATGCTCGCAGTCAGCTACCGTTGCCCACCACCCGGGTGGAAAAGGCGCAGCTACAAACCCACTCATCACCACGGCAAAGCCCAAGAGCAAAGGGTCAAGAGCAACGGCTCCTCCGAACGGGACCTGGACCAGCCAGGATCCCAAACTAGAGACTGCTCACAATGGTGCCCTCAAGGAAAGCGAGTCAGTAGTCCCCTGCGAACTGCTAGGCAAGATGAGGCAGCCTCACCATCGCTTAGGCGAAACGCTCACTCGCTCAGACCGCTTCCCAGGGAGCAGCAGCGACACTGTGCAAACGAAAAGGACAGGGAGGTCCCAGACACATCAGCTGTCTTTGGGCCTACCTGACACTAGGAGTAACGGCAAGAGCCCTGAGCTCTGGCAACTCAAGCAAAATGAGCTCACCTCGCCCACAGACCCACTAGCATGGGGTGCTGCACCGCCACCAGACGACCCGGATCTCATCCAGCCGTGCTGGAACTGGACTGTCCTTGTGTACCTGTACTGATATACCTGTACTGATCATGTAAATGTACCACACAAAAAGAAACGCAACTGTAATCCACCCAACAAATGTACCAAGATGTAAATGTAAAACCCATGTGATGATCTTGAATAAAACTTGCATGTAATGGCCCATTAGCATGATCTCTGTGTAGGGGGAGAATGGAGTAGTCATGGACTCACAACCAGAAACCACGGGGACATCCACTGGCAACAAATCTCACTACCAACCCACCCAAACTAGAAGCGACCCTCCAATGGTCAACCAGGAAGAGCAAAGCCCAGGTCACCATCAATGTACGAGTCAATTTGCATTAAAGACTTGATGTCGTGTATGTAGACCATGTATACTAACTGTATAGTCACATAAGCTGTGCCACCAGAGGGCACTGCGGTGGGAGATCTGAGGGTCACCTGCTGCCCACCATGCTTGTGCCTCACTCTGAAGTTACAATATATGGGACTAAGGTCACATCAGCTCAAGTACAATACTAGACCTTGTGGAGTCATTCAAAAGAGTATTAAAGACATAACACATACATTATATCACCCCCCTCCCCAGTTCTTGGCACAAGTCCATATTACAAGTTCAGACAGTCCAGAGCCCTTCGCTCCCTGGTTGACCATCTCAGTACAATCCCAGTGCTTTCTAAGTCTCTCACAACTTGAGGATGGGCGTTGACCACAGTGGGTTCTTCTGATGGCTGGACATGAGTTGGTTGGTCATCTAAGCACACTGTGTCTTCTTTCAACTGTTCCGGTTCATCACTGTGTCTTAGCTTGATTTGATCAATGTGTTTCCTGCACATCAACCCATTCTTGAGCGTAACCATATACACCCGGTTACCCTCCTTATCCGTAACATTGCCCGGGAGCCACTTGGACCCTTGACCATGGTTAAGTACATACACTGGGTCACTTACAGGTATATCGTATGACACAGCGGCGCGGTCGTGATACCACTGCTGGCGTTGACATCGGGTTTCGACATGATCGTTAAGGTCAGGATGGATGAGAGAGAGCCTGGTTTTGAGGCCTCTCTTCATCAATAGTTCTGCAGGCGGGACCCCGGTGAGCGTGTGTGGCCTTGTCCTGTACTGAGCAGTATGCATGTCTGCAAGGAACCGTGAGTTATGCGTTTCAAGCTCTGCTTGATGGTTTGAACTGCCCACTCCATTGACCATTGGACACGGGTTTGAATGGGGTTGGCCTCACGTGTTTTATGCCATTGCGTTTCACGAACTCTTGAAAGTCCAGGCTCATGAAACACGGTCCGTTGTCGCTGACAATGATGTCTGGCAGACCATGTGTGGCAAACATGGCTCTCAGGTTCTCAATGGTGGCAGTGGAAGTGTTGGATGACATGATCGCACATTCGATCTATTTGGAGTATGCATCCACCACCACAAAAAACATTTTACCGAGGAACGGTCCTGCAAAGTCGATGTGGATTCTAGACCACGGTTTGGATGGCCATGACCACAGGCTGAGTGGAGCTTCCTTTGGGGCATTGCTTAACTGCATGCAAGCGCTGCAATGATGCACGCATGAATCTAAGTCCGAGTCAATGCCAGGTCACCAAACATGGGACCTGGCGATGGCCTTCATCATGACAATACCGGAATGCGTACTATGTAACTCCCGAACAAATCTCGCCCTGCCTTTCTTGGGCATTACAACATGATTCATAGGCAGTCCCTCAGGATCGAGGAAGACTTGCTTCCACTCTTGGCATGAGTTCTTAGGTGGCTGTACAGTCCAATATGAGAACCACAGTTTCTGTCACAGGTGGGACAGATAGTCGTTGAGGGAAAGGGGTGGGCAGGGAGCCAGGCTCCTGCCGCTGCCTGCGCTTGATTTCTGCCTGCTCTCGGCGACGATACTCGAGGAGCTCAGCGCCCTCCCGAATGCACTTTCTCTACTTAGGGTGGTCTATGGCCAAGGACTCCCAGGTGTCAGTGGGGATGTCGCACTTTATCAGGGAGGCTTTGAGGGTGTCCTTGTAACGTTTCCTCTGCCCGCCTTTGGCTCGTGTGCCGTGGACGAGTTTGGAGTAGAGCGCTTGCTTTGGGAGTCTCGTGTCTGGCATGCGAACTATGTGGCCTGCCCAGCGGAGCTGATCATGTGTGGTCAGTGCTTCAATGCTTGGGATGTTGGCCTGGACGAGGACACTAATGTTTGTGCATCTGTCCTCCCAGGGGATTTGCAGGATCTTGCGGAGACATCGCTGGTGGTATTTTTCCAGCGACTTGAGGTGTCTACTGTACATGGTTCATGTCTCTGAACGCGTATTACTATGACCCTGTAGACCATGAGCTTGGTGACAGTTTTGAGGGACTGATCTTCAAACACTCTTTTCCTCAGGCGGCCGAAGACTGCACTGGCTCGCTGGAGGCGGTGTTGGAGCTCATCATCAATGCCTGCTCTTGTTGACAGGGGGCTCCCGAGATAGGGGAAATGGGCCACGTTGTCCAGGGCCACGCCATAGATCTTGATGTTTGGGGGGTTTACCCCACAGTCAACAGTTGGACTGGATGGAAAGCTCATCTTTGAGATGACGGTACGGTTTGCTTTCACCACCCATTTCCTTGAGGATGGTCGACAAGTCCCCGTTAAGAACACCGATAGGGTTGGATCCTGGCTTGTCCAGGTCTTAACTTGTTGAGCAGTGACAGGCGACCCTTCACTCTCAAAGGCATCCGTGACCATGAGTGGCTCTGTGGGCTTTGGCGTTTCCACCTCCGGTGCGGGCAACGGTAACTGGCCCAATGCATCAGCGCAGTTGTCGGTGCCTGGTCTATGGCGCCCACCTCTGGATGCGGGACGACGCATTGGTATTGATACCTTTATGTTCTGAGAACGATATAAGCGGCTTGTGATCGGTTTCCAGCTCGAAGCGAAGCCCAAACAGGTAGTGGTGCATTTTTTTTACCCCATAAACACATGCTAAAGCCTATTTCTCTAAAATGCTGTAGGCTCTTTCCACCTTGGACAGGCTTCGAGACGCGTATGCAACTGGTTGTAGTTTGCCTGACTCATTGGCTTGCTGGAGTACGCAGCCGACCCCATAGGACGACGCATCACAGGTCAAAACTAGATGCTTGCATGGGTCATACAGTACCAGTAGCTTGTGGGAACACAACAGATTTCTAGCCTTCTCAAAGGCTCTGTCTTGAAGTTCACCCCACACCTAGTCATCTCCTTTCCTGAGCAGCTTGTGCAAAGGCTCTAATATTGTACTCAATTTGCGTAAGAAGTTACCGAAGTAGTTGAGAAGCCCCAGGAACAAACGCGGCTCCATCACATTCTGGGGCCTGGGCGCATTTTTGATGGCCTCTGTTTTCGCGTCTGTTGGCCTGATTCTGTCTGCAGCAATCTTTCGTCCAAGGAATTCGACCTCTGGTGCCATGAAAACGCACTTCGAACGTTTCAGCCTGAGTCCCACTTTGTCCAGACGACGCAGAACCTCTTCCAGATTGTGCAGGTGCTCGGCGGTGTCACGACCTGTGACTAGGATGTCGTCTTGGAATACCATGGTCTTGGGGGCGGATTTCAATAGGCTCTCCATGTTTCTCTGAAATATGGCTGCTGCTGAACGAATGCCACAAGGGCACCTGTTGTAAATAAACAGTCCTTTGTGCGTGTTGATGCACGTAAGTTTCTTTGATGATTCAACCAGTTTCTGTGTCATGTAGGCCGACGTCAGATCCAATTTGGTGAACGATTTTCCCCTGGCTAGTGTTGCAAACAGGTCATCAGCTTTCGGTAGCGGCTACTGATCTTGTTTCGAAACTCAGTTGATCGTGACCTTGTAGTCTCCACAAATCCTGACTGTGCCATCGCTCTTTAACACCGGAACAATGGGACTGGCCCATTCATTAAATTCGACCGGTGAGATGACCCCCTCGCGTTGTAGCCTGTCCAATTCGAGCTCGACCGTTTCTCTCATCATGTGCGGGACCGTCCTGGCTTTATGATGGATGGGCCTTGCGTCTGGGCCGAGGTGAATCTACACCTTGGCTCCCTTGAAGCTGCCAATTCCCGGTTCAAACAGTGAGGGAAATTTGCTCAGCACTTGAGCACACAAATCATCATCCGCTGATGACAAAGCTTTGATATCATATCAATTATTATTTTCTTGAGCCAACTCCTGCCAAATAACGATGGGCCGTTGCCCGGGATAATCCATAACAATAGATCATGAACCGCTCCCTCGTATGACACTCTTACTGCTGCACTACCGATCACTGGTATGAGCTCTTTGGTGTAGGTATGCAACTTGGCATTTATCGGACTCAGCTTGGGTCTCTCTGCCTTGATCTCCCACAGGTTTTCGAAAGTCCTCTGGCTCATTATCGATTGACTCCCACCCGTATCTAATTCCATGGATATCGGCACGCCGTTTAATTTTACCTCCATCATTATCGGTTGGCTCTTTGTTAATGTTATGTATGTAAACATTACCAATGTGTAAGACTTGCCACCAGGGGGCGCACTTGTGGGAGACCCAAGGGTCACCTGCACACCTTGGGTAAGCAGGTATAAAAGGCAGTCTATCATGCTGCATCCTCACTCTGGAGTTACATTAAAGAGACCAAGGTCACAACAGTTTGAGCTTACAATATACAGTCTTGTGGAGTTATTCTGAACATAACAATTAGTACTGCACGTACGCTATACACTTCCTCCTCGGAGCTCTCAAATGCCTCGGGCTGCATCGCCAGAATCACGCTGGATTGATCATCATCCACATGGTGTGTCGCAGCTCGATTGCTCTGCTGTGGACACGTCCGCTGAAGATGCTCCATCTTCGTACACCCTCTGCATACATACTGCCTGAAGCAGCACTGGTGGGGTCGATGATTGCCCCCGCAACGCCAACACATTGAGTTCGTATTTGCACCCGGTGGCGGGCTTTGAGCAGCTCCCGTTCTCACATACGCAGTCGAGTAGGCCCTCGAAGGCGAACTTTGAGCGGCTCCCGGTCTTGTAGGCACAGTCGAAGAGACCCTGCCATGTGCAGTTCTGCCGGCTGTTGATGCAATTTTGTACATAGTACTTGCTGTGGAGTTCCTGTTTTGTCGCGATATCTGCTTCGTGTTTTTCTGCGTGGACATGCAAACCTGGTGGTGATGGTGATGACCTTGCTGAGGTCCGGCGTCTCCGCAGTCAGCAGCTTACTTAAGATCGCCTCCTGGTTGACCCCGATCACGAAAAAGTCACGTAGCGTGTCTTTCAACGCAGGCCCAAATTTGCAAGGCCCTGCAAGACGTCTCAGGTTGGCAACAAATGCCGCTACATCCTGGCTTTCTGGACGAACGTGCGTGTAGAAGTGATATCTGGATATGAGGATTCCTTCCGTGGGTTTAAGGTGTTCCCGAACTAGAGCACACAGTTCTTTGTAATCCTTTTCTGTAGGAAGAGTGGGTGAGAGCAGATTCTTGATGAGTGCATAGATCATGGGGCCACAGACAGTGAGAAGAACTGCCCTGCGCTTCTCTACATTCTTGTCTTTGTTTAGGTCATTTGTCACGAAATAATAGTCGAGACGATCCATGAAATCTCCCGAAACCTCTCCCTCATTGAATCGCTTGAGAATTCCAACAGTACTTGATCGTGCTGTGCACGCCATACTTTTGCGTGGGTTCGTATTTGCCTCGTCGCCAGTTGTAGTGTATGAAATGATACAATGAACTCTGTACTGTGAGCCAGTGACTAGGTGTAACCTGGTCAGTCTTTAATGGCTTCCAGAAGTGAAGATACAAAGGTGAAGTTCAGGTTATATACTGGACCCAGCACGAGTGTACCTATGATCCTAGGACCTCTGACGGTGGTGGGCACACCTTATGTACGTACATCACAGACTTTGTCAAGACCCAGCGGAGAGAGTTTGAGGACTTCGAAGATCATGGGCTTAGACCGTGTAGCCACAACAAGTACAATTCAGCTCAGAGGCACGACCGGGGACGCAACTGTCGCTATGACGATGGAGATGCTGAAAACACTATGCTGTCACCCAAGGAGAAATTCAAAACTGAAGTGTTCCTTGCCATCAGTGATCAACAAATCAGTACCTTGAAACACCACCTTGAAACACACAAGGAACTCAACTGTACATTTGGATTCCTATCCAAACTAGCCACTCTCTTGACTCATGAGATCAAACAAGCCACAGCAAATCTTGCCCGCTCCTATCGTGAAGATCTAGAACCTATGATTGAAAGTGAATTAATCCAGTTTGGTAGCATCCTCAACAGAGCTTCAAACCTCAATTTGTGTCAAACAAACTAAGTCAGCAGAGCTGAAAATGTACCAATTCCTCCAAACACATGCCCTCACCCAAACCTTTTCTAACAATGAAATAGCTCTTCGGATACATCTGTCGATGATGGTATCAAATTGCAGTGGTGAGCGGTCCTTCTTGAAACTAAAACACCATCAAAGATGAGGTCAGGAACCGAATGGGACAAGATAGACTTAATAGTCTTTCAATCATGAGCATCGAGTGTGAAGTACTGAGAGGACTTAACTTCTCAAACATCATTGACAAGTTTACCCTACAAAAATCTAGGAAAAGAGCAATGTAATATTATATTTGTAGTTGCCTCTGTGGAGAAAATGGAATGCAAATGACAAATGATGGCCTTCCAAAAAAATTGTACTGTCTTGTTCTAGCTTGTTGTCACAGTCGATTTAGTTTCAAAATGTAAGGATTTTTAAAATTAATACATTGCTGTTTACTCGTTATACAGGGTTTCATCAAGGTATTCTATGGCTAAGGGGATCAAGGGATATGGAGAGAAAGCAGGAAAGGGGTACTGAGGGAATGATCAGCCATGATCTCATTGAATGGTGGTGCAGGCTCGAAGGGCCGAATGGCCTACTTCTGTACCTATTTTCTATGTTCTATGTTCTATGTATCGGTTTCATTGTTTGGAAACATAATAAAATATTAAATGAGTGTCGTCATAGTATCAATGAGAACATAACCTGAGATGTAGATCTAACCTGACCTTGACCTGATGCATACTCAGTATAGTGCCCTGTGACTTAGCTCATTAGAGGATATGGAACATCCACTCAGCACTTCTGGCTGAAGATGGTTGCAACGGTTCAGCTTTGTCTTTTTCACTTGTGTGCTGGGCTCCGCCATCATTTTGGATGTGGATATTCATGGAGCCTCCTCCTCCCGTTAGTTGTTTAATTGTCCATCACCATTCACGGCTGGATGTGGCAGGACTGGAGAGCTTTGATCTGATCCGTTGATTGTGGGATTGCTGAGCTCTATTTATAACACGCTGCTTCCGCTGCTTAGTATGCATGTAGTCCTGTGTTGCAGCTTCCCCAGGTTGGTACTTCATTTCTGGATAAGCCTGGTGCTGCTCCTGGCATGCTCTTCTGCACTCCTCATTCAACCAGGGTTGGTCCCCTGGCTTGATGGTAATGGTAGAGTAAGGGATATGCCAGGCCATAGTTACAGATTGTGGTGGAATACAATTCTGCTGCTGCTGATGGCCCACAGCGCCTCATGGATGCCCAATATTGAGCTGCTAGATCTGTTCTGAATCTATCCCATTTACTAGTGCTAGTACCACACAATACAATGGAAGGTGTCCTCAGTGTGAAAACTGGACTTCGTCTGCACAATGACTGTGCAGTGATAACTGCTACCAATGCTGTCATGGACAGATGCATCTGTGACAGATAGATTGGTGAGGACGAGGTCACGTAGTTTTTTCCCTCGTGTTGGTTCTCTCACCACCTGCTGCAGGCCCAAACTGGCAGATAGGTCCTTCAGGACTCGAGCAGCTCGGTCAGTAGTGGTACTACCGAGCTACTCTTGGTGATGGACATTGAAGTCCCCCACCCAGAGTAAATTCTGTGCCCTTGCTACCCTCAAGTACTTCTTTCAAGTGGTGTTCAACATGCACTGGTTCATCAGCTGAGAGAGAGCGGTAGATGGTAATCAGCAGGAAGTTTCCTTGCCCATGCTTGACCTGAAGCCATGAGAATTCATGGGGTCTGGAGTCAATGATTAGGACTCCCAGGGCCACTTCCTCCTGACTGTATATTACTGAGCCGCCACCCCTGGTAGGTCTGTCCTGTCGGTGGGACAGGATATACCCAGGGACATACCCAGGGATGTGATGAAGTAGGCTGGGATTTATATTTTTAAAATATTTTTAAATGCCAGCAGAAATCTAACTTTAACTATTTAAGAATAAATGTTATCCCCATATAAAATTAATTTAAAGCTGAATCCATCCAGTTGCTATAATTCAGTGCTGTTTTTTCTAAATCCACTGTGTACTACATGCTCTATGTATGTATGCTATATTGCTTTGTTTTGAAAAGTGCTCTTGTAGCCTTCATTTTTATTTTCACTTAAGGGACCCCTGTTCAGATTTGCTATTTGTTCCTTACTTTAAGATATGTCCTGGAAAATACGTTCTCTACAAATTTCTCCACAATAGCAAAATATATCTCAATTTAGGAAGCTGACATGAAAGGAAATAAGTATTGAAGTGTTCATCTCAGTTACACTTCCTATATTAAAAGGATCAATAAGCAAAATTGAAATTAAACATGCACCTTCAATGAAGAGCTGTGTAATTCTCCCATTATATTATCATTCCAGAGGGAGAAGCTCTTCCTCACATAGAATACAAGGATTCACTTTTTCAATTCCTGTGGCCCTCCACCAACTACGAATATAATAGCAGCTAAGAACAGTTTTGACGATATACAGTAGAAGTATGCGTAGTTGAACACCAAAATCTCCTGAACAACTCAACATTGTAGAATTAATTGTTACATCAAAACGGTTGCTAAAGTTTTAATATACTTTAACTACCTGGGCAGAAATACCAAATAATAATTTACAGATGTTAAAAACAAAGAATTTCATATGTCAATTAACAATAACAACAACTTGTATTTATACAGCACCTTTAACGTAGTGAAACATCCCAAGGTGCTTCATAGGAGTATTATGAGACCAAAAAATTGACACTGAGCTGCATAAGTAGAAATTAGCGCAGGTGACCAAAAGCTTGGTCAAAGAGGTATGTTTTAAGGAGCGTCTTGAAGAAGGAGTAGAGAGGCAGAGAGGTTTAAGCAGGGAGTTCCAGAGCTTGGGGCTAATGCAACAGAAGGCACGGCCACCAATGGTTGAGCGATTATAATCAAGAGGGCAGAATTAGAGGAACGCAAACGTCTCGGGGCGGAGGGTGGTGTTGTGGGGCTGGAGGAGATTACAGAGATAGGGAGGGGCGAGGCCATAGAGGGATTTGAAAATAAGGGTGAGAATTTTGAAATCGAGGCGTTGCTTAACTGGCAGCCAATGTAGGTCAGCGAGCAAAGAGGTGATGGGTGAACGGGACTTGGTGCGATTTAGAATACGGGCAGCCGAGTTTTGGATCACCTCTAGTTTACGTAAGCTAGAATGTGGGAGACCAGCCAGGAGTGCGTTAGAATAGTCAAGTCTAGAGGTAACAAAGGCATGGATGAAGGCTTCAGCAGCGAATGAGATGAGGCAAGGGCAGAGACGGACAATGTTATTGAGGTGGAAATAGGCGGTCTTTGTTATGCTGCGCATATGTGGTTGAAAGCTCATTTCAGGGTCAAAGGTTGAGAACAGTCTGGTTCGGCCTCAGATAGAAGTTGGAGAGAGGGATGGCATCAATGTCTCGGGAACGGAGTTTGTGGCGGGGACTGAAAAAATGGCTTCAGCCTTCCCAATATTCAATTGGAGAAAATTTCTGCTCATCCAGAACTGGATGTCGGACAAGCAGTCTGACAATTTAGAGAGCGTGGAGGGGTCGAGAGAAGTGGTAGTGAGGTAGAGCTGGGTGTCATCAGCGTACATGTGGAAGCTGACGCGGTGTTTCCGGATGATGTCACCAAGAGGCACCATGTAGATGAGAAATAGGAGGGGGCCAAGGATAGATCCTTGGGGGCACCAGAGATAATGATGTGGGAGTGGGGAGAGAAGCTGTTGCAGGTGATTCTCTGGCTACGATTAGATAGATAAGAATGGAACCAGGCAAGTGCAGTCCCACCCAGCTGGACAATGGTGAAGAGACGTTGGAGAAGGATAGATTGGTCAACCGTGTCAAAGGCTGCAGCAAAGTCAAGAAGGATGAGGAAGGAAAGTTTTCCTTTATCACAGTCACAAAGGATGTCATTTGTGAATTTGATGAGAGCCGTTTCGATACTGTGACAGGTGCAGAAACCAGACTGGAGGGATTCAAACATGGAATTACGGGAGAGATGGGCACGGATTTCGGAGGCGACAATACGTTCAAGACTTCGGGGAGGAAAGAGAGTTTGGCGATGGGTCAGTAGTTTGCAAGGACAGAGGGATCGAGGGTTGGTTTTTTGAGCTAAAGAGCCAGGCTGGGAGGGCTCTGAGAGACGCCCCTTAGCCTCTGCAAATTATATAAAGTTAGCCACAACGATTAAAAAAAAATTACAGGCAGAGTAAATAAAATATGTTTGTAATATGTCAGAAAATCAATAAGTTACATAATATGTATGTAAAAAAACCCTAAAGGTAATAACCTCAACTAGTCCAGAAGGCTCAAAACAAGCAAGTTAACAACCAGTTATTTAAATGCAGTTTTATTCAAAAGATGATACATTTGATATTGATTGCTGTAAGAATGAACAAATATGACACGGAAACATGGTAGTTCCATCATTTCAAAAAACACAATAAATAAGAAAAGGTAGCAAAAATAAATTTTATTCCCACATATATTGACTACCACCTAATTGTACTCATGAAGCTAAGAGAACTGAGCACATTGCCAGTTTGGGTGAAATTACCACCATCAACCACACCCAGATCAGGTATTGCAAGTTCAAATGCACTGTGCAATTACATGGCTTTACTCAAACCTTTAGACCATTCCCACTACTAAATTTTAGATTTCCCACACCAGCCATTATTATGATCGTTCTGATTGAGATTGCCAGTTCAGTGCTGAATTCTATGCAGTTTTGTGCTCTGGCCCTGTATCCACTAGGGTCTGGGTTCAAACAGGCCAAGTTCAATACACAAAGGACTCTTACAGCCACAAATCAGCAGAGATTTTCATCCTATCTGTCTGGACAGACTGCAGGAACTGCAATAGTAGTGCTAAGCAATGAACTCTTATTTTTAATCAAAATGTTAAATCCAATCTGAAGGCTCTGCTGATGGTCATTAGTCATTCAAGATTCATTTTCATAGTTTTGTAACCAAATTGTAGTGTTGCACTTATTCAATGCATAATTATTAAATAGTCTATAATTATTTTTTAAATTATACTAAATTGCCATCAAGCTAATAAAGTTTAGAAATAATAGCTGACTAAAAGAGGAAAGGGAAATGCAACAGTTGGAAGAATGTACAGACAGAAACTGTGCTGGCTGTGACAACTAGTCAGTCGGATTGAGAGAAATGATGACAGGGCTCGACAATAAAGGAACAAAGAGTGACAGGTAAAATTGTAGTCATCTTCTTTCATATAGCAGGCAAGAAGAAATGATTGGAGCACTACAGATGTGTATCTGCCACAAGAAGCACTGAGGTAATATGACTATATCGTTGCTTAAGACATTAGGGAATCAGCAGCCCGCTTTACACCCCATCCATTTTCTTTTCCATTAAATCAATGGAAAACCAATAACTGGGCAGAGAGCAAAACAGGCTGCAGATTCGCTTTCACCCATAGTGCGCTACCACTCAAGGTGAATTTCTACCCTATAAATTGATTAGGTTACCATAACTGTTTTTTAAATTGTGTTATTACTTCCCCATTTAGCATTCCTTCATGATCTACAGCAGTTCCTTGGTCAAAGGGCAGGCAGAAGTCTTGCTATCAGGTTACTGCAAATGCCATACAAAATATAGGGGAGGGGGTGGATTGGCTAGATAATCATGGGAGCATAGCAAGCTGGCTATTTTGTAAGCTATATAATTTGCTTTACCACTTTGAAACCTCACTCTCTCTCTCGCTCTCTATTACATCTGTGGCTGTACCTCTATGCATAGAATTGCACAGAAATTACAACATGGAAACAGGCCATTCAGCACAACCAATCTACCTTGGTGTTTACCCTCCACATGAACAGTAGTCCAAATTCCATCTGCCCCCCCTGTAATGCTTTTAGAAAATTATTGGCTTGGCATCATAAACCATTACATTGCATCTTCCGCCTGTCTATGTCTTCCTGAAGTATTTTACAGTCCACTTCACAATATGCCAAACCCCCTACTTTTGGATTTTTAGAAAATGTTGAGACTGTTCTTGTCATGTATGTATGCTTGGGGTTACTAGCCATCAGGCGGCACTACTGTCAGAGGTCATTGGGCTGCACGCACATGTGTGTGGGCCAGGTATAAAAGGCAAGCCATCATGTAATGTAATCACTTTGGGCCCGAATAAAGCAGAGCCAGGTTCATACTTGTGTTAGTTTACAGCATTCAGTCTATCAAGTTGTTACATACATAACATTTGGCGACGAGGTAACGTAAGAACCTTTGCATGCAAAAATGAGCACAATTGGAATTCTGGTGTGATTCGTGGAGGGAGAAGACTGGGCAGATTTTGTAGCTCGCCTGGACCAGTAGTTCGTGGTCAACAAAATGGAGGAATCCACTGAAGCAGTTAGGTGCAGGGCGGTCTTCCTCAAGGTTTGCGGTCCGAAAATCTATGGGCTCATAAAGAATATTCTCTCACCTGCATGTCCAATGGACAAGGACATGAGGAATTGTGTGCTCTGGTACGTGACCATCTCAAACCAGAAGAAGGCATCAGCATCTCACAATATCGATTCTACAAGCATGTTCGTTCTGAGGGCCAGGATGTATCAGAATTCGTTGCCAACCTAAGACATCTAGCTGGATCGTGTAAGCTCGAAAACATGCTGCGGAACTTCTTTGTAATCGGCATTAACCACGAGGTGATCCTGCGTAAGCTACTGGCGGCGGAGACGCTGGATTTGAGCAAGGACATCATGATTGCCCAGGCATGCATGATGACAGACAAAAATTTAAAGCAGATATCATCGGAAAATCAGAACTCGGCAAGTACTGTAAACAAGATTGTATCGTCATTTGGCAGAGCTGCGCATGGCAGGGCCTACTCGACTGTGTATGTGAAACCGGTGGCTGCCCAAAGTCCGCCAATGGGAATGAATCCAATTTCACCGTGTTGGCATTGTGGGGGCAATCATCGGCCTCATCAGTATCGGTTTAAACAGTTTATTTGTAAAGGCTGCTCGAGTCTGGGGCATCTCCAGCGCATGTGTCCGCAACTGAGCCAGCATGCTGCGACACACCACGTGGAGGACGATGAAGAGTATAGCGTGGGTCCGGATATGCAATCCGAGATACCAGAGGAGGAAGTGTATGGACTGTATTTGTTCATGATTAATGTGAAACTTAATGGTGTGCCGGTACCGATGGAATTGGACAGGGTGCGAGTCAATCAATAATGAGCCAGAGGACATTTGACAAGCTGTGGGACACTAAGGCTGTGAGGCCTAAGTTGAGTCCAGTCAATGCCAAGTTGTGTACGTGCACTAAAGAATACATAACAGTGATTGGCAGTGCAGTAGTCAAGGTGTCGTACGATGGTGCGGTTCATGATTTACCATTATGGATTGTTCCAGGCAATGGTCCAACACTGTTCGGCAGGAATTGGCTAGAAAAAATCAAGTGGAATTGGAACGATGTCAAAGCATTGTCATCGGAGAATGATACTCCATGTGCTCAAGTGCCCCTCGCTGTTTGAACCAGGCACTGCAAATTAACGGGAGCCAAGGTGCAGATCTACATCATAAAGCTCGGACGGTTCCATACATGATGAGGGAGAAGGTCGAAATCGAACTGGACAGACTCCAGCATGAAGAAGTCATATCACCGGTCGAATTTAACGAATGGGCCAGCCTCATTGTTCCTGTGTTGAAGAATGATGGTACTGTCAGGATTTATGGAGACTACAAGATTACGATCAACCGAGTTTTGAAACAGGATCAATACCCATTACCAAAGGCTGATGACCTGTTTGCAACACTAGCCGGGGGGAAGTCGTTCACTAAACTGGATCTGACATCAGCTTACATGACACAGGAGCTGGTCGAGACGTTAAAGAAACTTATGTGCATCAACACTCATAAAGGACTGTTTATCTACAATAGGTGTCCTTTCGGAATTCGTTCGGCTGCAGCCATATTTCAAAGGAACATGGAGAGTTTACTGAAGTCCATCCCTAGAACCGTCGTGCTCCAAGATGACATCCTGGTCACAGGTCGTGACACGGCCAAACATCTGAACAACCTGGAAGAGGTTCTACATCATCATAACAAAGTGGGACTCAGACTGAAACGATTGAAGTGCGTCCTCAAGGCACCGGAAGTCGAATTCCTGGGGAGGAAAATTGCTGCTGATGGCATCAGGCCTACGGACTCGAAAACCAAGGCCATGAAATATGCATCCAAGCCTCAGAATGTGACAGAGCTGCGTTCATTCCTTGGTCTACTCAACTACTTCGGTAATTTCCTACCTAGATTGAGCACTTTATTAGAGCCACTGCACATGCTGCTAAGAAAAGGCGACAACTGGGTTTGGGGTGCGTCTCAAGAGAAAGCTACTAATCTGTTTTGCTCTAACAAGCTGCTGGTACATTATGATCCATGTAAGCATCTAGTATTGGCCTGTGATGCTTTGTGATATGGAGTTGGTTGCATGCTCCAACAAGCTAATGAGTCGGGTAAACTCCAACCTGTTGTGTATGCTTCTAAAAGGCTGAAAGAACTTATAGCATGGTAGAAAAAGAAGCATTAGTCTGTCTGTATGGGGTTAAAAAGATGCATCAGTACCTGTTTGGTCTTCGGTTTGAACTGGAAACAGATCACCAGCCACTCATTTCATTGTTTTCGGAAAACAAAGGCATCAATACCAATGCGTCGTCCCGCATCCAGAGGTGGGCACTGACATTATCTGCCTATGATTATGTCATTTGCCATAGATCTGGCACCGAGAATTGTGCCGATGCACTGAGCCGTCTGCCATTGCCCACACCGGAGGTGGAAACGCCATAACCTGCAGACCTACTGTTAGTCATGGATGCTTTTGAAAATGAAGGAACCCCTGTCACGGCTCAACAAGTTAAGACCTGGCCCAGCCAGGACCCGATATTATTGGTTGTGTCCTTAGTGGTGATTGGTCTGCCATACCCAAGCAAATGGGTGATGAGACCAAGCCTTACAACCGTCGTAAAGACGAACTATTCATTCAGTCAGATTGTTTACTGTGGGGTAATCGTGTTGGTATGCCTAAGAAAGGCAGAGAGAAATTTGTACATGACCTATATAGCACTCATCCCGGTATTGTCATGATGAAAGCCATTGCCAGGTCTCGTGTATGGTGGCCTGGAATTGACTCTGATCTGGAATCATGTGTGCATTAGTGCAACACTTGCATGCAGCTAAGTAAAGTACCAGCAGAATCACTGTTGAGTCTGTGATCGTGGCCATCTAAACCATGGTCCAGGATCCACATCGACTTTGCAGGTCTCTTCCTGGAAAAGATGTTTTTAGTTGTGGTGGATGCATATTCCAAGTGGATAGAGTGTATAATCATGTCATCCAGTACATCCACAGCTACCATTGAGAGCCTTCGTGTCATGTTTGCCACTCATGGTCTGCCCGACATCGTTGTAAGCGACAATAGACCTTGCTTCACTAGTTTGGAATTTTAAGAGTTCTTGAAACTCAATGGTATCAAATATGTGAGGTCAGCACCATTCAATGGTCAAGCAGAGTATTAAACGTGTAATTCAAGGTTTACTGCAGACTTGCTTGTCACGCATATTGCTTAGTTACAGGACACGCTTACCAGGGTCTCCCCTGCTGAGCTATTGATGAAGAGAGGTCTCAAGACCAGGCTCTCTCTTGTCCACCTTGACTTGAACAATCATGTTGACGTCAAAGTCAGCAGTGGTATCATGATCGCGCTGCCGTGTTATGCGACATTTCTGTTAACGATCCTGTGTATGTACTAAATTATGGTCAAGGTCCCAAGTGGATCGCCGGTATTGTTATGGCCAAGAAGGTTAAAAGAGTGTTTATCATCAAGTTCAAGAATCGGCAAACATGCAGGAAACATGTTGATCAGTTAAAGCTGCGGCACACGGATGAACTGGAACAGTCTGAGGAAGACACAATCAGTGACCAACAGTCATCAGAGGACTCCGCTGTCATCAATGAATCTGGACTTTCAATCCCTGACATGGTCATTGACACTCATATCAGATCGGCTACCCAGCCTACGACCGGGAAGGATAAGAGTGGCATTGTCGTGGGAACACCATCACGTCCAAGTTCATTTCCAAGTCATACACCATCCTAATGTGGATATATATCACCCATCATTCCTTCATTGTTGCTGAGTTAATATCTTGGATTTCCCAACCCAACATCATGAGAGTGCCATCACCATGACTGCAACAGTTCAAGAAGGCCCATCGCCACCTGCTCAGAGCAACTTGAAATGGGCAATAAACTGGGAAATTAACAATTTTTAAACAGTTTTGAAGAGGATTTGCTTACCCAAATGTGGAGAGTGTAGTTTTGTGCATCTAGACCATGCAGAGGATAGATTGAACTGTATCAGATCTTGTTGATATTCCCTTTGTTCAAAATGCATAACTGTATATTTCCAGCTCAAAGAATTGATTATCTCCAGTTCATCTATTAGACAGAAATGGATAAGTAAATAGATGAACTGGAGATGATCAATTCTTCGAACTGGAAACATTCGGTTATATATTTTGAAATAAAATTAAAATTATCATAGAAATTCTGTGCAAAAATTGCTGTATTGCAAAATAATTCTAAGAAAGTCTATACATGAGCATTAACCAAAAGGCAGTGACTGTTGTCACAGTTACATAAATTATATATTTTTTTACATTAAACACTAGTTTCAAAAAAATATATGTATTTTATATATTTTCTCGGAAGTTTTGTTCCAACTGGAAGTTGGAATATTTGCAAAGATCTCCCTTACTTGTTCAATAACGCCAGTAGATATAAAACAGGTGGTTGCATGTGTGGAGTAGATAGATACTGAATGCACTTCAGATTTAGTAGAAGTATATCTTAAATCAGAGCTGACAGCAGTAGCTGGGTCAGGACTGGAAACAAGGGCTTGTTTAATTCGGGGACGAGA
Source organism: Pristiophorus japonicus (assembly GCF_044704955.1). NCBI lineage: Eukaryota > Metazoa > Chordata > Chondrichthyes > Pristiophoridae > Pristiophorus > Pristiophorus japonicus. Next base: position 292,982,878 of record NC_091979.1, read on the forward strand.
CCACCGCCCGACCACCCAAAATTCAGCGAATTATTTTTATACAATATATGCTAATTTTGATACTTTCAAATCTTACCCTTCCTTCATACAACTCACCACAATTCAGAACTTAATTTTCAATTATATCCCCGCCCGCCACAAAGCTGCAAGATTTTATCTCAATTAGCCTTTAACAAGGCCTTCAGAATCCTTAACAAGCACATGATGAGCACATTTTGTGGTAATGTTCTTGCACCCATTAGTACTTTGAGCAAAACAGATTAATAACACCTGAAAAGTCCATTATCACTTTCAGACAGTCCTCACTTGTTCACAAAAGCAAAATACTGCCAATGGTGAAAATCTGAACTGAAAACAGAAAATATTGGAAACACTCAGCCGGTCAGACAGCATCTGTGAAGAGAGAAACAGTTAACATTTCAGGTCAATGATCTTTCGTCCGAACCTTCTCACCAGTTTATCTTTTTACTTATTTGTGAACATTAGCATCCAGAGAAATATGTTCCCATCAGCCTGTGTGGGCATATCTAAGTGAAAGGTTCCCAATTGTGGCTCAAACTGGAAGGGAAAGAATCTCAGAGTGAAATTATTCTGATATGTATTTTGTTCTTTCCTAATAAGGAGAGTAACATTCTATGCTGGTCGCTTCTTATAGCTAACCGCACCAAATACAAAGAAATACAACATCTGATTTAATATGATATAAGGGTGTCCTTACATGGGGACACCCAAAAAGTTAAACAAGCAGAAGGTGATTTTCCATTGTATGTTTTCAGAGGGTGGTATTCTTATCATTATCACTGCGTCTTATTTTTTTGATAGTGTTCTGGTGAGGAGATGAGAAAAAATGCCGCATACCACAATATGCCATAACTATCTCCCTGTGGAGCTGAAAGAAAAGCCCAGAACTAAGTCTCACAAAAGTATTAAGGCCTGAAATAATGTGTTGAAATACTAGCATATGAATGTTTAACACAGTTGTCTGAAATTCTTCTCTCTGCTATTTAGATTTCAGATGAATATGTTAAGTGTTCACACCCTAGTATGCTGTGGCATAATTTTAGGGCCATAGTGCTTTGGGAAACTGTGCCAAAGGCAAATCAAAGCAAACTGTGAACATCTGTCCAACTTTACATCTTATATCCTTGAACTGCTGCTTTCTTTGGCATGTCATTTCTGTGATCCCAACAGCTGAGGATATTCCATACAGCAATCCATCCTTTTGTACTTATCCTTAAAACCTTCAACTCTACTCCGAAACCGATATTCAACAGATTATTTTGTGAAGGGTGTTAATTGTCACAGTTCTAACTGTTTTAGTTGGCAGTGTATTATACATATCTCTGTAGGAAAATCTACTAATTTCACTTTGTTAGTGGCTTGTTAATTCTATGCCTATAAGCTCCAGTTTGGTATTCCCAGTCTACTGGGTCACTGAATGGATGTAATTAAATGTTTATTGAGGCATGAGGGAATAGAAACCTATGGATTCGTTTAGTAAAATTGCAGAGATGGAGGGGAGGCTTACATTTACATCTGTATATTAATATGTATGTTGCTGTGTGGGCATACCTAAGTGAAAGGTTTCCATTTGTGGCTCAAACTGGAAGGGAAAGAATCTCAGAGTGAAATTATTCTGATATGTATTTTGTTCTTTCCTAATAAGGAGAGTAAAATTCTATGCTGGTCGCTTCTTGTAGCTAACCGCACCAAATACAAAGAAATACAACATCTGATTTAATATGATATCCTTAAATGGGGACACCCAAAAACAAGTGGGAAGGTGATTTTCCGTAGTGTTTTCAGAGGGTGGTATCCTTTCTATTAAAGTTTAACGGGTAACCTATACAGAGTTCTGAAAATTTGTCTAAATTTGACATGTGAAATCCAAAATAAAAACAAAAAGATGAATCAGGATGCTTTTAGCTGGAAACCTTCTTGGAAAAAAATGACTCGCTTTTCACCTAAGGTGCTTATTCCTACACCCTTTTAGGAATAGTGGCCTAGGTAGAAAAGAATCTCACTAGATGAAGTATTCTGACCAGGCAATATCTGATCCATGTAAAGTCAATGTACAGTTTATATTTGTTTATTAGTTAAGTGCCCTCCAACATAGGCCCCCACCAGAGATTGAGAGGGAACCTCATTAGCATAGAGTAGGCAGAATAAGGGACCACTACAGAGGCATCGCTGGTGCCCACATACCCCATTCCTAGACACTCTGACTTTATTATGCCCTGGGTGGGGGTTCCCAGGCCCATTCCCACATCAAACCACCCCCCCCCCCGACCTCCATTACTGTTGAACTCTCCAGTTTTTATTGACCCATTGAGCAAGGAGTCTAATCTGCACTTTTCTAAAAAAAATGTAAGAGTTCTTCAGAGTCCAGACCTCTTGACCTGCCTATGCTCCACCAATGGGGTTTTCACACACACACACACCACACACACGTGATGGTCAGTATGTCACCACTCACTCAACATAAATGCTGGAATCTGAGTGAAGAGCAGAAGCTGGAAACCCTGTCCCCTGGTATCACCCCTTTACCCCTTGACCATCATTTACCTTTTAAAGGATGAACAGAAGTTTCATCCTTACAAGCTACTGAGGAAACTCCCAGAAATGGTAGAGGCCCAACATAACCGGATCTCCAATGTTTTCCCTAAAGTTCTGCCGGTCTCCTGCTGCACCTCCTTCCTCCTGAATAGGCATTTCTGTGGAGCGAAATTCTGCAGGATGCAGTGTTCAACCACAGCTCGAAGGACTCTGCTGGATGTATATTAGTAAGACCATCCAGGTCGATCCAAGCACTGTGAGAATAAGAACATGAGCAGGAGTAGGCCCTCGAGCCTGCTCCACCATTTAATAAGATCATGGCCTCAGCTCCACTTCCCTGCCCGTTCCCCATAACCCTTTACTCCCTTATCGCTCAAAAATCTGTCTGTCTCCGCCTTAAATATATTCAATGACCCAGCCTCCACAGCTCTCTGGGGTAGAGAATTCCATATATTTACAATCCTCAGAGAAGAAATTCCTCCTCATCTCAGTTTAAAATGGGCGACCCCTTATTCTGAAACTATGCCCCCTAGTTTTAGTTTCCCCTATGAGTGGAAATATCCTCTCTGCATCCACCTTGTCGAGCCAGTATCTTATATGTTTCGATAAGATCAACTCTCATTCTTCTGAAATCCAATGTGCATAGGCCCACCCTATTCAACCTATCTTCATAAGTCAATCCCCTCATCTCCAGAATCAACCTAATGAACTTTCTCTGAACAGCCTCCAATGCAAGTATATCCCTCCTTAAATACGGAGACCAAAACTGTACGCAGTACTCCAGGTGTGGCCTCACCAATACCCTGTACAGTTGTAGCAGGACTTCTCTGCTTTTATACTCTATCCCCCTTGCAATAAAGGCCAACATTCCATTTGCCTTCCTGATTACTTACTGTACCTGCATACTAACTTTTTGTGTTTCATGCACAAGGACCCCCAGGTCCCTCTGTACTGCAGCACTTTGCAATTTTTCTCCATTTAAATTATAATTTGCTTTTCTATTTTTTCAGGTGGCAACATGTGCCCGTTTGTAACATTTATCACCAGGTGTGCTTAGCAACTGCACAGATGTCATGAGCTATGATAGCAACAGGTGGGCCTTGGCACCAAAGTAGCCAGCCAGATACTTACCTGTCTGGGTGAGAGAGAGAGCTGGCATGGTTAATTGGCATAAATTGAAGGCATCATGGCAGCTGCCAGCAAACAGAACATTCACATGTAGTATTTGGTGTTGTTGGTCACGGAGCAGCTGTACATTCAGTAAATGGAAGCCCTGAAGGTTCAACATGCCTTTGTCACCTCCAGATGTGACTATTCAAATGCTCTCCTGGCTGGCCTAACATCTTCTGTAAACTCCAGCTCATCTAAAGCTATGCTGTTTTTATCATATTCTACCCTAAGTTCTGCTCACCCATCACCCTTGTCTTTGCTGATTTATACTGGCTCCCAACCTTAAATTTAAAATTCTCATCCTCATGCTAAACCCCTTCATGGCCTCACCCCAACCTAACTCCATAACCTCCATCAACATTACAACCTATTCCAAAGCTCTCAATTCCTCTGATTCGGGCTTCTTTTGTGTCTCTCCCCACTTCACCCCACCATTGATGCCCATTCTTTCAGCTGTCCAGGGTCCATGCTCTGAATTCCCCTCCTACAATAACAACTTGTATTTATAGAGCGCCTTTAAAGTGGTAAAACATCCCAAAGCACTTCACAGGAGCGTTATCAAACAACATTTTATACCTAGCTGTTTGAAAGTGAAAGATAGACATATACACAGAAAAAGACTGATAGAGACCAAGAGAAACGATGTGAAAAACATATAGTCACAGTGAGCTCAACAGAATCCTGGGACTCCCTCCCTAACAACACGGACTGCATCGGTTCAAGACGGCAGCTCACCGCCACCTTCTCAAGGGTAATTAGGGATGGGCAATAAATGCTGGCCTTGACAACGACGCTCACATCCCATGAACTAATTAAAAAAAGGACAATCCGAGTGTGTGAAAAACAGATAAAGACAACCAGAAAAATATCAAAGCCATGCAGAGAGAAAGTGGGGAACAGGAAGAGTAAAACACAGATTGACAGAGTAAGAATTAGTGGGCAATAAACAGACATCACACAGAAAGACAGGCATTTTTAAATCCCTGCGCAATGCCACGAAGATCAACGAGTATACGTGAAAGACAATAAAAGATACAAGTCAGTGACTTTAAAACAATAATCATCATCATAGGCAATCCCTTGAAATCGAGGAAGACTTGCTTCCACTCTAAAAGTGAGCTCTCAGGTGACTGTACAGTCCAATACAAGAATTACATTCTCTGTCACAAGTGGGACAGACAGTGGTTGAAGGAAAGGGTGGGTGGGGAGTCTGGTTTGCCGCATGCTCCTTCCGCTGTCTGCACTTGGTTTCTGCATACTCTCGGCGACAAGACTCAAGGTGCTCAACGCCCTCCCGGATGCTCTTCCTCCACTTAGGGCGGTCTTGGGCCAGGGATTCCCAGGTATTGGTGGGGATGTTGCATTTTATCAAGGAGGCTTTGAGGGTGTCCTCTATTTCCTTTGCCTGGGGCTCGCTTGCCGTGTAGGAGTTCCGAGCAGAGCGCTTGCTTTGGGAGTCTCATGTCAGGCATGCGAACAAGGCCGTGCTGTGGATTTTGATGACCAGGGGCACTGGTGTGTGGCAGGGTCGGGTTGGTGGAGGTCCTTTGTCTTACAGATATTTAGTGTAAGGCCTATATTTTTGTACGCCTCAGTGAAGATGTTGACGATGGCTGGAGTTCAGCCTCTGAATGCGCGCAGACGCAAGCGTCGTCCGCGTATTGTAGTTTGATGACAATTATCATCCCTGCGATTTCACACCGGAGTTATAAACCGGACGCGCTGCTTATAACTGTATTGTAACCATTTGTTTTTAAATTCTGCTATTTACTTAAATGCTTTTATTTACTGTAGTTACGTTCAACTCCAACTCCTTTATTTTTTGTTTATTTACTTATTGCTTTCCTGATTTTTTTTACTCTGCTATTCATACATTCTGCATTCTCTCGTTCTATTTTGTCAAATATTCTTTATCGTTTTCTTATTGATTTAATCCTCCTTATTTTCTTGCCATTCCTCTGTGTACTTGCTGTTTCTATAAACGTCCTGCTCTCCGATCTAACTTGATATATTTCCGTCTTTTGTCTTTTTGTCATCATACCTCACTGAACCAGCTAACTGCAGTGAGAGAGTTATGAGTGTCACGGTGAATACCAGATTACATAACTGGAATGAAATCCGATACAAGAACAAACCAACAGCGTTCCAAGGACCAGAAATACTGTACCGACTCTTGAGCGGGTGATGCAGGTACTAGTCGGAGTTGAGATGGCAAAGTACAGGGGTCACTTTCGTTTCCCTGCATTGACTCCGAAAGGTTGAGGCTTTCAAAATCAAAACACACCCTTGTAACTAACACAGGCAGCCTGAAATGAACGGGAAAGGCAAGTAAACGCTGATCAACGTGCAATTTGAAAGACAACTTTTTAAGAATGCCTGTGCTTAAAAACAATTGTTTGCAGGGAGACATTTTCTAACCATTTAGCTCTCGTTAGTGAAACAAACAAGGCGATCCAAAACTACACATCAGGCTGTTGGTGGTACACATGGTCCCGGAAGTGTTTGTGGCTCCAATGCACAGGCACGCGTTGCTCGGGACTCAATACTTCCTGCTGCAGTTGTATCTTTTGTAATTCCCATTCAAGCTCCAAAGTGCCGCTAAGTGTGTTTTGAGATCGTAGATCTGCTTTGCTATCAAACAGAGAGAGAGAGACACACATACACAAAATAACTTTCAGCTGCGCTGTGCAGAATGTTTTTGCAATTGAAACTGGTCATTAGCGAGATCGAACAGTTCTCATCAGTAGATGTCAGGTTTGTCTGGTGAGTACAAACAATTGGTTAGCGTTAATTTGTCGGGTTGATAAGGACGGAAAAGGGTTATGACCCGTTCAGTCTAAATACTGAAGGGGTGGTATTGTGTGTTTTTGGTTAGGCATTTGCCTTTTCTTTTCCAGAAGCAAATAATTTAACTTATCATTGTTGCGTCCGATGGAGCTGGAGGAACAGTGGTGGAAAGGACAAGTGGTTGCGGATATCCATCAGGCTCTTCGCATCAAGGTACATCTCTTGTGTAAACAAAAGTGCAGGGCTGTTAGACTACAGGCAACATCTCGGCAGGCTGGTTTTACGGGCGAGCAAAGAAAGTTTTTTTTTCCCATGTAACCTTCAAGCCAGAGTTGTGTAGAGGCTGACTTTTTACGATCCTTAATTGAAAGTGTTTTTACTAAATGTACTCGATTTCTTCTCTCAACTAATGTACCTGTCGAAGTGATCTAGGTAGTTTGCTTATTTTTTTTAAATGACAGGACGAGATAATCTGCTGCACAATTGCTTTAAATAACACGAGCCCAGTACAGTATAGAAACAGATAGTAATCGGACTGGCACTTTAAGACTTTAGTGTTATGTACTTTCATTAACATTGTAGTTTTGGGATTGTCAACCAAAGAAAGGTACCTATCTGACTTTAAAGATAAATCTATAACCACCCCACGAATTAAGATGAAGTTGGCTAAGAACAGCTGGGTTGCACTCGGGGCGTGTTTACATTGTTTGTAAATATTATATTTCACACAATTGAATAGCTCACCAATCAAGTATCTTCAGTTGGCGGTATTTGTTTGGTGAACTTGGTCACAAAAACTCGGGACAGACCTGAACTCATTCAAGAATAATACATTTAAATGATGTTTATATAATTTTTCAAATTCTTCACATTAATTTGTAAAAAAAAAGCTATAAGGATTCATTAGGAAGTTCAATCATAGAAACATAGAAAATAGGTGCAGGAGTAGGCCATTCGGCCCTTTGAGCCTGCACCGCCATTCAATGAGTTCATGGCTGAACATGCAACTTCAGTACCCCATTCCTGCTTTCTCGCCATACCCCTTGATCCCCCTAGTAGTAAGGACTTCATCTCACTCCTTTTTGAATATATTTAGTGAATTGGCCTCAACAACTTTCTGTGGTAGAGAATTCCACAGGTTCACCACTCTCTGGGTGAAGAAGTTTCTCCTCATCTCGGTCCTAAATGGCTTACCCCTTATCCTTAGACTGTGACTCCTTGTTCTGGACTTCCCCAACATTGGGAACAGTCTTCCTACATCTAACCTGTCTAAACCCGTCAGAATTTTAAACGTTTCTATGAGATCCCCTCATTCTTCTGAACTCCAGTGAATACAAGCCCAGTTGATCCAGTCTTTCTTGATATGTCAGTCCCGCCATCCCGGGAATCATCTGGTGAACCTTCGCTGCACTTCCTCATTAGCAAGAATGTCCTTCCTCAAGTTAGGAGACCAAAACTGTACACAATACTCCAGGTGTGGCCTCACCAAGGCCCTGTACAACTGTAGCAACACCTCCCTGCCCCTGTACTCAAATCCCTCATCGTTGCTTTGTAAATGACTTTAACTGGCAGACATTTGGAAACTCTCTGACATGTATTTAAAAACAATGGCAGAACTGAATCCTGAATCTATTTTAATACGTACACTTTGATAGGTGCAAAATTATTACATTTACTTTATATGACATTCTGGGCTCTGCTTATGACAAATAAGGCCAGTACAGAATACTGTATTTGGCTCGTGTTATTTAAAGCAATTTTACAGCATATTATCTTGTCTTGTCATCTTAAGAACACTTCTCAATGTAATATTGTTTTGAGTTGTCTAAAATTGGTATTACAAGTATATTTGATACTTGAAAGCCTTTTGGGGGTTGAGGAAAATGATAATTTGTACGCAATACAATAAATTCCATTATAGGGCTAGAATTGGCTTACCGCCCAGAAACTGTCCGTTGTGGGCGGTAAGCAGGTGAGTGAAAATTTCCTTACCTGAGTTACTTCGGCGGTTTTGAGGTACTGCTGGGGAGCGGACCACTGGCGTGCACCATCCTCCGATCGCCCTGGTGCGATATTTGACTGACAGTGACCCATAGGTAAGTTTTTTTTTAAATGCCCACGAGGATCAGCGGAGCTGGGCGGTAGATGCGTAGCTCTTCAAGAAAAAGGTTAGTAATTGTTTTTTTTACTAATTATTTTAAAAATGTGTGGTGATTTCGTTTTAAAGTGACTTGGGAATGTTTTTTTGATTTTTTTTTTAGCTGATGTTTTTTTGAAAAATTATTTTTATTTTTCTGGTGTTGGGCCCAACCTGCAGCCTCGGGATAAATTTTTATTAATTTAAAAAAAAATAAAATAAAATTTCACCCGTTTGATTACGAACTGCCCAATTGACCCTAAATTGCACTTTTTCCTCAGAATGAGGATGCAAAGCCCATGTTTTTCCTTCGCCCCCAAAAATAAAAAAAACGCCAAAGTTTTCGCTGGCAATAATCTTCCCAGTTTTAGCAATCTTTTGGGTGGCAATCAAGCGCTGGCGGGCTGATAGGAAATTCTAGCCCATAGTAATTGTGTCATCTGACTACTATCCCCTTGTGTTATATTGATCCCCATGTCTTGGAGAGGCAAAATTACTACCTCTTTTTACACTGGAGCAAATTCTATATTTGCTGTACTGATTCTTTTGAAAATGGATTGGTGCTTCTGTTCCTACAAGCAGTTTTCATAGCCTGTTCCCTTTTTTAGATCAAATTAAGTCCATACCTATTGATACAGTCTGACATGAATGACTTACAAACCTAGTTTGTACTAAGTTAAAAATGGAGACCCGCTGTATGTGCTATCTAATAATATCTAATAAAATATAGAATAATTTTGGATGTAGGTTATTTCTTTGCTCCCTCTATAATTTAGTGGGAAGGAAATGCAACAAGTGATGCAAAGACTATTTCAAAGTTAAATGGTTAATTTGAGTCTGATTTCAATTTAGACTGCAGATAATCCAACTACTGCTACCCCCATGGTATTCATGTTGCATCTCTTCACTTAACTAGATTATGTTTGGACAGTATTAAATTATAAACTTGTCTTAAAGTTATACAAAAGTGTGTGGTAGTTTAAGGGTTAAAGCTAATAAGCAGGAGAAACATTTCTTCTTTGCACAATGCCAAGTGAAACTATAATCTAGAAATATTTATAAAACAATTTTACAATTTTGTAAGATGCACCACGCAGGAAATCTGCCTTCAGATTTTTTTTTAAACAATACATTTTATGGCATAACTAGACAGATTTGCAATGGAGTTAGGAATACAGATAGGCATTTAAGTTTGTATTTAAGTTGTGAACCGCTTTTGAGATTTTCTTCCTATTTACAACTTAAACTTTGGCCTGGATCCTTCAGAATTGAGAATAAATACAGAATTGTTTTGTTAATGGGTTTATTCTCTAGCTCTGTCTACATTTTATCTGCAAATTTACTTTTGTTGAGTGCTTACAGCTGACGTTCCATAGAGATCCTATTGCAAAGTGAATGGTGATAATTAAGCTATTTAGTTTAGAGTTAGAACTCCCAACTCTGGATGTTCGATTTAAACTTTGATGCAAATCAATGGAATTCACATCAGGTTGTTCTAACGTAGCTTAATACAGATTTCAATAGTAGCTTTCAAAAGAGAATTGGTTAAATACTTGAAGGAGAAAAAATTGCAAGGATATGGGGAACGAGCAGGGGAGTGAAACTAACGAGATTGCTCTTTGAAAGAGCCAGTGCAAACTCGATGGGCCAAATGGCCTCCTTCTGTGCTGTACTATTCTATGGTTAATGGATTTTATTTGGTGTTTAAATAAATTTGCTGCAGGCTGCTATAATAATTGGTAACTTAATAAACATCTGGGCATGTAAGAGCATAAATCTTGCAATGTGCATTTAGGTTTTCTCCTCTTCTCAAGTGTTCAAACATCAGATAATTTTTGCCTCCCTTTTGAAATGGAAGATCTATATGCCTTGCTGCTTTTTTTTCTCCGTACATCTGACCAAGCATTTTCCCATTTTCTTCCCCTCCCCTCCTAAAGGCAGAGACCTATGCTGTGTTATGTTTCTACAGGTGTTGCAGCTCCCGGTAACTCACTTCGTTTAAGCAGTATTCTAGACCATGAGTATCTGCAGAGTGTTCAATCATGGAGGGCATCATAGTCACATTTAACCCTATCCTCGATCAGTGCCCACACATACTTTCCAGCAGTGGGAATAGCAGGAACTCTAGCTGTTGTTTTTCCCCCTTATTTTCTTCCCTTTTCCTCCCCATCCATTTTGGAGATGCAGAGGCAAATTGTAGTGCCCTCACCACTGCCATTGGTTTACTTGGCACAGTTCATGGATTAAATATGGAACTTTGTTTGTCTATAGTGATGCAATACCACTTGAGGCATTGGTGTGGCCTGTCTCAGAAAGCATTTTAGTAAAAAAAAATAAACACCATGCAGATGACTTTTACTTGTGAGAGTGACACGAGAACTTCTATATTTTTTCTTTATCCCAAGTTTGTCATCTGCACTCATACTGACTTTATCCATCAAATAAAGCTGCAGAGGTCATTTGGTGCTGATGTTTAACCTGCCTGGTAGGAGTAGGTAGAGCACAATGTCTTTCTTCCTCCCCCCACCCCAATGATTTCCCCCCCTAACTATTCCTAACTGATTGAGACTAGAAATTCATCATCCCTAAGAAAAATTAGAACACTAGATTCAAAAACTAATTTCCGAGTTGATATGGTCCATTATTTTTCTTATTAAATTCACATAATTTAAAAACTGCTGGACTTCAATTTATCTTTAAAAATATAATCTCGTTTCCTATTTTCATTTTATGTAGGAGCTGAGACTACCAACCTACAAATGTCACTCTCCTCAGCTGAACATCAGACGTTATTTTGCAGATCTTCTTGCAATCATCAGCAATCATTTTCATCTTTGTCCGACTGCTCGTCACCTTGCTGTTTACCTTCTAGATTTATTTATGGACCGTTATGATATTTCTGTTCAGCAGTTACATTTGGTGGCACTCTCCTGTTTACTTTTGGCAAGTAAGTGTGGTGTATTGTACATTTTCAAAGAGTTGTACACATTTTTTTTTCTTGAATGCAAAATGTTTTTTCAGATGTTTTCATTTTTGATGCACAATTTTTTTTTTTTTAAGATCCATGTTTTGCGGTATTGTTGTTACAAACTCGAAAAACAAATCTGACATGATAACGACTTAGATACAATAATTAACATTTGAAGGAAAATGTTGCCTAAATCAGGAATGTACCTGCAAAATACAAGTATATGATTAGCTAAGATTGGCCATCAAGATGGATAAATGCATCAGGAAGTTTTCGGGGCCAATCCATCATCTGTGGTATGTAACGTGATCTTCACCAGGACAGCAATAGGTTCAAAGCTAGCCTGAACTCTACTGCCGAGAGGCCAGGTTTCCTGAACCTGATCGTGGTCTCGTGACCCAACTGCAAGAATGTTTGTACATGCAGCTGTGTGGATAGATCAGCCATGGTAGCCGTACAGTCAACTATTCTACAGACAATCACTCTGGAAGTTTGTGCTTGAAGATTGATTACCATGAGGAGATAGTGGAGCACTGTGGAAATGTCCTCCAGAAACAGGATAAATTGCTTCTATAATTTATGTGGAGTTATTTATAAAGCCTAGTAACATTTTAGAAGTTGCGTGGAAAAACTACCTGTTGGACAGTTTGTTTAGTTATCTTGCATTATTTGAAATCTAATGTTATAAAATTAATTGTTGTTGTTGAAATAACAGCAATCCTGCTTGCAGTTGTAGGTTATTCTATTAAAGAGAAAATCCAGGAGCCCATTCCAATGCTCTAATCCTTAAGATGCACTATGTGGAAGGTTTACTATGCTGGTAAACCCCAGAACCTCGTTACCCAGTCCTACCAAAATTCAGGACCCCAACACCCTAGTCACCATAAATCAATGGCCGTGATAATACATTTGTGCATTTTATGGTATAACTCCTTTTTCATTCTAAAACAGCATATTGTCTGACTCCCTACGAGCAGTGCTATGAGATGTGCTCATAGTTGATGTCTCAAATTAAATTAAATGTAATTTCATAAATACACACTAAATTTTTTTTCGTCTTTTATCAACAAACTTCCTATGGCATTGCTACTATAAGTCCGGATGAGACTGGCAGCAAGAGTGATGCTGATAGAAAATGTGTGCTACAATGCCAGACTTGTAGTATCATTTGTTCTGCATTTTAACCTCTATTTCTGAATTGAAGGTTTTTTCATTATAGTAAGTGACTACTTGCATTTTGCATTTTACTTGGGTATAATAAACTTTATTAATGCATACTGAAAAGGTGATACTGCTCATTGTGTTACACGTTTTGGAATTTAATAATTTCTCATTTTAGGTGTTTGGCTCCTGTGCAGCAGAATCAGGTGGTTGAAATATATGGTGCCGGGGGAAAAGGCTTTTATTAGATAACTTAAGATCCTACTTGCCAACATAATTTTATGTCTCTACAAGATGCAAAAACTAAATATATTATTTTAAAAATGATGTGGTGAAAGATGCAATGTGTACATCAGCGGCCTGATTTAGAATAAGCAGCTCCATAGGTATACCAAAAGACAATAATGTTTCAGGAGTATTTTGCTGACATTTAGAAGGGAATAAATAAGAGTTGGCAAGGTTACTTGTGGCAAAGAAATCTGGTCAGTGCCACATGTACGCTGATGACACCCAGCTCTATCTCACCATCATCCCTCTCGACTCCTCCACTGTCTCTAAATTGTCAGCCTGCTTGTCCAACATCCAGTACTAGTTGAGCAGAAATTTCCTTCAAACTAAATATTGGAAGCCGTTGTCTTCAGTCCCTGCCACAAACTCTGTTCTCTAATCACTGACTCCAACCCTCTCCCTGGCAATTGTCTGAGGCTGAACCAGAATGTTCGCAACCTTGGTGTTGTATTTGACCCCCCCAGACGAGCTGCTGACCATATATCTGAGCCATCACCAAGAATGCCTCCATAACATCGCCTGACTCCATCTCTGCCTCAGCTCATTTGCTGCTGAAACCCTCAGCCATGCCTTTGTTCCTCTAGAGTTGACTATTCCAACTGGCTAGCCTCCCATCTTCCGCCCTCCATAAATTTAAACTAATCCAAAACTCTGCTGCCCATATCTTAGATCGCACCAAGTCCCATTCACCCATCATCCCGGTGCATGTTGACCTACATTGGCTCCTGATCCTGCAATGCCCCAGTTTTAAAATTCTCATCTTTGTTTTCAAATTCCTCCATGGCCTCACCCCTCCCTATCTCTATAACCTCCTCCAGCCCTGCAACCCACTGAGATCAGGGTGATCCTCCAATTCTGGCCCCTATTTTAATCACGCCACCATTGACGGTGGTGCTTTCAGCTTCCTATGCCCTAAGCTCTGGAATTCTCTTCCTAATCGCTCTGCTTCTCTACCTCTCTCTCCTTTTAAGATATTCCTTAAAATGTACCTCTTTCACCAAGCTTTTGGTTATCTGCCCTAATATCTCCTTATGTGGCTTGGTGTCAAATTTTGTTTGATATCGCTCCTGTGAAGCACTTTGGGCGTTTTATTATGTTAAAGGTGTTATATAAATGCAAGTTGTTCTTGTCTTCAGATAGGAAACATTGGAATTCCTTTGGTACTTTTAGAAGAAACAGCATTTCGAACATAGGAACGGGAGTAGGCCATTCAGCCCTCCGAGCCTGTTCCACCAGTCAGTGAGATCATGGCTGATCTGTATCCTAACTCCATCCACCTGCCTTGGCTTCATATCCCTTATTATCCTTGGTGATCAAAAACCCATCGATCTTGGATTTTAAATTGGTAATTGAGCTAGTATCTGCTGCTTTTTGTGGGAGCAAGTTCCATACTACTTCTTCTACCGTTTGCGTGAAATAGTATTTCATAAATGTCTCTCCTGAATGGTCTGGTCTGGTTCTGATTTATAAAGTTATGTCTTCTTGTCATAGACTCCCTCAACAAGCAGAAATAGTTTCTCTTTAACCTATCAATTCCATTCAAAATTTAAAAAACCTAAATTAAATCACCCCTTAACCTTCTCGACTAGTTCATGTAATCTCTTCTCATAATTTAACTCTTGGAGCCCTGGTAACATTCTGGTGAATATGCGCTACACTCTTTTTCCAAGGCTAATTTATCCTTTCTAATGTGTGGTGCTCAGAACTGTACAGTCCTCCAGATGTGGTCCAACCAGGGCTTTGTATAGCTGTAGCAAAACTCCTCCCCTTTATATTCTAGCCCTCTAGTTATAAAGGCTAACATTCCATTAGCCTTTTTGATTATTTTTTTTAACCTAACTACCAACGTGGCCACGCTGTGGTCTGAAGGTCCCACGCAGGCCGCTCATCAATTTTTAGTGGAAATAACCGTGCATGCGTGAAAATTTGAATGGGCCACGCAGCCAGTTAAAGGGACTGCGCAAATTTTTTTTTTTCCGGGGAATGACCACTACATTTTACTAACTCTCTCTTTGGACCTCCACTGTTCCTAGATTTTCGCCATTTAAAGAATACACAGACCTATCCTTTTTTATGGTCCAAACTGGATGATCTCACACATGCCTGTGTTGAAATCCATCTGCCATAGTTTTGTCCACTCACTTAATCTATCAATGTCCCTCTTAATTTTATGCTCCCGTCTACACTACAGGTTGAACCTCCCTTATCCGGAACCCTGGGGACCTGGCCTGTTCCGGATATGGGATTTTTCCGGATGAGGGGTGGTCATAGAAACATAGAAAATAGGTGCAGGAGTAAGCCATTCGGCCCTTCGAGCCTGCACCACCATTCAATAAAATCATGGCTGATCATTCACCTCAGTACCCCTTTTCTGTTTTCTCTCCAGACCCCTTGATCACTTTAGCCGTAAGGGCCATATCTAACTCCCTCTTGAGTATATCCAACAAACTGGCATCAACAACTCTCTGCGGTAGGGAATTCCACAGGTTAACAACTCCGAGTGAAGAAGTTTCTCCTCATCTCAGTCCTAAATGGCTTACCCCATATCCAAGATTGTGTCCCCTGGTTCTGGACTTCCCCCAACATCAGGAACTTTCTTCCTGCATCTAACCTGTCCAGTCCTGTCAATTTTATATGTTTCTATGAGATCCCTTCTCATCCTTCTAAACTCCAGTGAATACATAGAAACATAGAAAATAGGTGCAGGAGTAGGCCATTCGGCCCTTCGAGCCTGCACCACCATTCAATGAGTTCATGGCTGAACATGCAACTTCAGTACCCCATTCCTGCTTTCTTGCCATACCCCTTTATCCCCCTAGTAGTAAGGACTACATCTAACTCCTTTTTGAATATATTTAGTGAATTGGCCTCAACAACTTTCTGTGGTAGAGAATTCCACAGGTTAACAACTCCGAGTGAGTGAAGAAGTTTCTCCTCATCTCGGTCCTAAATGGCTTACCCCTTATCCTTAGACTGTGATCCCTGGTCCAGTCGATCTAGTCTCTCCTCATATGTCAGTCCTGCCATCCCGGGAATCAGTCTGGTGAACCTTCGCTGCACTCCCTCAATAGCAAGAACGTCCTTCCTCAGATTAGGAGACCAAAACTGAACACAATATTCCAGGTAAGGCCTCACTAAGGCCCTGTAAAACTGCAGTAAGACCTCCCTGCTCCTATACTTAAATCCCCTACCTATGAAGGCCAACATACCATTTGCCGCCTTCACTGCCTGCTGTACCTGCATGCCAACTTTCAATGACTGATGCACCATGACACCCAGATCTTGTTGTACCTCCCCTTTTCCTAATCTGCCGCCATTCAGATAATATTCTGCCTTCGTGTTTTTCCCACCAAAGTGGATAACCTCACATTTATCCATATTATACTGCATCTGCCATGCATTTTCCCACTCACCTAACCTGTCCATGTCACCCTGCAGCCTCTTGGCATCCTCCTCACAGCTCACACCACCACCCAGCTTAGTGTCATCTGCAAACTTGGAGATACTACACTCAATTCCCTCATCCAAATCATTAATATATATTGCAAATAGCTGGGGTCCCAGCACTGCGCCCTGCAGCACCCCACTAGCCACTGCCTGCCATTCTGAAAAGGACCTGTTTATCCAGGCTCTCTGCTTCCTGTCTGCCAACCAGTTCTCTATCCATGTCAGTATATTACCCCCAATATATGTGATTTAATTTTGCACACTAATCTCTTGTGTGGGACCTTGTCAAAAGCCTTTTGAAAGTCCAAATACACCACATTCACTTGTTCTCCCTTGTCCACTCGACCAGTTACATCCTCAAAAGATTCTAGAAGATTTGTCAAGCATGATTTCCCTTTCATAAATCCATGCTGACTTGGACCGATCTTACTGCTTTCCAAATGCGCTGCTATTTCATCTTTAATAATTGATTCCAACATTTTCCCCACTACTGATGTCAGGCTAACCGGTCTGTAATTACCCGTTTTCTCTCTCCCTCCTTTCTTACCCTCCAGTCCATAGGAACTGACCCAGAGTCGATAGACTGTTGGAAAATGATCACCACTATTTCTAGGGCCACTTCCTTAAGTACTCTGGGATGCTGACATTAAACTGGATGGTACTGGTACTGAGCAAGGGGATATTGGGGATGGGAGTTCAGCAGAGAGATCATGGGATGGCGTGATCAGGCCAACGATTGCAGGAGTCGGCAGTGAGGAAGGACATCAATTTGTTCATGTCGGAGTTCTGCACATGCACCACCCGGTGACCGGGAATGGTTCCGGATGAGGGTTGGTTCCGGATAAGCGAGTTCCAGATAAGGGAGGTTCAACCTGTAATTAAATATTTGTGTCATCAGAAAACTTGGCTATATTGCTTTTTATTGTGTTATTTAAGTCATTAATAAATATAGGGACTGAATTTGCGATTGGAGGCTTCCCGATGGATTTTGAAAAATAAATTTACATGTTTTAACGGGGCTGAAAATAAACATGCCTTATTGTACAGGGTTTTTAATATAGAAATGATTTTATTTTAATGTTTTTTTTTTTAAAACTCTTATGCTGGTAAAAGCAGGCCTTGCGCCTGCTTTTACCAAGCGTAAGAATCTCACAGGCATTTGCCGGGCAGAAGTTGGGCAAATAGCCCAACTCTCCACCCACAGATGCCGTTTTCCTGGGGATGCGTGCGATCTTGACAGATCACAAGTTCTGGGTTTTAGCACATGCGCAGTGCATGCCTAAACCCAGAACTTGCACGCCCTCTGAGTGTGTACGCACCTATATGGGCCATAATTTGCGGCCCCATGTGAATAGTTGAGGCCCAGCACACATCCTTATGGGACACCACTAGTTACTTCCTTCCAATTAGGAATACATACCCATTTTCCATATCCTCTATCTTATGCTACCTAACCAGGTCAATAATTTGCCTTCAATTCATGAGCTTTAATTTTAGCCAGCAGTCTCTTATTGGAACGTTATTGAATGCCTTCTGGAAATCAATATAAACTACAGCCATACATCCCCCTGTCTACTACTTGAGTTACTTCCTCAGAAAATTTGATTGAGGTAGTTAGACATAACCTTCCCTTTACAAATCTATGTTGGCACTCTCGCTAATCAGCTCAAATTTAGTCACTCTGTCCTTAATTATGGATTCAAATAACTTCCCCATAACAGATGTTCGACCAACAGGTCTATAATTTCCTGGTTTCTCTCCTTTTTTAAATAATGGATTTACATTTTCAATTTTCCAATCTAAAGGGACAATTCTTGAATTGAGAGTTTTGGAAGATTATGGCTTAAACATCTGCAAATTCCTCACCCAACTGGAGTGGAAACAATTAGGTTCTGGCGATCTCCGTCTTTAGTGCCATTATTTTTTTCCTAATACTGTTTTCTTGCTTATGTGAACTTTAGTGAGTTCCAGTCCTTGGCTCATTATTAGTTTCCCTGGAATGTTAGGTATATTACCCACCTCCTCTACTGTGAAGACTGGCACAAAGTAATTATTTCAACAAGTCTGCCATTTCCTTTATTTTTAGTTGCAATATTACCCACATCTGTTTTTAAAGGACTGGCATTACCTTTTTGTAATATAATTGTTAACCCTTGCAAGTTTATTTTCATATTCCCTTTTAGCAGCTTTTGATTTTTTTGTCTTCCTTTGCTGTTTTTTTTTATATCTCTCCCAGTCCCCTGGATCTACACTATTCTTTTGCACCTTTGTGTGCCCTTTCCTTTAGATTTGTGTTGTCTCTCGCATCTTTTGTCGACCATGGCTGTTTTATTTGGTAAGTAGAGCTCTTGCCATTTGGGGGGTATATACTTGTTCTGTATTGAGCTAAATTCTGCTTTGAACACCTCCCATTGTTCATCTATAGTTTTACCCAATAACAGTTTTGACCAATTTGCTGTCATCCATCTCTATCTTGTTCTGAACCTTCCCAAAATCTAGAATCCAAGTAACAGTGCTGCATTTCACCTTTTCAAACCTAATATTGAATTCAATCATACTGTGATCACTGTTAGATAAATATCCCCTTACTGTTAAATTATTATCCAAGTCTGACTCATTACTAAATCTAATAAATCTTGTTAGTTCTGGAACATAGCTCCAGCAAACTATTTTGAATGCACTCAAGAAATTCATTCCCTTTCTGACTTAAGCTTTCCTCCCATCTATATGAAAATGAAAGTCTACCATTTTAAAAAAAAAAACTCTGCTTTTGCTACAAGCCTCTATAATCTCTCTGAATTATTGCATCCTGCCACTTCATTGCTACTATCAAGCCTGTAGACAACTCCCATTACAGTTTTTTTTTTAAGTCCTCTCTTATTCCTCAATTCTAACCAGAGTCCTTTGTTGATTGCTTTCCATTCTCTATATTCTCTCTTACTAATATAATAGTATCTTTTAATTAGTAAGGCTACCCCTCCAAGTTTTTTCTATCTATCCTTTTCTATCTATTGATGTTTATAACTGGAATATTGAACTCTCAACCATGCCCAACTTGCCACCATGTCATACCCTCTAAGCTGTTTTTGAGCCTCTAATTCAATCTCAATTTATTTATTGTACTCAGTGTGTTGGTATGTAAAAATCTTATTTGTGCAAGACATCCTACCTGTCCTTCTGCCTGATGCTTTCTTTCTCATATTGTGTAACGAAACACTTTTCTTCTTTGTTACTCTTGCTGTGACCACTTTAGTTAATTTAGTATAACCTTCACCTGGAGTATCTATATCACTGTTAGTGTCCTGAACTCTGCTCTTTTCCTTTTTTATATCTTTAAACTTTAAACTATTACTTTTACTACTTTTTTCTGACTAAGCCCCACCACCCTCCACTTATTAGTTTAAAGTCCTTCTTTATCAAGAACTAGGGTGAAAAGTGAAAAACTTGCTGACCGCACACATGCGCAGAATGGGGGTCAGATGTGCAAAAAGGAACAGAGCCGACCATGCGCAGAAGGACGCAAAAATGCTCATGCAGATAATCACTTTGATATAGAGGCACTGGAGAGGGTGCAAAGAAGATAAGGATGGTAATAGAACTATGAGGTTACACCTATCGGGAAAGGATGAACAGGCTTGTGTCTCTTTTCTCTTGAAAAGAGAAGGCTGAAAGGTGACCTAATAAAGGTCTTTAAAATTATGAAAGGTTTTGATTGAGCAGGCACATAGTGTTTCCGCTTGTAGGGAAGAGCAAAACTAGAGGCCATCAATATAAGATAGTCATCAAGAAATCAAATAGGAAATTCAGAAGAAAACCTTTTTACTCAGAGTGGTGAGAATGTGGAACTCACTACCGCAGGGAGTAGTTGAGGTGAATAGTGTAGATGTATTTAAGGGGAGGCTCGATAAGCATATGAGGGCAAAGGGAATAGAGGCTTGTGCTGATGAGGCAGGATGGGAAGAGGCTCAAGTGGAGCATAAATGTCGAATGGCCTGTTTCTGTGTTGTATATTCTGTGAGGGAAAAGGAAAAGGTGGAGTGCTTACATAAATGTGTCAGTTGGAATTGGTATCTGTTCAAAGGGGGATTGGAAGCTTCATTTCTGGGTGCAAGTACAGATTTCTACAACATGAAGAAAGCAGCATGGCATGTGAGGAGTATCTGCCCACTGAAGACAGCAGATTGGAGATGTGTAAAAAGTTTCCCTTTTTATCGTGGATGACCACTCAAACATGATTAATGGTACTGAAGTAGCTCTTTGCTCTTCAGTTAATTGATTTCAGATTCTGATCAGCTGATCCTACTTGAGATTGACAAATATCCAGTGATGTGACTGAACCTTTGCCTTCTGAGGAATCTGTGCCACTTGGAAGACTGTCAAGATTGAAATTATCTACTCATAGGACAGGAATTTCCACAGGAGTTCTATTGATTGACCGCCATAACTTTGGTGTAGTTGGAGAGCCTCTGAGCAAATTTCTGGCACTAGTCTTTAGAAAGTACTTTTTCTAAATAATGGCACGCATTAAAATAGTGCACACATTGTGCTTCAACAACAACTTGTATTTCCATAGCTCAATTTAACATGGAAAAATACACCAAGGTTCTTCAGAGGTATAAGGGCGGGGGAGGGGGGCCTAAAAAGATGCAGAGTCAAAAAGGGAAATATTCAAAGGGGTCGCCAAGTTTGCCGATGACTCAAAGATAGGTGGCATTGTGCAGTGTAGATGGAAGCTTAAAATGACTAAGAGATTAACAGATTAAGCGAATGGGCAAAACTGCAAAAAATGAATGCAAATGTGAGGTCATCCACTTTGGACAGAAGGATAAAATTTAGTACTTTCTAAATGGCAAAAAGCTAGAGACTGGGAGGGTGGATGGTGTCCATGTATATAAAAACAACAACTTTTATTTATAAAGCGCCTTTAACATAGTAAAATGTCCAAAGGTGCCTAATTTGACACCAAGCCACGTAAGGAGATATTGGGACAGATGATCCAAAGCTTAGTCAAACAGGTAGGTTTTAAGGAGCATCTTAAATGAGGAAAGAGAGGTGGAGAGGTTTAGGGAGGGAATTCCACAGCTTAGGTCCTTGGCAGTTGAAGGTACGGACGAATACAACTTGCTGTGAGTTAGGACACAGGCAGCAGAATTTTGGATGACCAGGTATACAGAGAGTAGTACATGGGAGGCTGGCCAGGTGTACATTGGAATAGTCAAGTCTAGAGGTAACAAAGGCATGGATGAGGGCTTCAGCAGCAAATGGGCTGAGTCAGGGCCAGAGTTTGGCGAAGTTCTGAGGTACAAATAGGCGGTCATAGATGGCGCAGATATATGACACCAAGGTTGTGAATGGTCTGGTTCAGCCTCAAGACCATTGTCAGGGAGAGGGATGGAGTCAGTGGCTAGGGAACGGAGTTTGTGGTGGGGTCCGAAAACAATGGCATCAAATTTTTTGTCTTGTAATACTCCTGTGAAGTACCTTGGGACATTTTACTACGTTAAAGGCGCTATATAAATACAAGTTGTCCCTACTCAGTTGGAAAAAATTTCTGTTCATGCAGTACTGGATATCGGACAAGCAGTCTGACAATTTATAGAGTGAAGGGTCAAGAGAGGTGGTGGTGAGATAGAGCTGGGTGTCGTCGGTGTACATGTGGAAACTGACGCAGTGTTTTCAGATAATGTCATAATTAAAATGTCATGAATAGGTACAAAAATAATGAGGTAGAAATTCTGATGTCCCGGGCCCGTACAAAGTTTCTACGGACCTGGGAAGGCATCGAAAAAGCCGCTTTTTAGCGTGCAATGCGCATGCGCTAAAAACCGGCTTTTCCGATCTGTCGAGCTTGACAGATCCTCCACATCTCGGGAGCGAGGATAGTTGTACGGGCAAGATTGCGGGGTTTATGAATATCTTGCTCAGCAAATGTCCTCAAAAAATCTTGCGCCTGAAAAAGCAGATACATAGTCTACTTTTACAGGCGTTAAAGTTTAAAAACCTATAAAAACATGATTAAAATTAAAATTTTTAAAACATATTTGTTAAAACCCTGCCCACTCGGATAATGTTATTTTAAACCCTAACTTTTTAAAAAAATCGGCAATTTTTTTTCTTTAAAAAACATGTATAACTAATTTCTATTAGTGTATTGTGTGACGTGTTTTTTAAATATTTTATGTAGTGTTTGTGCATTTTGGGGTTTTTCTCATTCATTGTAATAGGAGATTCGTAACTTACGAATCTCCAATTACAATGAATGAGAAAATACTTGCCTATTATTTGGTGTCCAGGCACACGTGACTCCTGCGCAGGTCCCTACGAGCACGCGCTGCGACGCACAGGGAGGAGGCCTGTGGATTGGGATTTCGAGTGGGCGCAGCAGCTTCAGGTAAGTGCGCATTTTATGTCTATTATTTAGTACTTTGCCTGCGGGAAGTCCTCGAGAGGAATTTCTGCCCCATTCAAAGACTAACGGAATGCTGGCCTTTATATCTAGAGGACTACAATACAAGGGGGTAGAAGTTATGTTAGTTATACAAAGCCCTGGTTAGACCACTACTGGAGTACTGTGAGCAGTTCTGGGCACCTCAACTTAAGAAGGATATATTGGCATGGAGGGAGTGCAGGATAGATTTATCAGAATGATACCTGTACTCCAGGGGTTAAATTACAAGGAGCAAGTCCACACTAGGTTTGTATTCCCTGGAATTTACAAGGTAAAGGGTTGATTTGATTGAAGTTTTTAAGATATTAAGGGGAACTGATAGGATAGATAGAGAGAAACTCTTTCCGCTGGTTGGGGAATCTAGGACTAGGAGGCATAGTCCAAATATTGGAGCCAAGCCTTTCAGAAGTGAAGTTAAGAAACACTTCTGCATGCAAATGTTGATAGCAGTTTGAAACTCTCTTCTACAAATGGCAATTAATGCTAGGCTAATTATTCATTTTTAAATCTGAGATTGATAGATTTTTGTTAACCAAAGGTATTGAGGGATATGGGGCAAAGACAGGTATATGGAGTTAGGTCACACATCAACCATGATCTCATTGAATGGCAGAACAGGCTCGAGGGGCTAAATGGCCTACTCCTGTTCCTATGTCTTGTGGATAGGAGGGCGATTGGGATGTGAACCGGAGCTGGGAGTAGCATTCCGATACGAACTTTTAAAGAACTTTTTTGGTGGCGGCCTCCAGTGGTCCTTTTTAAGAGCTGCATGTAGACCTGATTATCCTGAACACAGCAGCCAATTTTAGGAAGTGGGTCCTTCAACAGGCGTTGAGCCTCTCATTAAAGCTTGTTTTAGATGTCCAAGCAGGAGATTGGCGCAGGCCGTCCCAGTGGTTAATTGGTATGCTTTGTGCCCATTTTACGCCCAAAATGGCTGCAACATATACAAATTTCTACCATTATGTCTTCTGCAAAAGCCCTTTGTGGAGCACACAAATCTATTGACAGGAGCTACCATTATTCTTTCTCTTGTTTCAGTGTTAGCAATGTTTGGCCTGTAATGTTTCCTCAGGAAAATAAAATTCAAGTCAAGGACTTGGGTGCAACACTCCACTTCAGTGGCAGTTGTTATAAGCTGGGACAGGGGGTAGGAGTTTCCAGTTTCCTTGTATCATTAAAAAGTAGTCAGTTTTTAAAATGTAAAGTGCATAGAGAATCTAATGGGCACAAGCATGTTTTAAACTCAGCTTTGCAGTCTACCCAAGTCCAAATGTTTTCTCGGCGGGGGCTTCACATTGATTGGCTACAGTGCATTCAGATTGGGACTAGATCCTGCAGTTATGCTGACACTTTTGAAACTGACCTTCATGGTGGATGGCCTATGGTTTACTTGAAGACCATGTTGTAGACCGAAATATATTCTACCTGCTTTCTGGCAGTGTTTTTAAAATGTATTCAACATGTAAGCCTCTTGTACAATTTCAAATACTACTTCTGTGTTGAAGCCCAGCTGAAATCAATTTTCATTGACAAGCAGGAGTGTAACTGCAAGCTAAAACAATTTAATTAGTCTTTAATCACTAGAACTAACTAACAACCTATAAAATTTAGTGTTTGTGCAATGAAAACCACACCTGGTTATTGAAGAACAAGTGGTCTTTTTGAAAGCGATAATTGTTCAAAAGTGAGCAATTATTTTGTATACTTAAAAACTCATACAAACTAAAATTCTAACACTGATCCACTCTTTACTTACTGTAGTAAAACTTTTATGTCACTGTAAATATGATTAACATAAACATTATGTTTTGTTTCATTATTAAATCAGGCAAGTTTGAAGAAAAAGAAGACCGCGTACCCAAACTTGAACAACTCAACAGCCTCAGTTGTATGACCAGTATAAACTTGGTGTTAAGCAAACAGAACTTGTTACACATGGAGCTCTTGTTACTAGAATCTTTTCAATGGAACCTCTGCCTGCCAACTGCTGCCCACTTTATTGATTATTACCTTTCCGTTGCTGTACATGAAACTGACCTTCATGATGGATGCCCTATAGTTTACTTGGAGAAGACCAAGTTATACACAGAAAAGTACGCTGCCTACTTTCTAGAAGTGTCTTTACAAGGTATTTATAGTTAACACAAACCTACTGCTTCATTCATTTTTCCCCATGCCCTCAATACTGCAGAATGCTTAGGGACATGCAGCTGGGGAGTTCCCCCCCCCGCCCCAACTGTTTTCCCCTGCTGCTGTGTAACACTCGGGTCCCTTCATTTAAGGAATGTCTCTCAAAATGTTGTTCGGTAGGGAATTCCAAGACTTTGACCAAGCAATGATAAAGAACTGCAATAAATGTCCAGTAAAGATAGTGTGTGGCTTAGAGGAGAACCTGGAGGTGATGGTATTTCCATGATGTTGCTGCTCTTGTCCTTCTCAGTTGCAGTGGTCACAAGGCTGGGAGGTGTTGTTGAGTTGTCCAGTGCACCCTGTATATTGTACATAATGCAGCTAAAGTGTGCCGGTGAAAGAGGGGTGAATATCAAGTCCAGTGTATTGTCCCATGTTGCAATTACCTTGTCTCCACCTTTCCCTTTTCCAGTGTCTCTAAAATAAGCTGCTGGAA
This sequence comes from Pristiophorus japonicus, assembly GCF_044704955.1. Taxonomy (NCBI): domain Eukaryota; kingdom Metazoa; phylum Chordata; class Chondrichthyes; family Pristiophoridae; genus Pristiophorus; species Pristiophorus japonicus. The sequence continues at coordinate 293,008,469 of NC_091979.1, forward strand.
AAATAAAAATACTGTTGAGAAGTTTCCTAGTCTGCAGAAGTTGGACACCATTACCTTCCCACATGAACTTTGGCCAACAATTAGAATTTCTGCAATTGTAATTCACTAGCTCCTAATTGGAAGTACCAATAGACTATTGATGTTTAGTTTTAAAACTAAATGCAATTCCATATTACTTGTACTCTGGAATGTATCTGAGGGAAGATGTTCTGGACTAAAAGGTGGGCTCAAACAGATTACACAAACACTACAATCAAAGTAATAATTTCCATTTCCTCTGCTTATTTACAAATCCAGTTGACTTGGGGTATGGAGTAGGGAGTGCGGACATTTTCAGTAAAGCCGTGCATAATATGCTTGTGTAGTGGTGCGCTTTTATTTATTTCTCAAACCCAAAATCTGTAATTATGTACTCAAAAGATCGCATGCATAGATTTAAGCATTTTTGTAATTTGATTCAAAATTTTTTAACATATGAATTCAACTCAACTGTTCTAAGTGATTTTTACTAATGTCCCTTCTTGCAGAAATCCATGTTCTGCTTACACAATTTTCTATTCTTTGACTTAAAATGATTAGTTAAGCCTGGTCATTTAAATTTTCATAAACTGTTACAGCACCGGCTGAAAATTGCCATGGCAGGCCAACAGACATACCCGCCAATAGTTAGATTTGCCCTGGCCCGTTTTAATGGCCACAATATTTTGCTCTGCAAGTTGCTGGAAGTGCAAGATGGAAACAGCGCAGTATGATTGAACTATGAAACTTCTTAATCAATCAGATTGAAGGAATGTGATGTGAACAGCGCAAGGTCTGAACAAGTTAGAATGGTGAATTCAATGCCAAATCGGGTACAGAGAGGGGGAAAAGATAGGATTAGAGAGAGAAAGAGAAGAGACAAAGAGTTTTAAAAAATTTCATTTAATTTTTCAAAAAATCTCCAACAACAATTAAGACCTGAAGGAATTAGACTCCACACTTGTAATAGTTAATTTTCAATACCAGAGAGGTTGACTGCCAGTAATTAACACTTATCCTGCCGTTAAAGGGGTACTTAGACTGAAATGGGCAAGCCCTAACTTTTTGTGACTAGTTTAGTTTAGTTCGTAACTACTTTGCAACGAAAAGAACTTCACGCCGTTCAATGCCTTTGAATGGGGAGCCAGTCAGCAAGATGCTGCTTTAGCGAAGCGAGTGATGCATCTCGCACAGCAACATGTATGTTTCTGCTTTTAATCACGCATCGGCTCTCGCCTGAAGTTGCTCTGGCACTTGTGCATAAATAATTGCAAGTGTTATTAGCCTCGCTGTTATTTTCACAGTAATTTTGGGGCCATTAGCTGCTCAAGAATGTGACAAAGTAAGTGCAATAAAATAACATGGATTTCATTTGCGACTGTTCATTTATGGAGAAAATGTTCATGCAAATCAAATGAAATTCCTGAATCAGCAGTTTTTGTTTTTTGTTTACTTTTGCAATGAAAGAAAGACTTGCATTTATATAGAGACTTTCACGACCACCAGATGTCCCAAAGTGCTTGACGTGTAGTCACTGTTGTAATGTAGGAAACGCGGCAGCCAATTTGCGCACCGCAAGCTCTCTCAAACAGCAATGTGATAGGGACCAGATAATCTGTTTTGGTGATGTTGATTGAGGGATAAACATTGGTCAGGACATGTGGGATAATTCCCCTGCTCTTCTTCTTCAAAATAGTGCCATGGGATTTTTTATGTCCACCTGAGAGCAGACTAGGCCTTGGTTTAATGTCTCATCCAAAAGATGGCTCCTCTGCCAGTGTAGCACTCCTTCAGCACTGCATCAAAGTGTCAGTCTAGACTTTTGTGCTCCAGTCCGTGGCGTGGTAGTTGAACCAAAGAAGGTGAAGGAGGTTGATTCCTGAGATGAAAGGTTGTCTTCTGACGAAAGGTTAGGCTTATACTCATTGGAGTTTAGAAGAATGAGAGGTGATCTTATTGAAACATATAAGACTCTGAGGGGGCTTGACAGGGTAGGTGTAGAAAGTATGCTTTCCCTCATGGGGGAATCTAAAACTAGGGGGCATAGTTTCAGAATAAGGGGTCGTCTATTTATTTAAAACGTAAATGAGAAGGAATTTCTTCTCGGAGGGTTGTGAATCTTTGGAATTCTCTGCCCCAGAGAGCTGTGGAGGCTGGGTCATTGAATATATTTACGGCGGAGATAGACAGATTTTTGAATGATAAGGGAAACTCGGGTTATGGGGAGCGGGCAGGGAAGTGGAGTTGAGGCCAAGATCAGATCAGCCATGATATTGAATGGTGGAGCAGGCTTGAGGGGCCAAATGGCCTACTCCTGCTCCTATTTCTTATGTTTATACCCAGAACCTTCTGACTCAAAACCAAGAGTGCTAACAACTGACACCGTGCACCATACTACCATCCCAGTAGAGGATAGATGACCTATTTGTAACCCATTGTCGTTCTGAATAAGGCAATTCAGCTAAGAGCTGCACTAACTAGATGTTAATTATGCTAATGTGTTGGAGGTTTCTTGAACATTTAAATTCTGTATTTTGCTAGTAAAGTACACATTTATGGTCGTAAGCTAAATAAGCTTTCCATTTTATTTCAGCACACAGTGGGGCCATTTTTCATCATGTAAATGCCCTGTGTGTAACAGTTCACGAGCTGCTGCGAAATAGGAAAAAGGACGGAGACCTGTAACATCAGGTCTTGGTTCGTTTGTGCATGACTTGCATACCTGGTGTGTTGGGGAGGTGGACAAAGGGTGTCTTTGCCTGGAAGCTTTATTATAGCAGTTAAATGACACAGGAACATACGAGCATGCTCTCCACCAACTCCAACATGCACGTGCCCTGCCATCCCTATATGACCTTGTTCTATTTAATTAAATTTGTATTTAAATAATTTAGTTTCTTGACTACTTACTTAATCTAGAATAAGTTATAGGTAGTGAAATTGAATATCTGCCTATAACACAAAGCATTACAAGTAGTGTAGGAAAAAAGCATGCAACTCCTTCCCCCTCTTTGAATTCCCACTCTTTCCAAATTCCCAAATAAATCACTCTGTTTAAGTGCACTCCATTTAATGTCGCTCTGTGCAGACCGGAGTGATGTAGTCATACTTCCAGCCTTTATGCTGGGTCTACACTACTTCCAAATCACTCCCAATATAAATGCATATCAATTTATGTGAGGTGCTGAGCTGTATACAGAAAGCCGTTTCAAGGGCAAAGATTCACCAGCATTTTTAGGCCATTTCTAGCTCATTTTCATTTTCCTTTTCTACTGGAACTTGGGTTTCCATCAGCCGTTTGTGCTGATTGTTACAACCCCAACACCATTACTGACGTTAAAGGTTTTCCAATAAGAATCCCCCCTCACCCCCCCTCAATCACTTCTGCAACTAGATTTTTAATTATGACTGACCCACAAAATTTGAGCGATGTTAGCATGTTGTCATTTGGGGGAGATTAGCACCAGTTCCTAATCATTTTAGCAATAACTGGTGTTATCATGAAAATTGGCTCCAACGTGTATGAAACCTGTTATGTAATGATGTGTGTATCATCTCAGTACCGTAAATGTAATGTAAGCACTATGCCACACCACAGAGGGCGCTGCGGTGGGAAACCCTGGTAGTAGCTGCAACAAGGACTATATAAGGCTGACCACCACACCTGGGAGGCACTCTGGAGCTGAACAATAAAGGACGAAGGTCACAGCAGTTAGATTTGCACCAGACGGTGTGGAGTCAGTGATTTGTGTGCGACATACACCACATTGGCAACGAGGAAGCGGACGAACTCCACGCAACCATGGCTACTCTGGGCTCGCTAAAGGATTTTACCGTGGGCAATGATTGGGAGGCCTTTACGGAAAGGCTCGAGTACTACTTCACAGCAAATGACCTGACGGAGCACACACACGCAATGAGAGAGAAGCGTAAGGCGATATTGCTCTCCAGTTGTGGAGATGAGGTTTACTGTCTCGTCAGGGATTTGCTGGCACCTGGGAGCACCAGGGACAAGTCATACGAGGAACTGACTGAACTCATTCGTGACCAGTTGAAACCGAAGGAGAGCATCCTCACGGCCAGATACAAATTTTACCATCACTGCAGACCCGAGGGCCAGGATGTCACCAAATATGCTGCGGACCTCAGGAGACTCGCGGCGCCGTGTGATTTTGGGGCACACCTTGACGAGGCTTTGCGGGATGTTTTCGTTATGGGGATTGGCCACGAGGGCCTCCTTCACAAGCTGCTGGCCACGGAACCCACAGTCACTCTGACAAAGGCCATCGCCATCAGCCGGGCATATATGACCTCGACTTGCAGCACCAAACAAATGATCCACAGTCTCGAACCCAGCAGGCACTGTTCACAGGATAGCGCCCACCACGGACAAAACTGCAGAACGTGGCTCTGCCCGGGGCAGAGAGCACGGACCTCGGGATCCTGGAGCTCAGAGTCCGCTGAGGGGGGCCAATCAAGCAGCACCATGCTGGCGTTGTGGAGGAAGCCATGGGGCTCACCGGTGCAGGTTTGCGGAGTACACGTGCAACACCTGCCACGTTAAAGGCCACCTTCAGCGTATGTGTAAAAGAAATCAGACTCACCGTGTGGCTGAGGAGATGGGGGATGATCCACTGTTCAGCGAGGAGCAGGTAGAAGAAGATGAGGTGTTGGGACTGTATACGTGTACCGATGATTCGCCCCCAGTGATAAGTGAAGTAAAAATCAACGGAGTCCCAGTGAGTATGGAAGTGGACACGGGCTCGGGTCCATCGTTGATGAGTCGGAGAACTTTTGATAAACTGTGGATTAACCCAGCTACATGACCCAAGCTGGTCCCTGTCACGGCGAAGCTGTGTACCTACACCAGGGAACTGATACCTGTTCTCGGCAGAGCGATGGTGCAAGTATCCCACGGGGATGAGACGCACGCTTTACCTTTTGTGGGTCGTTGCAGGCGATGGGCCGACACTCCTCGGCCGGAGGTGGATGGAGACGGTCCGTGAGAGCTGGGAAGACTTCATCACTCCTCAGGCTGCTGCTCCCCGGGGTGCTGCCATGCCCCGGGTCCCCAGAGAGCAGCGCCGACCGAGCTGGAGCTGCAGCCTCAATCCACCCACAGGCAAGTCCCAGACCCAGACCTCACAGAGACCCTGCAGCCCCAGGCCTGGATCTCAGAGACCCTGCAGCCTCAGCCCCCACAGGCAAGCAGCCCTGCACAGAGGGGCCTAGTGGTGGTGGGGGGGGGGGGTGGTGAGAACCGGCGGGGCGTTGCGGGCGGAGTGCTGAGGGATCCAGGGGCCGGCGGTTCAGAAGAGCCCCGCAGAGGAAGAGGCCGTTGGGCGGGCCCCGCCGAGGAGCTGGAGGTCGGCGGCCATGGCAGCCGCAGGGGAGCCCGCTGTGGGGGACGCGGCAAGTGCGGCCGCTGGCGAGGCCACGACGGCCGCAGGAGAGGTGGCAAGTCAGGTGGCAACTGAGGGGAGCGGAGGCTGCGCCGGCGGAGGGCATTCGGAGCGGTGGAGAAGAAGACGGCGGCGGCATCGTGTCGGAGCTGCAGAGCATCAAAGATGGCGGCGCCCAAGGAGAAGCCTCGTGGAATCCTCCTGCATCAAAGATGGCGCCTTAAAAAGGAAATGCACCCGGGAGTCTTAAAAGGGCCTTCCAAAGAGGTGGTCCCCACAAAAGACTTCTGTTCGGCAGAGCGAGTCTAAAATGAGCAATGTTAATGTGAGATAGTGAATTTATAATAAGAATTACTTTTTTATGCTGAATAGTCACTGTATTTGTGTAAAATAATGGATGAAGTACAATTAATGAAAACGGCTAACAAGGAAATTAAGGTTCTGCTACCAGTTAATGTACCAGATAATATACCAGATAATATGTACCATACTAACGCACTGTCTATGCCCACCTGCCTTCCGTTGGACAAGTGTGATGTTATGTAATGATGTGTGTATCGTTGTCCTGCGTCCAGGTTGGGGGGGGGGGGAAAGGTGATGTTATGTAATGATGTGTGTATCGTCCCAGTATCGTAAATGTAATGTAAGCACTATGCCACACCACAGAGGGCGCTGCGGTGGAAAACCCTGGTAGTACCTGTAACAAGGACTATATAAGGCTGACCACCACACCTGGGAGGCACTCTGGAGCTGAACAATAAAGGACGAAGGTCACAGCAGTTAGACTTGCACCACACCATGTGGAGTCAGTGATTTGTGTGCTACATACACCACAAAACCAATCTGCATACTTTTTACACTTTCATCTATTCCTACCTTGTGCAGAGTTTTACCCAGAATGCTAGAGGTGGGAAGAATTATAAGTAAATTTGGTTTAGTCATCCCTTCCCTTGCACAGCGTGTATTCTATAGTACTTTGCAAAATGTGCATTTCTAGGCTTAATTTATTTTTCACCCTTGCAGTACTCTATGGGACTAACTATTTGTACTGCACTTTTTTTGACAGATAGCTGTCTGTCAAGCCGCTCCCCCATCAGTTGGCCTGGGCCCGATGGTGGCGGTCCTGGACCCAGAGGCAGGGGAGGAGAGGGGAGAGACTTGGAGGAGGCGTGGGGGGGGAAGAAGGGGGGAGAGAGAGAGAGAGAGAGAAGCTGGAGAGACAGACACTGGGTGCGGGGGGTGTACTCTGGGAAGACTGATCACGTTCTTGCAACCCTCTACAAGGGACATCATTGGAGTGGATAATATGCAGAAGTCACGACACTGTCACTATTCACTTCATACCCAATAAACCTGTTAACAATCCATACACAATGCCCCATCCAAGGTGGTGGCGGGGGGGAGGATGCACTTGCGCAGGGTTAAGGCACTTTGGCTGGGGGAGAGAAGCACTTGGACTGGGTTAAGGCACTTCGGCTGGGGGAGGCATGCATTTGGACTGGGGTAAGGCACTTTGGCTGGGGGAGGGCTGTACTTGGACTGGGGTAAGGCACTTTGGCTGGGGGAGGGATGTACTTGGACTGGGGTAAGGCACTTTGGCTGGGGGAGGGCTGTACTTGGACTGGGGTAAGGCACTTTGGCTGGCCCTTGCTGTCTTCTGGGGAGCTCTGTCCTCTGTCGCTTCAGGAAGTCAAAGTTGGTCGAGTTACAATTAGCAAAGTCAGTGAGACCTTGGGATGGGCGGTTCCAGTTACACATTCCTGTGAAACTTCAGGGTGTGGCTTATCCTCCAAGGGGACCAAAGGATGGAGCATGGTGGCCATTTTGGCAGTACAAATAAATGCATCCATTTTATAAAGTAAAGCTATACTTGGATATTCCTGCTCTCTTTTTAAAATGGAGGGCTTTCCTATTCTATATTTTTTCATTCACGTAGTTGGTACATTGACCTAATGAAACATTCAGTATAGGTGCAGATCAGTAAAATGAAACCAACTATATTTTTAATTGAAATATAAAATTTATTTTTTACTCTTCCAGCTGTCTAAAGGCATATACAGTTGGAAACCTGTGGTGGGATGATCACACATACCCAAGGAAAGTTCATCTTCTAATACTTTTATTAGTACAAGTGTCTATATCCATACTCAAAGCACTTGTTGTCTGTTCACAGATGGATTTTTGTGATGTCTAGGATAAGTGCTGACTCTATCTAATTCGTTGAAGTGATAGACAATGATGTAATTGTTAATGTACCAGTAAATTAAATGTATGGACTTTCAATTTAGTCAATGATTTTATCTTTACAGATCATGGATTTCTGTATCATTTTCCTTCAATGGTTGCTGCTGCTTGCATAGCAGCATCTCGAGTTGTTCTTAGACTCTCTCCTTTATGGCCCATTCGACTGCATCGTCTTACTGCTTATGCATGGGATGCTCTGTTACCTTGTATTGAACGTCTCTTGGTGTAAGTTCGATTTGTGTAATGTAATTCTTTTTAATAGTGGGTGCTGCACTTGGTGGCTCTCTACTAACATTTTTTCATTGTTGATTGTAGTGCTCATGACAATGATGTAAAAGAAGCCGGCAAGCAGAAACACGAACAATCAGTTCAGCAGATTGGACAAGCAGCTTTCTCGACTCATCCTATAGCTTCCTCCCAAATCCGGATTGAGCAGCAGGCTCCACCATATTTACACCCAAAGCATTCACATCTACAGTTTTCTCACCCACAACCCTTACAGCAAAGCTGTCAATCTGCCTTTTCAACCAGTCAGGCAACAAGATACACAATGCCACCATGCCCTTCCAATCTCCAAGCTAATCTTGCAACTCATGGACCCATACAAGCTAATGCTGCTACATCATTAGCTACAACTGTGGAAGTTAAATCTTGTACTAATGTTCCTTATAACCAGGGCTACCAAGTCAATGGTCTTTGAACCTGAACAACACCATGCTTTGAAAGCTAATTGCATGAATCTGAAATAGTTATTGAAACACAACACTGTGTGGGACAAGCTTTAATAGTAACTTTATATATTGAAGTATTAAATATTTTTTTTCTACATGACAAGAATAAGAGCAGCAACAACACAAGAATTTATTTTGTAGGTTTTGGGAATTATTGGGCACTAATATTTACAGAAATAATTAAAAATACCTCCTAAGTGCTTGCAGATGCATTTGATCTGGCAGCAGGTTGAATTGAGATTATGAAAGGCTGACAGAGTAACAGGATAAAATACTAGTTTGGAAGGCTTGGTGCTTTACCTCAGGAATTGGCTATGACATCAGTCAGTTTATTAATGCTGCTTTCTTTTTTTTGTATACCTTATGTACCAAACCGTAACTAATGACTACAATTTTAATGGCAGCATTTTCTGGTATTGTCATTATTTCTGACCACAGGGTTTAAATGTTAATTGGGTGCTCATTGTGCAATACTATATTTAATAAATGTGTTTTTTTAACACTTGAGGGAAACCACTTTCAACAATTGGTAACTACTGCATTAGCTACATTTTAATTGTATCTGCATAACCACTGTCAAGACTGATAAATGTACTACTGCAATGCAAGAACACGTTCAATGTTCAGTTTATTTCTAAAGTAACTGATCAACTTTTTTTTCCCCTCCCATATCAAATGAGATGGATGATTTTATATTGAATGTATAACACATACTTCATTTGTTTACATACCGGGATTACGGTAGCAGTCTTCTGTTTTTCAAGTGTTATAAATCACCAATTTATGTTTTTTTTGTGTATGTTAAGGAAAATAGACCTGCTTTTGGACTATTGGAAGCTCCTCACCTAAAATGACACGTGTTTAAAAACTGTGCTCTGTTTTTGCTTTTAATTAATTATCATCCATTTAACCTTCACAACTCCTATTTTCTGTAGATGGTTCTGGAAGTTCGTGTTACTTAAATGTTTGAGCATTAAAAATGCTTTTTCTGATTATATAAAAAAAAAATTGCTTATTTTAATCCAATATTTATATTCAAAATATTGTTCAGTGCATAAGACTTTCAAAGAGTATGCAATAGTTTCCCTTGCACTTATACAAAAATTAGAGGCACAAATGTGATCCTTTATTTAAAGTGTAACATTGCATTGTATCCAGAATCTGCTAATGTTTCAGTAGAATAAATCTATTTTTTAAGATACATAGCACAAATCCCAAAATGGAGAACTTTACGAAGTACTATGTACATTTCTGAAGTAGTTGGTGGTTTTAAATAAAATTATTTCCACTAGATTTGTTTGGTATTTCTTTGGTTAAGATTTTTTAAATGTCTGATTTTTAATTAGGTCAGAGTCTAATGAAGATATTGTATAATTTGGGAATAGAACTAGGTTTAATTTGATGATTCAAATGTGGAGTGTAGAATGTTTCAGTATAAAGGGTGTCGCAGTTGTGAGTTGGGCTGGGTGCTCTTTACATTTCCATCATTGTTCATAGGTTTATATGTAACCTTTAGGGCTGCTGACCAAGGGCCGTGCAGCTCTTTGTCGGCCGCGCAGACACGATGGGCCGAAATGGCGGCCTTCTGCGCTGTAAATTTCTATGATTCAGAAACAAAATGATACTATGTGAATCTTCATATTGCATGGTTTTCTTTTTGAATTTTTCCCAGTCTATAATAGCATCCATAATGGTACTTAGTAGTCCTGCAGAACCATATATTCTGCAAATTTTATTACCATGGCTATATGACTTTTTTGTTGACTGTTTTATAAAATCCTTTGCAAATTTTTTATTTTTTTTACCTGTTTTGGACTCTTCCCACATCTGCTCATGGTAAATTAAAAGCTAAGAATATCTTTTCACTGCAAACCTGTGAATTTAAAAATTCCATGCTTGTAACAACAAATTTCCAGTAACCTCCTAGCACTTGTTAGGTTTGATAGGACACTAACCATGACTGAAAATGTTGCACATAATATGCCGATTTAGTGTGGTAAAGTCTGGATCGGATATTCCTGTACTTAATTGTGTTTCTGTTCAAAACCCATACCATTAGTTTTGAATAATTATAAAAGCCTTTCAATACAAACATAAGATACCTGTACTTCATAAATAACATGGGTGAGGGAGCATATGCTGGAAATCTGGAATTAAAAATATAAAAAGATGGAAACGCAACAGTCTGTGAGCATGGAGGGAGTTAACATTTAGGGAGGGGATCTTGCATAAGAACTGATGGGTCTGCTTCTGAAATGTTAAAATGTCTCAACCACATTATAGATACTGACAGATTTACTGTGTACTTCCAGCATTTCTTTGTTGTTGTATGAAGTAGTGTTGCTCTTTCACAAAGCATCAAAATGGTGTGTATGGTGGAGCAGAGATAAACTAACATTTTGAGAGGTTAATGAACAGTTTGAAATACGACGGTCCAGAAATTATGCTGAGAGATATTAACATCCAAATGCTTAATGTGCTTCTCTGAATTTCTCCTGCTGTTAATGGCGGAATCGGCCAATTCTAAAATAAACTAGTGGATTTCCTGAGCCATTGCTCATGGTAAATTACAGGATGTACTCTACCTTGCCTGTCTATTGATCTTTGTTATTGCTCTGTCCCCTCATGGTTTTGTGGGTTTATTTTGTGTTTTGATTTGGCCCCTCATTTTGTATGTTAGCCCACATCTCATGTTTGCCCTCTCTTTTTTACAGTTTCATTATTTTGTGTTGTGGACATGTGGCTTCTCGCTCGTAAACCGATTTCTCATTACCCTTCCACTGTTTTGCGTATTTCCTGTAGTATTCCTCATTTTGTTTTAGATCATTGGCTCCTCACTACTTCTTCTTCCTCAATCTGTACAGTCTCCCCCATCAGCCCTCAGACTTTCCTTTTCATCCTTACCCTTTAGCTATCCCATTAGTTTTTCTTGACCTAATGTGCCCTTCAGCCTTGCCCCAAATAATTTCATAGTGAGAATGCTTGTAGCCCCGGGTTCTGCTGGCTGATATTTGCTGGGTTTTGCCTTTGCCAGGCTGGTTCTTCCACTTCCCCAAACCCCCAAATGCTATATTTCTTTCTGATGAGGCAGCATTTCTAGTTTCTTATAAATTAGTTTGCAAATCTGACTCCAAGCTCTGGTGAAAATAGTTCCTTTTTTTTTTTAAAAAGTGATTTGAACCTTCTCAAAAGGATGGGAAAAAAATCATCCTAAACTGAAATTGGGTTTCAATTATGGAAGCACAGGCCAGTACGAACTCTGGTTTATTATCAATGAGATGTCGCCCATGTATTGATATATAGGGAATAATTTTAAGTGGCTAACTTCCCAGAGCTTTGTTTAGCCTCTAGAATGAATTAAGACTAGAAATGGTCATGACCTGGTTAATTTTTGTAATTGGTTTAGCCAAAAAATAGGGAGATGGTTATCCAAGTTTTGATTAAATTTGACCACATGCTGCTGCTCTGTTGATAACTTGAAGACGTTGGCATCACACAAAAGGACTGGTATAACTTGGTGATACCTATCCCTGATACATTTTTCCCTAACATTTTAGTGACGCTGTTAACCCATCTATCTACAATATATTAAAATTCTTGAGCTGTTTGTGACAATTGGTCACACTCCAATCACTCACGTGTGTTAATCCAACATTAATTCTAATAGGGTACAGTCACAAATTAAACCTGCTGTAGACAGAGTGGCACAACTCTCTTCATTGTAAGCTGTCTCAGCCTGTTTGCTCATAGCGACACATTCATATTTGATAAATTATAAGTGAAGAGAATATATTATCAAGCATTTATATTAACTTACAAATTACATCTATATGATAAAACATAATTTGCCCTCGAGTCCAAACAATGGGAGTCTGCTGCAATGTAAAATTAAATAAAATATTCCTGAATCTCATGGTCTGTGTACTTTGTTCCTCCCATTAATTTAATAACCTGTTTGCATGCCCAGTGGGAAAAAACTTTAATCTGGGTTGTTGAAACCTGCCTTTGAACTGATACAAGTAATTGGTTTTCTTGTATCTTGGTCACTAACTTGTCGATCTGGTTCAGGTTGCAGCATGGAGAGGAACTCTTGAGCTGAAGTAACCATGTATTGTTCATTCAAAAACTCAGTGAAAAGAACACTAAAGACTGGGCCCAAAATTCATCGACAGTTCCTGTGTTAAGAGCCATCTGATGTCGTAGACAATATACCACATTGGCGATGAGGATAGGATTCCTAGATACCCTAGCTGAAATTTTTGTTGGTGGATGATTCTAGCCAAACAACCGAGAGACTAGAGAGGTCCTTTGTGGTGCAGAACAGCTTAAAAATCCAATGTAAATTACAAGCACACTTGGCTGAACTGCCAGAGTCCAGATGGCCATGCAAGAAGGCCATTTTAACGCAACCGAGACACTTTTGGAGCGTATGTGGAGCGGCTAGAAATGTTTTTCACTGCAAATAGTATCATCGAAGTCCCCGATGGTGAAAACCGTAATGGGGTGGTGTTCGAAAGAAAATGGGCTATATTCCTGACTGAAGCAGGCCCGAGGTGTATGAAACCCCGAAAAATGTGCTTGTTCCCATCAAGCCAAAGGACAGATCACTAATGGAGATTCTAAGCAAGTTAGAACAGCACTACAGTCCTGAGCCCCTGAAAATTGCTGAAAGTTATCATTTTGGAATATGAGATCAGTTAATTGACAAAAGCATCAGTGAGTACACCCATTCACTGTCATTTCGGAAACTTTCAGGACCGAGCATTGCGTGACCGCTTTGTGGGATGAAAAATGAAGTGATCAGAAGAAAGTTGTTGACAATTCCTAACGACTTTTGATTTAGCTTGTCAGACAGCTATGTCAATGGATATGGCCGACCAATATTCCCAAGAATTTTGTACCAGTCATCAGACAACCGAGGTGAATCGCCTGCAGGTTAAAAGAAAAAGACAGTTGGGCACCAAGGCGTCAGCAACTGACCACTGTAACAATACATTGAAGTCATGTGATCGGCGCCTTGGACAACACATTGCCTTCACATATGGACAACATTGAGCAGAGTGTTTCTTTTCCAGGAAAACTGGGCATCTTGCGAAGAAGGCTTGTCGACTGAAGAGTAAATCAACTTTCAAGGCTATAAGTAGAAATCTCTGGAGACTACATAGCATGGAAGAAAAGCAACAGGATGAAGAGATACACATCAGGAGCATGAGGGTATCTAACAGCGATTTGAAAAGTATCCTCATCCAAGTAGATGTTGCTGGAACCAGGATACCCATGGAAATCGACACTGGTGTATCCGTGAACATAGTGCCAGACTCGCTATATTGCGACAAATTGTGTGATTTCCCATTGTAGAAATCCAAGGTAGAGCTGCGAGGCTACTCGGGAGAGCAAATTCCTGTGGTGGGTCGTATCATCGTACTGGTAAAATACAAGAATCAATTTCAGAGTTTGCCTCTCTTAGTGGTGGCAGGATACAAGCCTGACTTACTAGGTAGAAATTGGTTGGGATCACTGAAGCTGGATTGGAATAAGATTTTTCGTGTTGAAACTAAATTTGCATCGAAGGATGATGTCGTCAAGAAATATCCGAAGGTGTTCCGTGAAACAGGCAGTCCGATCCAAGGCTTCAAGGCGAGTGTCAGGGTACAGAAGGATGCTAGACCAGTTTACTGCAAGTCACGTCCCGTACCATACACAGTCAAGGAAAAATTTGAGCAAGAACTCAAAAGACTAGAGACTGAGAACATCATAAATAGATCTATGTAATTGGGCTACATCCATTGTTGTTATACCTAAGTCAGATGGTTGTATGGGATTATAAAGTAACCGTAAACCAGGTTCTAGAGGGTAATCTACCCAATACATTGCCAAATGTAGAAGATTTGTTCACAATGCTGACAGGTGGTCAGATCTTCTCAAAGTTGGATCTTACAAATGCCTACTTACAGCTTGAACTAGATGAGAAGTCCAAGTCATGCTTGACTATAAATACACATTTAGGCCTATATCAATTTAATAGGCTACCACTTGGAGTGTCTTCCGCCCCTGCCATATTCCAAGGGGCGATGAATCAGAATTTGCAAGGCATTGCAGGGATAGTATGTTATTTAGATGACATGCTCATTTCAGCACCAAACAGGCAAATCCATAATAACATATTAAATGAACTGCTCAAACGGCTAGAGAAGTACAAAGTACAAGTGTCTGTTCGCAAGTGTGAGTTATTTCAAAATTCAGCGGAGTTCTTAGGGTACAGAGTAGACAAAGATGGTTTGCATCCAACCAAGGGAAAGCTGGATGCAATTTGAAATGCATCCACTCCCATGAATATAACTGAACTTTCATTTTTGGGTCTTTTGAACTATTATGAGAAATGCCTACCAAATTTGGCTGCAGTGTTACAACCACTGAATGAGCTGTTGAAAAAACAGGTCCAGTGGAAGTGGTCAGAAGAATACAACTCAGCATTCAAGGAGTGTAAGAGCCAGTTGGTAGAGAGCACTATGTTAGTTCACTATTACGTATCTAAGGAGATCAAGCTAGCATGTGACACCTCTCCATATGGAGCTGGGGCAGTGATCTCTCATGTACTACGTAATGGGGAAGAGATACCAATTTCTTTGCTTCACGCACTCTCAGTGCCAATGAGTGTAATTATGCGCAAATCGAAAGGGAAGCTTTGGCATTAATGTTTGGGGTCAAGAAGTTCCACAAATGCTTGTATGGTCATAAGTTTACCATCGTTATGAACCATAAGTCCCTGACAGCAATCTTCCATCCAAAGTCCCCAGTTCCAACATTAGCTGCAGCCCGAATGCAGAGATGGGCTTTTCATCGCATACTGCCAACATACCACCGGAGCTGCATACTATCCTGGAAAAGGTGGTTTTATGCGATCTTAAGTGGACAGGAATGGACGGAGTGCACGGATCCGCCATTTTGGAAATCGGGAACTGTCAGCTAAAGCAGCACCTCTGTATTTCTGAGGCGAACAGTGATTTTACAATGCAATCTAGGGTGGGAAAGGTATTTTTATTGTTACTGAGTAACTTATATAGATACAGTAGAAGGCATTTTAGTTATTTTTTTTCATTGAAAAATCTTCTGGAGATTTAAAAAGAATGGGGCCTGTACTATCTCAGCCTGCATTGCTGACAACCTGTCTAATGGAGGAACCAGGTTTATTGAGCAGAGTTATAAGGATAATGGAGGAGGTCACAGACTGATGAGGAGGAGGAGGCCTTACTTTGATGACTGTTACCCCAAAAGTTTGACACTACAAGAGTGCTTAAATTTAATTCAAATGTTGATGTAAAAATCTCAAAAATATACAACAATTTTAAAACTTTGTAAAACTTATAACTATATAACAACTTTAACAACTTTAATAACAACTTTAACACAACTTTTCAACTTTAATAAACTTTTACAACTCAAATTTAAATTAGTCAATGCACAAGTACAACAAAAATACTCTTTACTGACCTCAGCCACGACCGCGTGCTACACCACCCTTGGGATTATTCCGCCCTCTCTTACTCCCGCCCTTCCTTTACCCAGTGCCCCTGAGCCTGGACCTCCCTGTGCTGGTACCAAACCGGCGTGCAGCACCACACCCCGAGTGCAGTTGCTATTGTTGGGGGTCAGACATTACAGGTGCAGTAAATGGAGCCTCAGGAGAAGCTTGCGATGTGGAAGGTGCGGCTTTAGGGCTGGAAGATGCTGTCAGCTCCCCACCCTCAGGTGCTGTTGGCCTGACTACTATGGCCAGGGGTGGTTCCGCGCCATGTCCCAATCCCGTCGATAGCTGCATGGCTTCGACGGCGTCGTCAGCCCACTCCATCGCGGTGATCATACGCGACATATCCTTTGACTGCCGCTCTGATAGACTCGCGATGTTTGCATAGTCATGGCCTTGAGCAGCTCTCGACCTATGGCGATGCTGGCCTGTGACAGATGCACCATGTCTTGGTACACGCCTACAGCAACCGACCTTTCCTGCACCAATCTCCGTCATTGCGGCAAAGATGCTGCAACACTGGGAGTGCCTTGCTGCGGACGGCTTGGTCCCATAGAATCAGAGGAGCCATGGGGAAATCGCCTAAATACAGGCATCGTGGTGGAGGATATTCTCGCTGTCCCACGTGGAGCTGATGTATCCTCCTTCGTCTCCAACCCCACTTCCAACTCCACTGAATGCAGGATCAGTAGCTCTTCCTCTTCCTGTTCCAGTTCCTCTTCGTCTTCCTCATAAGAACATAAGAATTAGGAACAGGAGTAGGCCATCTAGCCCCTCGAGCCTGCTCCGCCATTCAACAAGATCATGGCTGATCTGGCCGTGGACTCAGCTCCACTTACCCGCCCGCTCCCCGTAACCCTTATTCCCTTATTGGTTAAAAACCTATCTATCTGTGATTTGAATACATTCAATGAGCTAGCCTCAACTGCTTCCTTGGGCAGAGAATTCCACAGATTCACAACCCTCTGGGAGAAGAAATTCCTTATCAACTCAGTTTTAAATTGGCTCTCCTGTATTTTGAGGCTGTGCCCCATAGTTCTTGTCTCCCCGTCCAGTGGAAACAACCTCTCAGCCTCTATCTTGACTATCCCTTTCATTATTTTAAATGTTTCTATAAGATCACCCCTCATCCTTCTGAACTCCAACGAGTAAAGACCCAGTCTACTCAATCTATCATCATAAGGTAACCCCCTCATCTCCGGAATCAGCCTAGTGAAGCGTCTCTGTACCCCCTCCAAAACTAGTATATCCTTCCTTAAGTAAGGTGACCAAAACTGCACGCAGTACTCCAGGTGTGGCCTCACCAATACCCTGTACAGTTGCAGCAGGACCTCCCTGCTTTTGTACTCATCCCTCTCGCAATGAAGGCCAACATTCCATTCGCCTTCCTGATTAGCTGCTGCACCTGGGCCAATTGTGGAGCAGTGGAGGCGTGGCCTAAACAGTTGGAGCTGTGAGCAGTGAGAGAAGGAGCTGCTGCTTTTGCTCCTGGCTGGGCCTGTGAATCAGCCCAGGAAGAGAAGGAAGGAAGGGAGGGGCTTCACCACCAACTTTCACCCAGAGGGAGAGGAGGAAAAAGCAGAAAACTTGAACAACTTCACCATTTCTACAAAGAGTTGGAGAGAGGGGGAAAGACCAACAACAACATCCAGTGTGGAAGGAGGGAGACTCTACCATTCTACAGGTGGGTGTATTGGTGCAGTCCCTAAAAGACTTTGCTGTATCGGTGGGGGGAGGAAAGAAGACCAGTCGAGGGCCGGAACATCGCGGGGGCTGTGTGTGTGTGGAAGTGTGTGTGGGGGCCTTGCTTACAACTAGGCCCCACACACCTTTGAAGCACCCCTTCCCCATTGCCTAGCCTGGGATAGCTGGAGCTACCAGGCTGAAGAAACAATTAATCCACCCTAATTAACATCATTGGGAGTGTGTGCCTGTGTGGCTCCAGCTGCACCAGGTGAAGACATCTTCTCCCCTCACCCGAAGACCACCCCAAAGACTATTTTTGTTTGCCATCTGGGGATTGCACCCACCCACAGCTGCGAGGGGAGACCTGCCCTCGCAGTTTCCCCCCTTCCCACCCCCCTCTCTCTTTCTCTGTTACTCTCTGTCTCTCCCTTCTCTCTCTGAGAGCCCTTTTCCTCCCAAATTGATTGGAAAAATATAAAACAATTAAGACAACTGAGCAGAGGGAGCAAGGCCCCTCCCCAATTGTCAACTAGGGGAGAGGTGTGCCTCGTTAAGAGCTCCTCTGCTCAGTCTATTAAACGAGGCCATTTAAAGACCATTAAGGCCTGTGACTTTGGGGTGGGTGTAGCCCTTAAAGGGACCCCGTGATGGCGACCCCATCTACGCCGGTGGCAGGGCCAGCTAGGACTTATGCGCAGGTGGCATCCACATCCACGGCACCTCCTGCGCCACCTGCTGCCCTGCCACCATTCAGACTTATAACTACGAAACACGGGGTCAAGAGCTACACTCACCCCACAATGAGCATCGAGGAGTGCGTGCGGGCGATGGCTGGGGTAGTCGGCCCATCGGCCATTGTCGCAGCCTCCAAGATGTCTGGAAAGGCCGTGTTCTTCCTGGGGTCGGAGCGGGCAGTGTCCCTTGCCCTTGAAAAGGGGCTCACGGTGGGCGGGGCGTTCCTGCCGGTGGACCCTCTCGAGGCCACCGCGCAGAGGGTCATTCTATCAAACGTTCCGTCCTTTGTTCCCGCTGAGCTCCTCCTCCCTCACCTACACCAACTGGGGGAGGTAAGGTCGGGGATCAACCCCATACCGCTTGGCCTCAGGGAGAACAGCCTGCGCCATGTGTTCTCCTTCCACCGCCAGCTCTTTGTCCGGCTGGCGCGGGAAGAGACGACAGAGGGCAATTTTAATGTGGTGCACGAGGGGACTGCATACCGCGTCTTTTGGATGTCGGACGGCGTGTGGTGCCATGCCTGCAGGGAGGTGGGGCACGTTCGCAAGAACTGCCCCATCTCCAAAGCCGCCAAACCACCGAGGGCGGCCAAGGCTGGCGCCGCCGCCACCCCTCCCCCTAGTAGCGTCCGCGTGCCGGGAGCTGTGGGTGCGCGGGCATCGTCAGGGGCCTTTGTTTTCACGGCCTCCGGCGGGGGGGAGGGAGAGCGTCCGGCCAGAAAGAAGGCGCGGAAGAAGGCGAAACACCTAGAGGCGGGTCCCCTTAGTGCGCCAGACAAGCTGTTCACCGCGCTCGGCCCAACCCCGTCACCGGCGAGCGCGGGGTGCCCTGAGCCCGTGCCCGAGCCCTTGACTAATACCGCAGAGGGGTTCGGGCGCGGGCAAGATAAGAAAAAGGGGGGAGTGGAGCGGGAGGCCTCGGCAGACACGGGTGTCTCCCTGTCTCCGTGCCCCCCCCAGGAAAAAAAGGAGGCGCCGCTCCAATGAGGCGGGGGGGGGGGGAACAACATCCCTCCGCGGAGGAGTCGGTGCCCGTCGCGTGTCCCGCGTCCCCCACCGGCGCCCCCAAACTGCGCCGTAGGCACGAGGAATCTGTCCCCGGGGAGGGTGAGGCAGTCGAGGCTGCCCAGCCGCTGCCTCCCGGGGATGGCGTGAAAGATCTGCCTGTCGTGGGGGGCGTGGGGCCAGTGGAAGAATGCGTAGCCGCCGGGTCGAGCGTCCCGGGGACTGAGGCGGGCGGGGCCGAAAAGGCCGAACCTGAGCCCGCCCAGCCAATATCCAACTTCCCCCGGGATTTGCTCGACTCGGCAGAAATACAAAGTATTAACACTTTTAATGAATCTGTAGACGCTGGGCCGGGGGGTGGCGGCGGGGAGGGGGAGGAACACCCACCCTCGCCCCCTACTTTGGAGCTGGAGCACTTGGAGGGCCTGGGGATCTTCTATGGCCGGGTCTCTCCTTGTTCCCCGGTTCCTGGGGCGGAGGAGGAACCCCTTCCGCTGTCGCTTCCCGACCCAGCACCAATTCTAAAAGAGCCCAGTGGGGACTCCTCTGCCGACGATCCTGGGGGTGGGATCGGGGCAGAGCCAGGGTCGGATGGAGTGGCCGGGCCGTTTGCCGTACCTCGTGCGGTCGACGGGCCGGCTGCTAGCGGCGACCTCCCGGAGGAAGACGGGGACTCGGTGGAGGACACGGGTGAAGATCTCGAGTCCATCGCCAGTGAGGCGGTGGATCTCCTCGTGCCCGCCGCTGAATCCCCCCTCATTCCCGTAGAGGATCTCCGGGACTTTTTGGTCGCGAGCCAGGGTCGCCGCAACCGAACCCATCTGGCCCGGGAAAGATGGTCCGAGCCGGGGCTGCTCATCGCTTCCGTCCGCGTCGCCGCTAAAACCATGGCTGCGGGCGGGCCCTTATCAAGGGCGCAAGGCCTTGAGCTGCGCCGGCTCAAAAAGTTCCTCGCTGGGCTGTTGAAGGAGTGGAGGTCAACAAAAGACTCCGTTCCCTCCCCCGCAATAGGTTAAGGTAGAGGTTGCACTATGCTTTTGCCATGAAGATAACCATAGCCAGCCTCAACATCAACGGCAGCAGAGAGGCACGTCGTAGATTTGACAATTTTACGCTCCTGCGGGAGGGGAAATATGCGGTGTGCTTCCTGCAAGAAACCCACACCGTTCTGGGAGACGAAGCCACGTGGCTCCTGGAATGGCAAGGAGAGGTCCGCATGAGCCACCTCACCGCCACTTCTAGTGGGGTGGCCATCTTGCTGGGCCCGCATTTTCAGCCGGAGATCTTGGGGGTCGAGGAGCCCGTGCCAGGCCGCTTGCTGCACGTAACGGTTCGCCTGGGGGACGTGCCACTCCATCTCGTGAACGTGTACGCCCCTCAGCCCGGCCCGCAGCAGGCGCGCTTCTTCGAAGAAGTGTCCGCTCTTTTTGGCTCCGTCGACGTTGGCGATTGCATTGTCCTCGGGGGGGGATTTTAACTGCACCCTCGAGGCGAGGGACCGCTCCAGTGCCCCGCAGAGCATGATGGCGATGGAGAAGTTGAGGGACTTGGTCGGGTCCTTCGACTTGGTGGACGTCTGGCGAAATCTCCACCCCGACTCCAGCGCCTTTACTTGGGTGAGGCCTGGAGTAGGATGGTCCAGAGTCGACCACCTTTACGTGTCTCGGGCGTACGTTTCCTGCGTCCCGGCGGCCTCCATGCGGCTGGTGCCGTGTTCGGACCACCACCTGGTGTGGGCGGAGCTCGCTTCGCTCCGCGCGAGGACGGGGTCCGGGTACTGGCACTTGAACAACCGGCTGCTGGAGGATTCCGTCGATTCTGGGCCGACTGGAGAAGGAAGCAGGGGGGCTTCCCCTCCTTGAGGCTATGGTGGGACGTGGGCAAGGCTCACGTCCGCGTCTTCTGTCAAGAGTACGCGAGGGGGTCGACCAAGAGGCGGGCGGCCGGAGTCGGGCGCCTAGAAAAAGAGGAACTCGACCTGGAATCTCGTCTCGGTCAAGTCGTCGAGGACCCGGCCCTGCGGACGGTGTACGAAGCTAAGAAGGCCGCGCTGAAGGACCTGCAGCTCGTCGGGTCCCGAGGCGCGTTCGTGAGGTCGCGGATCCGGTTCCTGTGGGATCTGGACCGCGGCTCCCCCTTCTTCTACTCGCTGGAAAAAAGGCAGAGTGTCCGTAAGCAGCTCTTGATGCTGCTGGCCGACGACGGCTCTCTCGTCTCGGATCCGGTGGGCGTCAACAACACGGCCCGTGAATATTACGGGGCTCTGTTCTCTCCGGATCCGTCCAGCGAGGAAGCGCGTAGAGTTTTGTGGGAGGACTTGCCGAAAGTCAGCCCGGAGGGCGGTGAAAATTTGGAAGCTCCGCTAAGCCTGGCGGAGCTGACCGGTGCCCTCGACCGGCTCTCGAGGGGAAAATCCCCGGGGCTGGACGGGCTGACCGTGGAGTTCCACAGGGCGTTCTGGGACGTCCTGGGGAGCAACTACGCGCGGGTCCTGGGGGAAAGTCTGGCGACCGGGGAGATGCCCCTCTCTTGGCGCAGGGCAGTCATCGTCCTGCTGCCTAAGAAGGGCGATCTCCGCCTCCTTAAGAACTGGCGCCCGGTCTCCCGCCTCAGCACGGACTACAAAATCTTCGCCAGGGCGATGTCTGCTCGCCTTGGCACCGTGCTGGACCACATAATCCACCCCGACCAGTCCTACACGGTCCCGGGCCGGACAATCCACGATAACATCCATCTGGTCCGGGACCTCATCCATCATTCCCAGGAGGCTGGTCTGTCGGTCGCCTTCCTATCCCTCGACCAAGAGAAGGCGTTCGACAGGAGGGATCACGACTATCTGCTCAGAACTCTGCGCGCTTTCGGGTTCGGGACGCATTTCGTCGCCCGGATCCGACTTTTGTACGCCGCCGCGGAGTGTCTGATTAAGGTTAACGGGTCCTTGACGGCGCCCCTTCGCTTTAGGAGAGGGGTGTGCCAGGGATGCCCCATGTCCAGCCAGTTATATGCCATCTGCGTGGAGCCTTTCCTGCGCCTCCTGCGGACGAGGTTGACGGGACTGGCTCTGCAAGGGCCGGGCGTGGAGGTCGTCCTCTCGGCTTACGCCGATGACGTGCTCCTCGCGGTAGAGGATCCCGCTGACCTGCGGAGGATGCGTGAGTGCCAGGAGATTTATTCGGCCGCATCCTCTGCCAGAATCAACTGGGAAAAATGTTCCGGACTCCTGGTGGGTCAGTGGCGGGTGGACTCCCTGCCGGAGGAGCTCAGGCCTTTTGCCTGGAGCACGACCCATCTCCTCGATCTGGAAGTCTACCTTAGCCCCGACGAGGAAGCCTGGCCGGCGAACTGGCAGGAGCTGGAGGCCAAGGTCGCCGCTCGCCTAGGGCGCTGGACAGGACTGCTCCGAGTGCTGTCCTACAGGGGTCGAGCGCTAGTCATAAACCAGCTGGTGGCCGCAATGTTATGGTACCGGCTGGTCACTTTGACCCCTCCCCCTGCGTTTGTCGCCAAGATACAGAAGAAGCTGGAGGACTTCTTCTGGACAACAGGAAGCACTGGGTCTCTGCCGTGGTCTTGAGTCTCCCGCTTGAGGAAGGCGGTCAGTCGTTGGTGTGCGTCAGCGCCCAGCTCACGACTTTCCGTCTTCAGACCCTGCAGAGATACCTTTACGTCGAGCCCCCTCCAGGAGCTGCCTGTCTTTTACAAGGAACTCATCAGTCTCCACCAAGCGCAGCTCTCCGCCGGCTGGAGTGGCGGCTGTCCTGCAGGAGCCGCTGCTCGGGAATCCGTACCTCCACAACCGAGGTTTTATGTGGCGGTCGGAAGAGAGGGCTGTGGCTGGTGAGGTGACCAGGGTCAGGGACCTGCTCGATGGCGGAGGAGCGGGCTGGATGGCGCCAGGCACGCTGGCGCGGCGCCTAAATTCAGCCAACGTCTGCCGCGCGGTCGAAGCCATCGAGTCGCTAAAAACAGCTTTGGGCCCTGACTCTGTTAGGTGCATCGAGGAGGCTCAAGCACATGGGGAGATCCCGTCCAAACTGACCCCCGTCCGGACGGAATTCCTCATCGGCGCCAAACCCCGGAACCTCCCTCGGGAGCCGGCGCCTCACAACTTGAGCCGCCTCGGGGAAATCCCTTCCGTGCCTTTCAGTTCCGCGCGGAGGGGTTTCCTGTACGGGCTGCTCCTGCACACTCTCAACTTTGCCATCCTCGCCGGCCGTCCGGACACGCCATGGCGTACCATCTTGCCGTCCGGAAGAGGCGGGGGTCCCCGATGGAGGGCACTCTATGCGGGAGTCCTCCCACTATTCATCGGGGACTTGGTCTGGAGGGTGGTGCACGGAGCAGTGCCGTGCAACAAATTTTTAAGCCGGTTCACGGACTCCCAGGCCGCCTGCAATTTCTGCGGTCTGGAAGAGTCCGTGTTCCATGTTTTTATGGAATGCACGAGGTTGCAGCCCCTGTTTTATTATTTAAAGGGGCTGCTCCTGAAATTCTGGCTGCACTTCAGTCCCACTCTCCTGATCTTTGGGCACCCTGTGCGGAGGGGAGCGGGTAGGTCCGAGGGCCTCCTTGTAGGACTGCTCCTGGGCACGGCCAAGGGTGCCATCAGCCGGTCCAGGCAGCGGGCGGTCGAGGGGATCGTTCAACCTGACTGCCTGCCTCTCTTCCGCGCGTACATCCGCGCCAGGGTGTCCTTGGAGATGGAGCACGCGGTGTCCACCGGTACGCTCACGGCCTTCCGCGAGAGGTGGGCACCGGAGGGACTGGAGTGCATCGTCACGCCCGGCAACCAAATTTTAATTTGATTTTATGTTTTAAAGTTTAATTTGTTTTAATTGCCGGTGCTTTTAGTGTCCCGCTCCCCTTTTATAGGGGGCACTGGAGGAAAAAATGTGATTTTAGTGCCCAAAAAAAAACCAAAAAAAAAAGAAAAACACAAAAAAAAACCACAAAAAAGGAAAAAAAAGGGCCTTGTAAATGTCTGGTGTGTCATCCAGGGCGGGTGGCACAGTTTAATGTTTATGTTTTTTCAGGTAAACTCCAAAAGAGTTTCATGCACAAGGACCCCCAGGTCCTCTGCACCACAACATGTTGTAATTTCTCCCCATTCAAATAATATTCCCTTTTACTGTTTTTTTTGCCAAGGTTAATGACGTCACATTTTCTGACATTGTATTCCATCTGCCAAACCTTAGCCCATTCGCTTAACCTATCTAAATCTCTTTGCAGCCTCTCTGTGTCCTCTACACAACCCGCTTTCCCACTAATCTTAGTGTCATCTGCAAATTTTGTTTCACTACACTCTGTCCCCTCTTCCAGGTCATCTATGTATATTGTAAACAGTTGTGGTCCCAGCACTGATCCCTGTGACACACCAGTAATCACCGATTTCCAACCCGAAATGGACCCATTTATCCCGACGCTCTGCTTTCTGTCAGCCAGCCAATTCTCGATCCATGCTAATACATTTCCTCTGACTCCGCGTACCTTTATCTTCTGCAGTCACCTTTTGTGTGGCGCCTTATCGAATACCTTTTGGAAATCTAAATACACCACATCCATCGGTACACCTCTATCCATCATGCTCGTTATATCCTCAAAGAATTCCAGTAAATTAGTTAAGCATGATTTCCCCTTCATGAATCCATGTTGCGTCGGCTTGATTGCACTATTCCTTTCTAGATGTCCCGCTATTTCTTCTTTAATGATAGCTTCAAGCATTTTCCCCACTACAGATGTTAAATTAACTGGCCTATAGTTACCTGCCTTTTGTCTGCCCCCTTTTTTAAACAGAGGCGTTACATTCGCTGCTTTCCAATTCGCTGATACCTCCCCAGAGTCCAGAGAATTTTGGTAGATTATAACGAATGCATCTGCTATAACTTCCGCCATCTCTTTTAATACCCTGGGATGCATTTCATCAGGACCAGGGGACTTGTCTACATTGAGTCCCATTTGCCTGTCCAGCACTACCTCCCTAGTGATAGTGATTGTCTCAAGGTCCTCCCTTCCCACATTCCCGTGACCAGCAATTTTTGGCATGGTTTTTGTGTCTTCCACTGTGAAGACCGAAGCAAAATAATTGTTTAAGGTCTCAGCCATTTCCACATTTCCCATTATTAAATCCCCCTTCTCATCTTCTAAGGAACCAACATTTACTTTAGTCACTCTCTTCCGTTTTATATATCGGTAAAAGCTTTCACTATCTGTTTTTATGTTTTGCGCAAGTTTACTTTCGTAATCTATCTTTCCTTTCTTTATTGCTTTCTTAGTCATTCTTTGCTGTCGTTTAAAATTTTCCCAATCTTCGTGTTTCCCACTAACCTTGGCTACCTTATACGCATTGGTTTTTAATTTGATACTCTCCTTTATTTCCTTGGTTATCCACGGCTGGTTATCTCTTCTCTTACCGCTCTTCTTTTTCACTGGAATATATTTTTGTTGAGCACGATGAAAGAACTCCTTAAAAGTCCTCCACTGTTCCTCAATTGTGCCACCGTTTAGTCTGTGTTCCCAGTCTACTTTAGCCAACTCTGCCCTCATCCCACTGTAGTCCCCTTTGTTTAAGCATAGTACGCTCATTTGAGACACTACTTCCTCATCCTCAATCTGTATTACAAATTCATCCATACTATGATCACTCATTCCGAGAGGATCTTTTACTCGGAGATCGTTTATTATTCCTGTCTCATTACACAGGACCAGATCTAAGATAGCTTGCTCCCTTGTAGGTTCTGTAACATACTGTTCTAAGAAACAATCCTGTACGCATTCCATGAATTCCTCCTCAAGGCTACCCCATACAATTTGATTTGACCAATCGGTATGTAGGTTAAAATCCCCCATGATTACTGCCGTTCCTTTTTCACATGCCTCCATGATTCCCTTGATTATTGTCTGCCCCACCGTGAAGTTATTATTTGGGGGGCCTATAAACTACGCCCACCAGTGACTTTTTCCCTTTACTATCTCTAATCTCCACCCACAATGATTCAACATTTTGTT
The DNA here is from genome assembly GCF_044704955.1 of Pristiophorus japonicus. NCBI lineage: Eukaryota > Metazoa > Chordata > Chondrichthyes > Pristiophoridae > Pristiophorus > Pristiophorus japonicus. The sequence continues at coordinate 293,034,819 of NC_091979.1, forward strand.
CATTCGAGCCAATATCATCTCTCACAACTGCCCTGATATCATCCTTTATTAACAGAGCTACCCCACCTCCTTTCCCTTCTTGTCTATCTTTCCGAATTGTCAGATACCCCTGTATGTTTAATTCACAGTCTTGGCCACCCTGCAATCACGTTTCTGTAATGGCCATCAAATCATACCCATTTTAATGATTTGTGCCGTCAACTCATTGACTTTATTTCGAATGCTGCGTGCGTTTAGGTAGAGTGTTTTAATACTAGTTTTTAAACCATGATTTTGAGTTTTGACCCCTCCTGCAGCCCCTTTATATTCATACATATTGTCGCTTCCTATCACCTTGTGGTTTACACTTACCCCAGTGCTACTCTGCTCTGTTGCCTCCTGCCTTTTGCATTCTTTCTTGGGGTCCTGTTCATCTGAGCTCTCACCCACTCTAACTAGCTCAGAGCCCTCTCCTGGGTTCAGAATACTCCTCGCATTGAGGCACCAAGTTTTCAGGCTTGCCTTTTTATTACACTTTGACCCTTTAGAATTTTGCTGTACAGTGGCCCTTTTTGTTTTTTGCCTTGGGTTTCTCTGCCCTCCACTTTTACTCATCTCCTTTCTGTCTTTTGCTTCTGTCTCCATTTTGTTTCCCTCTGTCTCCCTGTATTGGTTCCCATCCCCCTGCCATATTAGTTTAACTCCTCCACAACAGCACTGGCAAACACTCCCCCTAGGACATTGGTTCCAGTCCTGCCTAGGTGCAGACCATCCGGTTTGTACTGGTCCCACCTCCCCCAGAATCGGTTCCAATGCCCCAGGAATTTGAATCCCTCCCTGCTGCACCACTGCTCAAACCACGAATTCATCTGAGCTATCCTGCGATTCCTACTCTGACTAGCACGTGGCACTGGTAGCAATCCCAAGATTACTACTTTTTAATTTAGCTCCTAGCTCCTTAAATTCGTTTCGTAGGACCTCATCCCTTTTTTTACCTATATCGTTGGTACCAATGTGCACCACGACAACTGGCTGTTCACCCTCCCTTTTCAGAATATCCTGCACCCGCCCCGAGACATCCTTGACCCTTGCACCAGGGAGGCAACATACCATCCGCAGAAATGCCTATCTATTCCCCTTACAATTGAATCCCCAATCACTATCGCTCTCCCACTCTTTTTCCTGCCCTCCTGTGCAGCAGTGCCAGCCACGGTGCCATGAACTTGGCTGCTGCTGCCCTCCCCCGATGAGTCATCCCCCTCAACAGTACTCAAAACGGTGTATCTGTTTTGCAGGGGGATGACCGCAGGGACCCCTGCACTCCCTTCCTTGCATTGCTCTTCCTGTTGGTCTTCCATTCCCTATCTGGCTGTGGACCCTTCACCTGCGGTAAGACCAACTCGCTACACGTGCTACTCACGTCATTCTCAGCATCGTGGATGCTGCAGAGTGAATCCACCCTCAGCTCCAATTCAGCAATGTGGTCTGTCAGGAGCTGGAGGTGGATACACTTCCCGCACACGTAGTCGTCAGGGACACCGGAAGTGTCCCTGAGTTCCCACATAGTACAAGAGGAGCATGTCACGTGACCGAGCTCTCCTGCCATGACTTAACCCTTAGATACACTTAATTTGACGACAACAATGTTAACAGGTTACTTACTGATATAAAAATGAAAAAGAAAAGCTACTCACCAATTACCAGCCAATCACTTACCCCTTTGGCTGTGATGTCACCTTTTGATTTCTTTCTACTTCTTTTTTGCTTTTTCTCCCGGCTGGAGCTGTACAAGCTGGGCATTTATAGGCCTCACCAACATTGCTCTTGCCTCTCGACCTCCCGCTGGGCCTTTATAGGCCTCACCAACATTGCTCTCGCCTCTCGACCTCCCGCTGGGCCTTTATAGGCCTCACCAATACTGCTCTCGCCTCTCGACCTCCCGCTGGGCCTTTATAGGCCTCACCAACACTGCTCTTGCCTCTCGACCTCCTGCTGGGCCTTTATAGGCCTCACCAACACTGCTCTCACCTCTCGACCTCCCGCTGGGCCTTTATAGGCCTCACCAACACTGCTCCCGCCTCTCGACCTCCCGCTGGGCCTTTATTGGCCTCACCAACACTGCTCTCACCTCTCAACCTCCCGCTGGGCCTTTATTGGCCTCACCAACACTGCTCCCGCCTCTCGACCTCCCGCTGGGCCTTTATTGGCCTCACCAACACTGCTCCCACCTCTCGACCTCCCGCTGGGCCTTTATTGGCCTCACCAACACTGCTCCCGCCTCTCGCTGACTGCCGCCGCCTCAGCAACATCCACTGGGCCTTTATAGGCCTCCCGACACCACGCTGTTCCCGCCTCTCGCCAACTGCCGCTGCCTCAGGAACACCCACTGGGCCTTTCTAGGCCTCCCGACACCATGCTGCTCCCGCCTCTCACCGACTGCCAGTGGTGAAATCGGGAGAGAGCTGGGTGACACCAGAGGTGGAGGCAGTGGCTCTGTCGTCTGTCGCTGTGGTCTGAATCATCCGAGTCTGGAAGTACAAAACAACATTTAAAAAAGCTTGGCACCAAGGGAGGGGTCTGGGTTACATTAGTACACAGTACAGTGACTTTTCGCAGTCTTACTTAAATGCCCACCACTGCTGTAGTACTGCAATACATATCGCAGACAGACAATACATATATGCATTGCGTTACATGCCCCCAACATTGCAGTACATCAAAGGCCAACATTACAGTGCAATAAACTTACATTACATTACATCAGGCCAACATTACAGTTACAATTGCAGTTACATTACATGACATGAGAGGACCGCAACACAGACTGCATTTTATTCAACTTACCATCTTGTGTGAGTGGGTCCGCTCCAATGCCAGTGGTGGCACGGTTGCTTTCCCCAACTAGGAAAAGGACATGGATCTCGATGTCAGTCAGATGCTCTTGGGTTGTGGGTCCTCCCCCATACGGTGCTGATCGGATACTATTGCAGATATCTTTTTCTGCTGAAAGTAAAGTAAATCAAAGTAAAAATCTTCAATCCATTTAACATTGCAGACACACAGGATCACACACACATTAAAAAAAACTGTTGATCCTCTTGTCATGACTTGAAAGTACCATTACATCGCCGTAACCTTAAGATAAATAACATCATCCATTTGACACAGATCCTACATTTACATGGTACATGGCACATGGTGGGGTGCATAAATAAAATCATTACTTACTCTTGCTACCCTCACCTCTTACGGTACCTTTCCCGGTGCGAACCATGGTACTTTTGGAGGACACAGCCTCCCCGATCTCATACCATATCCTGCTGTTCTCCTTTAGGGGCGGGGCTGGCGCTTTCCATAACCACCCTTCATTAGCTCGGAGTACCTCTCTGTTATATGCTCGAGAAGGGCAGGTAACTCCATCTCGTCGAAGGATGGCGTCTTCAACCTCCCGTCATTTTCGATGTTTCTGCGCTTTGATGTTTTTTTTAACACTGCCATATGTTGTTATGACTTTTGCTTTGTAAAATATGGCTTCTTATTCTTCAAACTATAGAATTATTAGTTGTTAGGAATATTTTTTAACTCTGCAATATGTTTTTCAAGTAACTGCCCGTCGACGAGCTTGCTGCTCCTTCTCACTCTTTCTCCCTCCTCTTCAAGTCATTGCGCCTGCACGGGTGACTGCTGACCACCGAATTCATGAGTAAAACGCTTCTGTTAAATAAACGGGAAAAAATAATTTGCGTGTGCGCAGTTCAGTGCTGCACCGTCCATCGAAGAGGAAGTCGATCTGGATCGACTACTAAGTAACATACCACCCGCTGCAGACCGCTGGCATACCACCGACATAAAGTTGAAAATATTTTGACCAATTTTGTCCTCTTTGGTTTCGGCGGTATGCCAGCGATTTGAAATGATGCACTGCCAGCATATTGCCAAGAAATGGGCGGACCTTATGCATCGACCAATTTCGGGCCCATAGAGTACATTGTTAGTCAGTGTACCGCAAGCAAGAAACCACCATCAGTACCATTACAGCCATGGAAATGGCTTCCCAGGGTGTGGTAAAGTTTACATATCGATTTTGCTGAGCTAGAAGGACAGCAGTTGTTCATTGTGATTGATAGCTATTTAAGTGGGTAGAGTCGTTTCCAATGTGGAAAATAACAAGCAAAACACTAGGCAATTTGCGAAGATTGTTTTGTTCATATGGCCTCCCAGAAGAAATTGTGTCTGACAATGGACCACAATTTTGTTCAGAAGAATTTGCACAGTTCACAAGCAAAAATGGTGTGAAACATACCAAAGTTCCAGTGTACCACCCTGCTTCAAATGGTGCAGCAGAGCGCACAGTACAAATTGTAAACGTGCTCTCATAAAACAAATGTTGGATCCAAATCCAAAGAAATGGCAGTTGTTTGGGACCACAAATTGGCTAATTTTCTAATTACTTATTGTAATACTCCTCATACAACTACCGGTAGAACACCAGCAGAGTTGTTTCTCAAACGAGAGCCACGAACCAGATTCTCGTTGGTAAAACTAAACTTGGCACAGTCCGTAGAAGAGAAATAATTAAGACAGAAAGAGAATCATGATAGAGGTAGAGTAAAAGAGAGAAGTGTGAAATTAAATCAGAAGGTGAGTGAAGAACCATCACCATAAATGGTTAAAGTGGTTACCAGGAAGAATATTGAAGATATGTGGTCCTCGCACATATTTGGTCAAGATGTATGATCATGAACATTTCTTAGGTTTGTTCACACTGATCATATTTTACCTACAGATGTGGAAGGAGTTGAAAGTTGGAATGATTTGATTATTTCTGACTCATCAGATAGTTTTGTTACTGTAAAGTCCTTACACAATACCACAAATCCACACGAGGCACATTCTATGGACAAGGTCACTCCATGACCTGAACCTTTATTCACAGGATCCAGAAGTGATGACCCTGCGTGGGACCTCCCTTTATATATCTGGGTGATAAGGTGAGGAGTGTCTCCCACAAGTTCACCCCCGGTGGTCAAGGTGTGCATTTCTTATGTATATACAGTATTGCAGTGTTGTTACATAAAGGTTACATACATGACATCACCTCCCCCTCAACATTTTATTGGGATCATAGGTTAAATCTCTTGGGTGGTCTGCGCTCTCTCGTGGAGCGACGCAGTTGAGGCTCTGGTTGTTGAGCCTTGGTATGCGTGTCTGTCACCTGTGGTGATTCCGGCCTGTCCGGGCTGACCGCAGGGACTGTGCATGCTGCTGAATGTTCTTGTTGCTCGTTCACTGGCGGTGGTGAGAATACCATCTCATGATCTTCCTCAGGTTCCTCAGTGTCCATGCTGAACCTTTTGTTCACTTGGTCCAGAAGCTTGCGGCATATCTGCCCATTGTTAAGTTTAACCACTATGAACCTATTCCCCTCTTTGTCTATTAAAGTACCTCAAGCCATTTGGGTCCCAAAGCGTGATTGAGAACAAATACGGGGTCATCAATTTCTATACATCTCCCCCTTGAATTTTGTTTTGGGACTGGCGCTTGCATTTCGATTATGCATCAACCACAATGAGAAACATTTTTCCCATGAACGGGCCCGCGTAGTCTACGTGAATACCTGACCATGGCCTGGTGGTCCAGGGCCATGGGCTGAGCGGGGCCTCCCTGGGGACGTTACCTAGTTGGGCACACGTCGTGCACCTGCGAACACAGTGTTCCAGGTCTGAATCAATTCCCGGCCACCACACATGTGACTGGGCAATGGCCTTCATCAGCACGATGCCTGGGTGCTCACTGTGGAGTTCCCTGATGAATGTTTCCCTGCCCCTCTGGGGCATGACTACCCAGCTGCCCCATAATAGGCAGTCGGCTTGGATGGAGAGTTCATCCATCCGTCTGTGAAACAGTCTGACCTCCTCAGGGCATGCTCCGTGTGCGGGCACACAATCCCCAGTCAGGACACATTTCTTAATCAGAGATTGGAGGGGATCTCTCTTGATCCAGATTTTGATCTGGCGGGCTGTGATGGGGGAGCCTGCGCTGTCAAAGGCATTGACAGCCATGACCATCTCAGCACTTTTCTCCGCTGCCCCCTCGGTGGTGGCCAGTGGAAGCCTGCTGAGTGCGTCAGCGCAATTTTCGGTGCCGGGCCGGTGCCGGATGGTGTAGTCATACGCAGCGAGCGTGAGAGCCCATCGCTGTACGCAAGCTGACACATTGGCATTGACAGCCTTGCTGTCTGACAGCAGGGATGTTAACGGCTTGTGGTCCGCTTCTAATTCGAACCTCCTGCCAAAAAGGCACTGATGCATCTTTTTCACCCCATAGACACATGCAAGTGCTTCCTTCTCAACCATCCCATATCCCCGTTCAGCTTGAGAGAGCGACCTGGAGGCATGAGCCACAGGTTTGTAGTTGGCCCTCAGTGTTACCCTGCTGCAATACGCACCCAACCCCATAGGACGATGCATCACATATCAGAACCAATTTCTTACGGGGGTCGTAAGGGTCAACAACTTATTTGAACAAAGTAGGTTCCGCGTCCGATTGAAAGCCCATTCCTGACAGTCCCCCCAAAACCAATCACAACCCTTACGCAGGAGAATGTGTAGCAGCTCCAACAATGTGCTTAAGTTCGGCAGAAAGTTCCCGAAATAGTTCAAGAGTCCCAGAAATGAATGCAACTCCAATGTGTTGCAGGGCCTGGGCGCTCGTTGAATCGCCTATGTTTTGGATTTGGTAGGCCAAATCCCGTCTGCAGCAACCCTCCTGCCCAGAAACTCGACCTCGGGAGCCAAAAACACACACTTAGACTTCTTGAGTCGCAGGCCTACCCGGTCCAGTCGGCGTAACACCTCCTCCGGGTTGTGAAGGTGTTCCTCAGTGTCACAACCCGTGATGAGGATGTCGTCCTGAAATACGATTGTTCCAGGAATGGATTTGAGCAGGCTTTCCATGTTTCTTGGAAAAATCGTGGCCGCTGATCGAATGCCAAATGGACATCTGTTGTAAACAAACAGTCCCTTGTGCGTGGTGATAGTGGTCAGTAGTTTAGATTCGTCGGCCAGTTCTTGGGTCATGTAGGCTGAAGTGAGTTCCAACTTGGTGAACAGCTAGCTGCCTGTCAGTGTGGCAAAAAGGTCCTCCACTCTCGGGAGCTTTTAGGACGGGAACGATGGGGCTTGCCCAGTCGCTGAATTCAACGGGTGAGATGATGCCCTCTCTCAGCAACTGGTCCAACTCGCTCTCATTTTTCTCCTGCATCAAATACGGCACAGCTCTGGCTTTGTGGTGCACTGGTCTGGCATCCGGGGTGATGCGTATCACTACTTTGATACCTTTGAATGTCCCAACGCCAGGTTGAAATAGTGACTTAAATTGCTGTAGGAACTGTGAGCATGAACTTTGCTCCACAGATAACATGACGTGCACGTCCCCCCATTTCCAGTTCATCTCAGCTAACCAGCTCCTCCCCAACAGTGCGGGACCATTGCCTGGGACAATCAAGAGTGGCAGCCGATTCACCAATCCATTGTGTGTGACTGCCAACATTGCACTGCCTAGCACTGGAATGATTTCTTTGGTGTACGTCCATAATTGCATCTCAATGCGTTCTAGTTTGGGTCTGCTGGCTTTGAGTGGCCACAACTTTTTGAATTGTTGAACACTCATGAGTGACTGGCTGGCCCCCGTGTCCAGCTCCATGTGTACAGGGATGCCGTTTAATAGGACTTTCACCATCATAGGTGGCATTTTGGTATATGAGCTGTGAATGTTTGCCACATGAACCCGCTGAACTTCAGCGTCCATTGATTTGCCCCAAGCATCATCCTGCCTCGCAGACCCTTCACCTGGTTCATCCGCCTCGTATATTAGCCTGGTTACAGGCTTTCTGCACATTCTGGATAAATGGCCACTGAGGCTACAATTTGTGCAGATGAAATGTTGAAACCTGCAAGTCCTGGCAGCATGTCTGCCCCCACACCTCCAGCATGAACTGAGATTTCCATTGTTGTGAACAAAAGAGCTGTTGCAAGGCATTCCTCGTTGATTGTCCCTTTGACTGCTCTTGAGCACCCTGTTTGTGGGTGTCAAACATAGAAACATAGAAAATAGGTGCAGGAGCAGGCCATTCAGCCCTTCTAGCCTGCACCGCCATTCAATGAGTTCATGGCTGAACATGAAACTTCAGTACCCCCTTCCTGCTTTCTCGCCATACCCCTTGATCTCCCGAGTAGTAAGGACTTCATCTAACTCCTTTTTGAATATATTTAGTGAATTGGCCTCAACTACTTTCTGTGGTAGAGAATTCCACAGGTTCACCACTCTCTGGGTGAAGAAGTTTCTCATCATCTCGGTCCTAAATGGCTTAGCCCTTATCCTCAGACTGTGACCCCTGGTTCTGGACTTCCCCAACATTGGGAACATTCTTCCTGCATCTAACCTGTCTAAACCCGTCAGAATTTTAAACATTTCTATGAGGTCCCCTCTCATTCTTCTGAATTCCAGTGAATACAAGCCCAGTTGATCCAGTCTTTCTTGATAGGTCAGTCCCACCATCCCGGGAGCAGTCTGGTGAATCTTCGCTGCACTCCCTCAATAGCAAGAATGTCCTTCCTCAAGTTAGGAGACCAAAACTGTACACAATACTCCAGGTGTGGCCTCACCAAGGCCCTGTACAACTGTAGCAACACCTCCCTGCCCCTGTACTCAAATCCCCTCGCTATGAAGGCCAACATGCCATTTGCTTTCTTAACCGTCTGCTGTACCTGCATGCCAACCTTCAATGACTGATGTACCATGACACCCAGGTCTCGTTGCAGCTTCCCTTTTCCTAATCTGTCACCATTCAGATAATAGTCTGTCTCTCTGTTTTTACCACCAAAGTGGATAACCTCACATTTATCCACATTATACTTCATCTGCCATTCATTTGCCCACTCACCTAACCTATCCAAGTCACTCTGCAGCCTCATAGCATCCTCCTCGCAGCTCACACTGCCACCCAACTTAGTGTCATCCGCAAATTTGGAGATACTACATTTAATCCCCTCGTCTAAATCATTAATTACAATGTAAACAGCTGGGGCCCCAGCACAGAACCTTGCGGTATCCCACTAGTCACTGCCTGCCATTCTGAAAAGTACCCATTTACTCCTACTCTTTGCTTCCTGTCTGACAACCAGTTCTCAATCCACGTCAGCACACTACCCCCAATCCCATGTGCTTTAACTTTGCACATTAATCTCTTGTGTGGGACCTTGTCGAAAGCCTTCTGAAAGTCCAAATATACCACATCAACTGGTTCTCCTTTGTCCACTTTACTGGAAACATCCTCAAAAAATTCCAGAAGATTTGCCAAGCATGATTTCCCTTTCACAAATCCATGCTGACTTGGACCGATCATGTCACCATTTTCCAAATGCGCTGCTATGACATCCTTAATAATTGATTCCATCATTTTACCCACTACTGAGATCAGGCTGACCGGTCTATAATTCCCTGTTTTCTCTCTCCCTCCTTTTTTAAAAAGTGGGGTTACATTGGCTGCCCTCCACTCGATAGGAACTGATCCAGAATCAATGGAATGTTGGAAAATGACTGTCAATGCATCTGCTATTTCCAAGGCCACCTCCTTAAGTACTCTGGGATGCAGTCCATCAGGCCCTGGGGATTTATCGGCCTTCAATCCCATTAATTTCCCCAACACAATTTCCCGACTAATAAAGATTTCCCTCAGTTCCTCCTCCTTACTAGACCCTCTGACCCCTTTTATATCCGGAAGGTTGTTTGTGTCCTCCTTAGTGAATACCGAACCAAAGTACTTGTTCAATTGGTCTGCCATTTCTTTGTTCCCCGTTATGACTTCCCCTGATTCTGACTGCAGGGGACCTACGTTTGTCTTTACTAACCTTTTTCTCTTTACATACCGATAGAAACTTTTGCAATCCGCCTTAATGTTCCCTGCAAGCTTCCTCTCGTAGTCCATTTTCCCTGCCCTAATCAAACCCTTTGTCTTCCTCTGCTGAGTTCTAAATTTCTCCCAGTCCCCGGGTTCGCTGCTATTTCTGTCCAATTTGTATGCCACTTCCTTGGCTTTAATACTATCCCTGATTTCCCTAGATAGCCACGGTTGAGCCACCTTCCCTTTTTTATTTTTATGCCAGACAGGAATGTACAATTGTTGTAATTCATCCATGCGGTCTTTAAATGTCTGCCATTACCCATCCACAGTCAACCCCTTAAGTATCATTCGCCAATCTATCCTAGCCAATTCACGCCTCATACCTTCAAAGTTACCCTTCTTTAAGTTCTGGACCATGGTCTCTGAATTAACTGTTTCATTCTCCATCCTAATGCAGAATTCCACCATATTATGGTCACTCTTCCCCAAGGGGCCTCGCACAATGAGATTGCTAATTAATCCTCTCTCATTACACAACACCCAGTCTAAGATGGCCTCCCCCCAGTTGGTTCCTCGACATATTGGTCTAGAAAACCATCCCTTATGCACTCCAGGAAATCCTCCTCCACCGTATTGCTTCCAGTTTGGCTCGCCCAATCTATGTGCATAATAAAGTCACCCATTATAACTGCTGCACCTTTATTGCATGCACCCCTAATTTCCTGTATGATGCCCTCCCCAACATCACTACTACTGTTTGGAGGTCTGTACACAACTCCCACTAACGTTTTTTGCCCTTTTGTGTTCTGCAGCTCTACCCATATAGATTCCACATCATCCAAGCTAATGTCTTTCCTAACTATTGCATTAATCTCCTCTTTAACCAGCAATGCTACCCCACCTCCTTTTCCTTTTATTCTATCCTTCCTGAATGTTGAATACCCCTGGATGTCGAGTTCCCAGTCCTGATCATCCTGGAGCCACGTCTCCGTAATCCCAATCACATCATATTTGTTAACGTCTATTTGCACAGTTAATTCATCCACCTTATTGCGAATACTCCTTGCATTAAGATACAAAGCCTTCAGGCTTGTTTTTTTAACACCCTTTGTCCTTTTAGAATTTTGCTGTACAGTGGCCCTTTTTGTTCTTTGCCTTGGGTTTCTCTGCCCTCCACTTTTCCTCATCTCCTTTCTGTCTTTTGCTTTTGCCTCCTTTTTGTCTCCCTCTGTCTCCCTGCATTGGTTCCCATCCCCCTGCCATATTAGTTTAACTCCTCCCCAACAGCACGAGCAAACACTCCCCCTAGGACATTGGTTCCGGTCCTGCCCAGGTGTACTGGTCCCACCTCCCCCAGAACCGGTTCCAATGCCCCAGGAATTTGAATCCCTCCCTGCTGCACCACTGCTCAAGCCACGTATTCATCTGCGCTATCCTGCGATTCCTACTCTGACGAGTACGTGGCACTAGTAGCAATCCCGAGATTACTACTTTTGAGGCCCTACTTTTTAATTTAGCTCCTAGCTCCTTAAATTCATTTCGTAGGACCTCATCCCTTTTTTTACCTATGTCGTTGGTACCAATGTGCACCACGACAACTGGCTGTTCTCCCTCCCATTTCAGAATGTCCTGCACCCGCTCCGAGACATCCTTGACCCTTGCACCAGGGAGGCAACATACCATCCTGGAGTCTCGGTTGCGGCCGCAGAAACGCCCTCACCATTGAATCCCCTATCACTATCACTATCGCGCTCCCACTCTTTTTCCTGCCCTCCTGTGCAGCAGAGCCAGCCACGGTGCCATGAACTTGGCTGCTGCTGCCCTCCCCTGATGAGTCATCCCCCCCAACAGGAGTCAAAGCGGTGTATCTGTTTTGCAGGGGGATGACCACAGGGGACCCCTGCACTACCTTCCTTGCACTACTCTTCCTGCTGGTCTTCCATTCCCTATCTGGCTGTGGACCCTTCTCCTGCGGTAAGACCAACTCACTACACGTGATACTCACGTCATTCTCAGCATCGTGGATGCTCCAGAGTGAATCCAACCTCAGCTCCAATTCCGCAACGCGGACCGTCAGGAGCTCGAGGCGGATACACTTCCCGCACACGTAGTCGCCAGGGACACCGGAAGTGTCCCTGAGTTCCCACATAGTACAGGAGGAGCATAACACCCGACCGAGCTCTCCTGCCATGACTTAACCCTTAGATACACTTAAATTGGCAACAACAATGTTAAAAGTTACTGACTAATATAAAAAGAAAAAGAAAAACTACTCACCAATCACCAGCCAATCACTTACCCCCTAGGCTGTGACGTCACCTTTCTGTTTCTTTCTACTTCTTTTTTGCCTTCTCCTTGTAGCTGCACAAGCACGCCTCACCAACGAACTCCCGATGCCTCTCGCGGCCTTTTATAGGCCTCCGACCCCTGACTCACGCCTCACCAACGAACTCCCGACGCCTCTCGCGCCCTTTTATAGGCCTCCGACCCCGGACCGCATTGTCCTCTGGGGGCCGTAAATATCCGTTCAGCCTGCCATTGTCTCTGTTGGAGACTTACTCTTGGGTCTATTGCTGCCTGGGGTGTCTCGAACTGCCCTTGCCTGCCTGCGGGGCTCTGTGTCGTGTTGGGGAGGGCATCAAACAGAAAATTAGGAGTGCATGCAATAAAGGTGCAGCACTTATCATGGGTAACCTTAATATGCTTATAGATTGGACTAACCAAACTGGAAACAATACGGTTGAGGAGGATTTCCTGGAGTGCTTAAGGGATGGTTTTCTAGACCAATATGTCGAGGAACCAACTAGGGGGGAGGCCATCTTCGACTGGGTGTTGTGTAATGAGAGAGGATTAATTAGCAATCTCGTTCTGCGAGACCCCTTGCGGAAGAGTGACCATAATATGATGGAATTCTACATTAGGATGGAGAAGGAAACAGTTAATTCAGAGACCGTGGTCCAGAACTTAAAGAAGGTTAACTTTGAAGGTATGAGGCATGAATTGGCTAGGATAGATTGGCGAATGATACTTAAGGGGTTGATAGTGGATGGGCAATGGCAGACATTTAGAGACCTCATGGATGAACTACAACAATTTTATATCCTTGTCTGGTGTAAAAATAAAAAAGGGAAGGAGGCTTAACCGTGGCTATCAAGGGAAATCAGGGATAATATTAAAGCCAAGGAAGTGGCATACAAATTGGCCAGAAATAGCAGCGAACCAGGGGACAGGGAGAAATTTAGAACTCAGCAAAGGAGGACAAAGGGTTTGATAAGGGCAGGGAAAATAGAGTACGAGAGGAAGCTTGCAGGGAACATTAAAATGGACTGCAAAAGCTTCTATAGATATGTAAAGAGAAAAAGGTTAGTAAAGACAAACGTAGGTCCCCTGCAGTCAGAATCAGGGGAAGTCATAACGGGGAACAAAGAAATGGCAGACCAATTGAACAAGTACTTTGGTTCGGTATTCACTGAGGAGGACACAAACAATCTTCCGGATATAAAAGGGGTCAGAGGGTCTAGTAAGAAGGAGGAACTGAGGGAAATCCTTATTAGTCGGGAAATTGTGTTGGGGAAATTGATGGGATTGAAGGCCGATAGATCCCCAGGGCCTGATAGTCTGCATCCCAGAGTACTTAAGGAGGTGGCCTTGGAAATAGCAGATGCATTGACAGTCATTTTCCAACATTCCATAGACTCTCAATCAGTTCCTATGGAGTAGAGGGTAGCCAATGTAACCCCACTTTTAAAAAAGGAGTGAGAGAGAAAACAGGGAATTATAGACCGGTCAGCCTGACATCGGTAGTGGGTAAAATGATGGAATCAATTATTAAGGATGTCATAGCAGCGCATTTGGAAAGAGGTGACATGATAGGTCCAAGTCAGCATTGATTTGTGAAAGGGAAATCATGTTTGACAAAACTTCTGGAATTTTTTGAGAATGTTTCCAATCGAGTGGACAAGGGAGAACCAGTTGATGTGGTGTATTTGGACTTTCAGAAGGCTTTCGACAAGGTCCCACACAAGAGATTAATGTGCAAAGTTAAAGCACATGGGATTGGGGGTAGTGTGCTGACGTGGATTGAGAACGGGTTGGCATTCAGGAAGCAAAGAGTAGGAGTAAATGGGGACTTTTCAGAATGGTAGGCAGTGACTAGTGGGGTACCGCAAGGTTCTGTGCTGGGGTCCCAGCTGTTTACATTGTACATTAATGATTTAGACGAGGGGATTAAATGTAGTATCTCCAAATTTGCGGATGACACTAAGGTAGGTGGCAGTGTGAGCTGCGAGTAGGATGCTATGAGGCTGCAGAGTGACTTGGATAGGTTAGGTGAGTGGGCATATGCATGGCAGATGAAGTATAATGTGGATAAATGTGAGGTTATCCACTTTGGTGGTAAAAACAGAGAGACAGACTATTATCTGAATGGTGACAGATTAGGAAAAGGGGAGGTGCAACGAGACTCGGGTGTCATGGTACATCAGTCATTGAAGGTTGGCATGCAGGTACAGCAGGCGGTTAAGAAAGCAAATGGCATGTTGGCCTTCATAGCGAGGGGATTTGAGTACAGGGGCAGGGAGGCATTACTACAGTTGTACAGGGTCTTGGTGAGGCCACACCTGGAGTATTGTGTACAGTTTTGGTCTCCTAACCTGAGGAAGGACATTCTTGCTATTGAGGGAGTGCAGCAAAGGTTCACCAGACTGATTCCCGGGATGGCGTGACTGACATATCAAGAAAGACAGGATCAACTGGGCTTGTATTCACTGGAGTTCAGAAGAATGAGAGGGGATCTCATCGAAACGTTTAAAATTCTGACGGGTTTAGACAGATTAGATGCAGGGAGAATGTTCCCAATGTTGGGGAAGTCCAGAACCAGGGGTCACAGTCTAAGGATAAGGGGTAAGCCATTTAGGACCAAGATGAGGAGAAACCTCTTCACTCAGAGAGTGGTGAACCTGTGGAATTCTCTACCACAGAAAGCTGTTGAGGCCAATTCACTAAATATTTTCAAAAAGAAGTTAGATGTAGTCCTTACTACTAGGGCGATCAAGGGGTATGGCGAGAAAGCAGGAATGGGGTACTGAAGTTGCATGTTCAGCCATGAACTCATTGAATGGCGGTGCAGGCTCGAAGGGCCGAATGGCCTACTCCTGCACCTATTTGCTATGTTTCAATGTTTATGATATTGACTCCCTGATCCATCGCCACGTGGGAGGCAGAATTGCACGTGCATATGATCTTGGTTTCCTCCTCCCACGCCATAAAAGTCTGAGCCATCAACGCCGCCGCTTCCAAGGTCAAGTCCTTGGTCTCAATTAGCTTTCTGAAAATCCTAGCATGACCGATGCCCTCAATAAACAAATCCCTTAGCATCTCCCCCCTGCAGGCATCTGTGAACTTACAGAGGCTGGCCAAACGCCGGAGGTCCGCAACGAAATCCAGTATGCTCTGTCCTTCCCGACGTCAGTATGTATAGAATCTGTGTCGGGCATGTGTACGCTGCTCACCGGTTTGAAGTGCTCACTGATTAGTTTGCTGAGCTCTTCAAAGGTTTTGTCCGCCGGCTTCTCGGGTGCTAGCTGGTCTTTCATGTGCGCGTAAGTCTTCGGTCCACAGCTGGTCAGCAGATGAGCCCTTCGCTTGTCGGTCACCGCGTCTCCCAGCCAGTCCTTCATGACAAAACTCTGCTGGAGCCTCTCAATGAAATCGTCCCAGTCCTCACCAACACAGTACCATTCATCTGTGCTGCCGGTGGCCATTCTCGTGGGTCGTTGATTCCCGTTTCTCGTCGCCAATGTAAAGTCCTTACACAATACCACAAATATCCACACAAGGCACATTCTATGGACAAGGTCATTGCATTACCTGAACCTTTATTTACAGGACCCAGAAGTGATGACCCTGCGTGGGACCTCCCGTTATATACCTGGGTGACCAGGTGAGGAGTGTCTCCCACAAGTTCACCCCTGTGGTCAAGGTGCGCATTTCTTATGTATATACAGTGTTGTTACATAAAGGTTACATACATGACAGTTACAAGTAGAGTACCAATAGCAAATTCAATATCAGATGTACTAGAAATAAGTCTAAAGAGAAAGTCAGAATTTAAGACTGAGTCCAAGTCAGGGACTACAGTGGGATGAGGGCAGAGTTGGCTAAAGTAGACTGGGAACACAGACTAAATGGTGGCACAATTGAGGAACAGTGGAGGACTTTTAAGGAACTCTTTCATAGTGCTCAACAAAAATATATTCCAGTGAAAAAGAAGGGCGGTAAGAGAAGGGATAACCAGCCGTGGATAACCAAGGCAATAAAGGAGAGTATCAAATTAAAAATCAATGCGTATAAGGTGGCCAAGGTTAGTGGGAAACTAAAAGATTGGGAAAATTTTAAACGATAGCAAAGAATGACTAAGAAAGCAATAAAGAAAGGAAAGATAAATTACGAAAGTAAACTTGCGCAAAACATAAAAACAGATAGTAAAAGCTTTTACCGATATATAAAACGGAAGAGAGTGACTAAAGTAAATGTTGGTCCCTTAGAAGATGAGAAGGGGGATTTAATAATGGGAAATGTGGAAATGGCTGAGACCTTAAACAATTATTTTGCTTCGGTCTTCACAGTGGAAGACACAAAAACCATGCCAAAAATTGCTGGTCACGGGAATGTGGGAAGGGAGGACCTTGAGACAATCACTATCACTAGGGAGGTAGTGCTGGACAGGCAAATGGGACTCAAGGTAGACAAGTCCCCTGGTCCTGATGAAATGCATCCCAGGGTATTAAAAGAGATGGCGGAAGTTATAGCAGATGCATTCGTTATAATCTACCAAAATTCTCTGGACTCTGGGGAGGTATCAGCGGATTGGAAAGCAGCTAATGTAATGCCTCTGTTTAAAAAAGGGGGCAGACAAAAGGCAGGTAACTATAGGCCGGTTAGTTTAACATCTGTAGTGGGGAAAATGCTTGAAACTATCATTAAGGAAGAAATAGCGGGACATCGAGACAGGAATACTGCAATCAAGCAGACGCATCATGGATTCACGAAGGGGAAATCATGTTTAACTAATTTACTGGAATTCTTTGAGGATATAACGAGCATGGTGGATAGAGGTGTACCGGTGGATGTGGTGTATTTAGATTTCCAAAAGGCATTCGATAAGTGCCACACAAAAGGTTACTGCAGAAGATAAAGGTACGCGGAGTCAGAGGAAATGTATTAGCATGGATCGAGAATTGGCTGGCTGACAGAAAGCAGAGAGTCAGGATAAATGGGTCCTTTTTGGGTTGGAAATCGGTGGTTAGTGGTGTGCCACAGGGATCGGTGCTGGGACCACAACTGTTTACAATATACATAGATGACCTGGAAGAGAGGACAGAGTGTAGTGTAACAAAATTTGCAGATGACACAAAGATTAGTCAGAACGCGGGTTGTGTAGAGGACACAGAGAAGCTGCAAAGAGATTTAGATAGGTTAAGCGAACGGGCTGAGGTTTGGCAGATGGAATACAATGTCGGAAAATGTGAGGTCATCCACCTTGGCAAAAAAAACAGAAAAAGGGAATATTATTTGAATGGGGAGAAATTACAATATGCTGCGGTGCAGAGGGACCTTGTGCATGAATCCCAAAAAGTTAGTTTGCAGGTGCAGCAGGTAATCAGGAAGGCGAATGGAATGTTGGCCTTCATTGTGAGAGGGATGGAGTACAAAAGCAGGGAGGTCCTGCTGCAACTGTACAGGGTATTGGTGAGGCCACACCTGGAGTACTGTGTGCAGTTTTGGTCACCTTACTTAAGGAAGGATATATTAGCTTTGGAGGGGGTACAGAGACGCTTCACTAGGCTGATTCCGGAGATGAGGGGGTTACCTTATGATGATAGATTGAGTAGACTGGGTCTTTACTCGTTGGAGTTCAGAAGGATGGGGGGTGATCTTATAGAAACACTTAAAATAATGAAAGGGATAGACAAGATAGAGGCAGAGAAGTTATTTCCACTGGTCGGGGAGATTAGAACTAGTGGGCACAGCCTCAAAATACGGGGGAGCCAATTTAAAACCGAGTTGAGAAGGAATTTCTTCTCCCAGAGGGTTGTGAATCTGTGGAATTCTCTGCCCAAGGAAGCAGTTGAGGCTAGCTCATTGAATGTATTCAAATCACAGATAGATAGATTTTTAACCAATAAGGGAATTAAGGGTTATGGTTAGCGGGCAGGTAAGTGGAGCTGAGTCCACGGCCAGATCAGCCATGATCTTGTTGAATGGCGGAGCAGGCTCGAGGGGCTAGATGGCCTACTCCTGTTCCTAATTCTTATGTTCTTATGTTCTTATGTAAACATTCTGAAGTTGTGGAGAGTTCAAATATAGATCAAGGGCATCCCTTGGAGGAAAACTTTCCTCAGGATCAGCCTAGAATGAGTCTAAGTTCAACACCATGTTTGGAAAGTTCTGTTCGAGAGCGAAGATATCCTCTTCGAAACAGAAAACCAGTGGTTAAGTTTGATTTGTAAATATGGCAAATAAGTTCATGTCTTTTGTTATGTATAACCATCAAGTTATGTATGAGGACTGTTATAATTACTTTTTCATCAAGGAGAGAGAAGTATAATATATAGCTCCATTTAGTGGACTACTGCTCTACCTAGGGGACTACTGTGGTAATGCAGCCTTTGCTGCAAATACAATAAAGGCATCAGGTAAGTTCCTGTGTTGAGCCATCTTGTAAAAGTCTGCGTGTTGTGATGTAGTACATACCACAAGCACAATTTTATGTAAAGCATCTGCATGTAATTCTTTAGTATTTTTTATAATTGTTTGTGTTGGATCCGGTACAACTCATTTATGCCAAAACCTAATTGCTGATACAAAGCTGTCAAATTTGAATTCAAAAGTCAAAATTCTATCCTCCTGTCATGAAAGTATTTGAATTTAAATAATCGCTAAATAGAAAAAGTACACCCAAGAAGGATTGAATAAATCATGACAATTAGCTGGTCATTTCATGATATTTAGGCATCATAAATACAATTTAGGTAGAGAAATATTAAGCAAAATGAGAAATTAAATCAACAGCTGGTCAGAGAATAGACTTCAGATCTTGGCTATGTAATTATTTTCAAACCTATTTCAGTTTCATTCTTGACCTTGGGCTTTCCATCTCCAATTTTCTCACTTTTTCATGGTTGCCTCATTCCTTAATTATTTACACATTGTTTCTGTTATATATGTGGACTTGTATTTACTCTGTACAGCCACCAGAGGGCTCATTCCTCAGAGTCCCAAGGGATCCCATAATCCCTTGGGAGCACAGGTATTTAAGGAGGCTTCACAGGTTGGAGAGGCACTCTAGAGACCTGCAATAAAAGACTAAGGTCACACTGTACTTTGAGCTAACAGTGTTCAGTCTCACTCTTTCTCCATACACTATAACTGGCGACGAGATACAGATAGCGAACCCAAAGATGCATAGAAACAGAAACATAGAAACATAGAAAATAGGTGCAGGAGTAGGCCATCCGGCCCTTTGAGCCGGCACCACCATTCAATAAGATCATGGCTGATCATTCCTTCAGTACCCCGTTCCTGCTTTCTCTCCATACCCCTTGATCCCTTTAGCCACAAGGTCCATATCTAATGCCCTCTTGAATATATCCAATGAACTGGCATCAATAACTCTCTGCGGTAGGGAATTTCACAGGTTAACAACTCTCTGAGTTAAGAAGTTCCTCCTCATCTCAGTCCTAAATGGCTTACCCCTTATCCTACGACTATGTCCCCTGGTTCTGGAATTCCCCAATATCGGGAACATTTTTCCTGCATCTAACCTGTCCAGTCCCGTCAGAATTTTATATGTTTCTATGAGGTCCCCTCTCATCCTTCTAAACTCCAGTGAATACAGGCCCAGTCGATCCAGTTTCTCCTCATATGTCAGTCCTGCCATCCCAGAAATCAGTCTGGTGAACCTCCGCGGCACTCCCTCAATAGCAAGATTAGAAGACCAAAACTGAACACAATATTCCAGGTGGGGCATCAACAACGCCCTGTACAACTGCAGTAAGATTTCCCTGCTCCTATACTCAAATCCCCTTGCTATGAAGGCCAACATACCATTTTCCTTCTTCACCGCCTGCTATACCTGCATGCCAACCTTCAGTGACTGATGAATCATGACACCCAGGTCTCGCTGCACCTCCCCTTTTCCTAATCTGCCGCCATTCAGATAATATTCTGCCTTCGTGTTTTTGCCCCCAAAGTGGATAACCTCACATTTATCCACATTATACTGCATCTGCCATGTATTTGCCCACTCACCTAACCTGTCCAAAGCACCCTGCAGCCTCTTAGCGTCCTCCTCACAGCTCACACCGCCACCCAGTTTAGTGTCATCTGCAAACTTGGAGATATTACACTCAATTCCATCATCCAGATCATTAATATATGTTGTAAAGAGCTGGGGTCTCAGCACTGAGCCCTGCGGCACTCCACTAGTCACTGCCTGCCATTCTGAAAAGGACCCGTTAATCCCCGACTCTCTGCTTCCTGTCTGCCAACCAGTTCTCTATCCACGTCAGTACATTACCCCCAATAACATGTGCTTTGATTTTGCACACCAATCTCTTGTGTGGGACCTTGTCAAAAGCCTTTTGAAAGTCCAAATACACCACATCCACTTGTTCTCTCCTCTCCACTCTACTAGCTACATCCTCAAAAAATTCTAGAGGATTTGTCAAGCATGATTTACCCTTCATAAATCCATGCTGACTTGGACCAATCCTATCACTGCTTTCCAAATGTGCTACTATTTCATCCTTAATGATTGATTCCAACATCTTCCCCACTACTGATGTCAGGCTAACTGGTCTATAATGACCCGTTTTCTCTCTCCCTCCTTTTTGAAAAAGTGGTGTTACATTGGCAACCCTCCAGTCCGTAGGAACTGACCCAGAGTCGATAGACTGTTGGAAAATGATCACCAATGCATCCACTATTTCTAGGGCCACTTCCTTAAGTACTCTAGGATGTAGACTATCAAGCCCTGGGGATTTATCGGCCTTCAATCCCATCAATTTCCCTAACACAATTTCCCACCTAATAAGGATATTCATCAGTTCCTCCTTCTCACTAGACCTTCGGACCTCTAGTACATCGGGAAGGTTATTTGTGTCTTCCTTTGTGAAGACAGAACCAAAGTACTTGTTCAATTGGTCTGCCATTTCTTTGTTCCCCATTATAAATTCACCCGAATCTGGCTGCAAGGGACCAACGTTTGTCTTCACTAATCTTTTTCTCTTCACATATCTATAGAAGCTTTTGCAGTCATTTTTTATGTTTCCGGCAAGCTTCCTCTCGTACTCTATTTTCCCCCTCTTAAGTAAACCCTTCGTCCTCCTCTGCTGTATTCTAAATTTGTCCCAGTCCTCCGGCTTACTACTTTTTCTGGCTAATTTGTATGCCTCTTCCTTGGATTTAACACTATCCTTAATTTCCCTTATTAGCCATGGTTGAGCCACCTTCCCCATTTTATTTTTACTCCAGACAGGGATGTACAATTGTTGAAGTTCGTCCATATGATCTTTAAAGGTTTGCCATTGCCTATCCACCGTCAACCGTTTAAGTATCATTTGCCAGTCTAATCTAGCCAATTCGCGCCTCATACCATCAAAGTTACCTTTCCTTAAGTTCAGGACTCTAGTTTCTGAATTAACTTTATCACTCTCCATCTTAATAAAGAATTCAACCATATTATTGTCACTCTTCCCCAAGGGGCCTCGCACAACAAGATTGCTAATTAGTCCCTTCTCATTACACATCACCCAGTCTAGGATGGCCAGCTCTCTGGTTGGTTCCTCAACATATTGGTCTAGAAAACCATCCCTAATACACTCCAGGAAATCCTCCTCCACCGCATTGCTACCAGTTAGGTTAGCCCAATCAATATGTAGATTAGTCGCCCATGATTACTGCTGTACCTTTACTGTAGTAATCCCTTATTTCTTGTTTGATGCTGTCCCCAACCTCACTACTACTATTTGGTGGCCTGTACACAACACCAACGAGCATTTTCTGCCCTTTGGTATTCCGTAGCTCCACCCATACCGATTCCACATCATCCAAGCGAATGTCCTTCCTTACAATTGCCTTAATTTCCTCTTTAACCAGCAACTCCACCCCGCCTCCTTTTCCTTTTTGTTTATCCTTCCTAAATGCTGGATGTTGAGTTTCAGCCTTGGTCACCCTGGAGCCATGTCTCCGTGATGCCAATCACATCATACCCGTTAACTGCTATCTGCGCAGTTAATTCATCCACCTTATTCCGAATACTCCTCGCATTGAGGCACAGAGCCTTCAGGCTTGTCTTTTGAACACACTTTGACCCTTTAGAATTCTGCTGCAAAGAGGCCCTTTTTGTTTTTTGCCTTGGGTTTCTCTGCTCTCCACTTTCACTATTCTCCTTTCTATCTTTTGCTTCTGTCTCCATTTTATTCCCCTCTGTCTCCCTGCATAGGTTCCCACCCCCCTGCCATATTAGTTTAACTCTTCCCAAACACTCCCCCTAGGTCATTGGTTCCGGTCCTGCCAAGGTGCAGACCGTCCGGTTTGTACTGGTCCCACCTCCCCCAGAACCGGTTCCAATGTCCCAGGAATTTGAAAATCCCTTCTGCACCACTCCTCAAGCCACGTATTCATCTGAGCTATCCTGCGATTCCTACTCTGACTAGCACGTGGCACTGGTAGCAATCCTGAGATTACTACTTTTGAGGTCCTACTTTTTAATTTAACTCCTAGCTCCTTCAATTCATCTCGTAGGAACTCATCCCGTTTTTTACCTATTTCGTTGGTACCTATATGCACCATGACAACTGGCTGTTCACCCTCCCCTTTCAGAATGTCCTGCACCCGCTCCGAGACATCCTTGATCCTTGCACAAGGGAGGCAACATACCATCCTGGAATCTCGGTTGCGGCCGCAGAAGCGCCTATCTATTCCCCTTACAATCGAATCCCCTATCACTATTGCTCTCCCACTCTTTTTTTCTGCCCTCCTGTGCAGCAGAGCCAGCCACGGTGCCATGAATCTGGCTGCTGCTGCTTTCCCCTGATGAGTCATCCCCCTCAACAGCAGAGAACAGTGGGCATCCTGGAGACATTTTCGGAGGGAGATGATTGGGAAACTTTTGTGGAGCGACTCAACCAATACTTCATGGCCAACGAGCTAGATGGGGAAGAGAGCGCTGCCAAACAAAGGGCAATTCTCCTCACCGTCTGTGGGGCACCAACGTATGGCCTCATGAAGTGTCTGCTCACTCCAGCGAAACCCACGGAGAAATCCTACGACGATTTGTGCACACTGGTCCGAGAGCATTTGAACCCGAAGGAAAGTGTTCTGATGGTGAGATACTGGTTCTACACGTACAAAAGATCTGAAGGCCAGCGAGTTATGTCGCCGAGCTAAGATGCCTTGCAGAACATTGCGAATTTGAAGGACATTTGGAGCACAAGCTCAGAGACTTTTTTGTTCTTGCATTGGCCACGAAAGCATACTTCGCAAACTTTTGACTGTAGAGACCTCAACCTTGAGTAAGGCCAAAGCGATAGCCCAGGCGTTCATTGCCACCAGTGACAATACTAAGCAAATCTCTCAGCACACAAGTGCTGCTACAAGCACTGTGAACAAAGTGATGTTGTTTTCGAATCGTAACGTACAGAGCAGGTCACACATACCTGCAGCTACACGTCCGCAGATGTCTCAGAGTCCACCGTCAATGGTGATGAATGCAAGGCCATTAACACCTTGTTGGCGTTGTGGGGGTGATCATCGTTTCTTTTGTGTTCCCAACACAGATGAGACTGCACACAGGGAAGTTAAAGTAACAGTGACCTCAGTCTTTATTAAGATACTCCCGAGTGAGTAACAGGCCTATATACAGTGATCCCAAGAGATCATGGGATCCCTTGGGACTTCAGGGGATGCGCTTCCTGGTGGCAGAACATGGGAGTGCATGCTTTACAGATACACAACATCACTCCCCTCCAAAGTCAAAGTGAAAACTATTTACAAGGTGAGGCGGTCGGGAGCCTTTCTTTCCCTGGTGGACCACCTCGGTACAAATGTCTGTTCTGGTGTGTTGGCTGTGCCCTCGCTGGGCTGGCGTGTTGTTGACCCTGCAGGGCTGCTGGGTGAGCCTAGCCTTGCTGGGCTGTTGGGCATGATGGGTTTGATTTCCTGGTCCAGCGTGGTGTTGTTGATCCTTTGGGTGTGTGTTGTGGGCTCGAAAAAGGTGGTGTCTGCTGTGGGTTGTTCAGGGCAGTCTGTGAACCGCAGCCTCATTTGGTCCAGGTGCTTTCTGCAAATTTGTCCATTGTCTAGTTTGACTACAAACACCCTACACCCTTCTTTAGCTATCACCGTGCCCGCGATCCACTTGGGACCATGTCCATAGTTTAGCACATAAACAGGATCATTCAGATCAATTTCCCGTGACACAGTAACGCGACATTTTGTTGCTGCCGCCTGCTCTCTACCTGATCATGCAGGTTGGGGTGAATCAGCGAGAGTCTGGTTTTAAGTGTCCTTTTCATGGGTAGCTCAGCCAGGGGCACCCCTGAGAGCGAGTGTGGTCTCGTGCGGTAGCTGAGCAGTACTCGGGACAGGCGGGTTTGCAGTGAGTCTTCTGTGACTCGTTTAAGGCTCTGTTTGATTGTTTGTACTGCCCGTTCTGCCTGCCCATTGGAGGGCTGTTTTAAATGGGGCCGAGGTGACATGCTTAATCTCATTGCGGGTCATGAATTCTTAAAATTCGGCACTGGTAAAACATGACCCGTTGTCACTGACCAGTATGTCAGGCAGGCCGTGGGTGGCAAACATGGCCCTCAGGCTTTCAATGTGGGCGGTGGCGGTGCTTCCCGACATTATTTCACGTTCAATCCATTTTGAAAAAGCATCCACCACCACCAGGAACATTTTACCATGAAACGGGCCCGCATAGTCGACATGGATCCTTGACCATGGTCTGGAGGGCCAGGACCACAAACTTAGTGGTGCCTCTCTGGGCACTTGCTCAACTGAGCACACACGCGGCATTGCCGTACACAGGACTCCAAGTCAGAGTCGATACCGGGCCATCACACGTGGGATCTGGCTATCGCTTTCATCATTACTATACCCGGGTGTGTGCTGTGGCGATCCGAGATGAATGTCTCCCTGCCCTTTTTGGGTAGCACTACGCGGTTACCCCACAATAGGCAGTCTGCCTGGATGGACAGCTCGCCCTTTCACCGCTAGAACGGCTTGATTAGCTCTTGCATTTCAACGGGGATGCTGGCCCAGCTCCCATGCAGTACAGTTTTTTACTAGGGACAGCAGAGGATCTTGGCTGGTCCAAGTCCTAATCTGGCGGGCCGTGACAGGTGGTTTATCATTTTGAAACGCTTCCATGACCATCAACAAGTCTGCGGGCTGCGCGCAACAAGTTTGCAGGCTGCGCCATTTCCACCCCCGTGGTGGGCAATGGTAGCCGACTGAGAGCATCTGCATAGTTCTCGATGCCTGGCCTGTGGCGGATGGTATAGTTATACGCTGATAGCACGAGTGCCCACCTTTGTATGCGGGCTGAGGCATTAGTATTTCTCCCCTTGTTTTCAGCGAAATTTGAGGCCAAACAGGTACTGATGCATTTTCTTTACCCCGAACACACATGCAAATGCCTCTTTCTCAATCATGCTGTAGGTCCACTCGGCCTTAGACAAGCTCCTGGAAGCATAGGTGACAGGTTGCAACTTCCCCGCAACGTTAGCTTGTTGTAATACACACCCAACTCCGTACGACGACACATCACATGCTAGCATGAGTCTTTTACACGGGTTATACAATACAAGCAGCTTGTTGGAGCATAAAATGTTTCTGGCTTCCTCAAAAGCAATTACTTGGTTTTTTTCCCATACCCAGTTCTCACCTTTATGCAATAACACATGTAGGGGCTCTAAGAGGGTGCTTAACCCCGGTAGGAAGTTACCAAAATAGTTGAGGAGTCCGTGACGTTCTGTGGCCTGGGCGCGTTCCTGATAGCCTCTGTCTTGGCGTCTGTGGGCCGAATGCCATGCGCCGCAATCTTTTTCCCCAAAAGCTTCATTTCTGTTGCCATGAGGACGCACTTCGACCTCTTCAGCCGCAGCCCTACGCGATCCAGTCGCTGGAGGACCTCCTCCAGGTTTTGTAGGTGCTTGACAGCATCCAGACCCGTGACCAATATGTTGTCTTGAAAAACCACCATGCGTGGTACCGACTTGAGTAGGCTCTCCATGTTTCTCTGGAAGATTGCTGCAGCCGACCGAATTTCAAACGGGCATCTGTTGTAGATGAACAGTCCCTTGTGCATGTTAATGCAGGTGAGGCCCTTCGAAGACTCCTCCAGCTCCTGCGTCATGCAGGCCGAAGTCAGGTTGAGCTTGGTGAATGTCTTGCCTCCTGCCAGTGTCACAAATAGGTCGTCTGCCTTAGGTAGCGGGTATTGGTCCTGTAGCGAGAAATGATTAATAGTTACTTTATAATCGCCGCAAGTCCTGACCGTGCCATCACTTTTGAGCACTGGAACAATCGGGCTGGTCCACTCGCTGAATTCCACTGGGGAGATGATGCAGCCTGTCCAGCTCGATTTCCACTCTCTCACTCATCATGTGAGGTACCGCTCGCGCCTTGTGGTGAATGGGTCGTGGCTCTAGGAACAAGTGGATCCGCACCTTCACCCCGGAAAAGTTTCCAATGCCTGGCTCAAAAAGGGAAAGAAATTTGTTAAGAACCTGGGTACATGAGGCCTCATCGACATGTGATAGCGCTCGGATGTCATCCCAGTTCCAGTGGACTTTGCCCAGCCAGCTCCTTCCAAGCAGTGCGGGGCCATCGCCCAGGACAATCCAGAGTGGCAGTTCGTGCACCGTGCCTTCGTAGGTGATCTTGACCATGGTGCTGCCCAGGACAGTGATAAGCTCTTTGGTGTACGTTCACAGTTTCGTGTGGATGGGGTTCAGGGCTGGTCTGAGTGCCTTGTTGCACCACAATCTCTCAAACATCTTTTTACTCATGGTGGATTGGCTAGCGCCAGTGTCCAGTTCCATGGCTACAGGTAAGCCATTCAATTTTACGTTTAGCGTTATAGGTGGACATTTTGTCGAAAGTGTGTGCATCCCGTGTACTTCAGCATCTGCCTCCTCTCTCTGAGGCTCGAAATTGCTTTAATCCATCATGGACCGATCTTCCTCTGCCACGTGGTGGTTAGCAGGTTTTGCAGAGCTTGCAGCTCGTCTGCAAGCTCGTTGGAGGTGCCCCATTGTTCCACAGCTCTTGCAAACATACACTTTGAAGCGGCATGAATAGGCTGAATGGAAGCCGACAAGGTGTGAATTGCCTTGCATTCATCCTTTGTTGCGGACTCTGAGTCACCTGGGTCACCTGAGGCCTGCTTGCAGTTGCAGATTCGTGGGTTCTGCCCTGTACATTTCTGTTCGCAAACACAATTCCAGTTAATTTATGAACATTGTTAGCACTTGTGTGCTGAGAGATTTGTTTGGTGCTATCACTGGTGGACATAAACGCCTGTGCTATCGCAATGGCCTTACTGAGGGTCGGTGTCTCTATAGTCAAAAGTTTTTGTAGGATGGTCTCGTGGCCAATGCCCAGTACAAAAAAGTCTCTGAGAATTTGCTCCAGGTAGCCATCAAACTCACATTGTCCTGCAAGTCGCCTTAGCTCGGCGACGTAGCTCGCCACTTCCTGACCTTTAGATCGCTGGAACGTATAGAACCAAAACCTCACCATCAGCACGCTCTCCCTCGGGTTAAGATGCTCCTGAACCAGTGTACTCAGCTCCTCATATGACTTATCTGTGGGTTTCACCGGAGCCAGAAGGTTCTTTATAAGGCTGTAGGTTGGTGCCCCGCAGACCGTGAGGAGGACCGCTCTCCTTTTTGCAGCGCTTCCTTCTCCGCCCAGCTCGTTGGCTACAAAGTACTGGTCTAACCATTCAACATAGGCTTCCCAGTCCTCACCCTCCGAGAACTTCTCCAGGATGCCCACAGTTTGCTGCATCTTTGTGTTGGATTCGCGTATTCGTCGCCAGTTGTTGTGTTCCTAACACAGATGAGACTGCACATAGGGTGGTTAAAGTAACAGTGACCTCAGAATTTATTAAGACACTCCAGAGTGAGTAACAGGCCTTAGGGGCCGGCTTATATACAGTTTTCCCAAGGGATGCAGTGCTACCGTAAAGGTCTCCTACGATGGAGCAGTGCACAAGCTACCACCCTGGGTGGTATCAGGCGATGGTCAGGAGCTGGCTGGGAAAGATACGCTGGAACTGGGACGACATCCGAGCGCTATCGCCCGCTGACGACACTTTGTGTGCCCAGATCTTAAACAAATTTCCTTCGCTGTTCGAACCAGGCATCGGGAAATTCCAAGGAGCAAAAGTGCAGATCCACTTAATTCTGGGTCGCGACCCATCTATCACAAGGCGAGAGTAGTACTGCACATGATGAGAGAAAGGGTAGAGATCGAGCTAGACCGGCTACAAAGAGAGGGCATCATCTCATCGATCGAGTTCAGCGAGTGGGCGAGTCCTATTGTCCCAGTCCTCAAGGGAGACGGCATCGTCAGAATCTGTGGCAATTACAAAGTAACTATCAATCGTTTCTCCCTGCAGGACCAATACCCACTACCAAAAGCCCTCGACCTCTTTGCAACGCTGGCGGGAGGAAAGACGTTCACGAAGCTGGATCTGACTTCAGCCTACATGACGCAGGAACTGGAGGAATCATCGAAGGCCCTCACCTGCATCAACACGCACAAAGGTCTTTTTGTTTATAACAGATGTCTGTTTGGAATCCGATCGGCAGCGGCGATATTCCAGAGAAACATGGAAAATTTACTGAAGTCGGTCACGCACACCGTGGTCTTCCAGGACGACATCTTGGTCGCAGGTCAGAACACAGTCGAGCACCTACAGAACTTGGAGGAGGTTCTTAGTCGACTCAACCGCGTGGGGCTCAGGTTAAAATGCTCAAAGTGCGTTTTCCTGGTGCCTGAAGTGGAGTTCCTGGGAAGGAGTATTGCGGCGGACGGCATCAGGCCCACCAACGCGAAGACAGAGGCAATTGAGAACGCACCGAGGTCGCAGAACGTGACGGAGCTGCAGTCGTTTCTGGGACTCTTGAACTACTTTGGTAACTTCTTACCAGGTCTTAGCACACACTGCTAGAACCACTACATGTCTTACTACGAAAAGGGGGTGAATGGGTTTGGGGCAAAAGCCAAGAAAATGCCTTTGTAAAAGCAAGAAAATTGTTATGCTCAAACAAATTGCTTGATCCATGTGAGCTTTTGGTACTAGCATGTGATGCATCGTCATATGCGTCGGGTGTGTATTGTAACAAGCTATTGATTTCGAAAAAAGTGCAATCCATTGCTTATGCATCCAGGAGTCTGTCTAAGGCCGAGAGAGCCTACAGCATGGTTGAAAAAGAAGCGTTAGCGTGTGTCTACGGTGTTAAGAAAATGCATCAATACCTGTTTGGGCTAAAATTCGAATTGGAAACTGACCATAAGACACTTATATCCCTGTTTTCCGAGTGTAAAGGGATAAATACCAACGCATCGGCCCGCATCCAGAGATGGGTGCTCACGTTGTCCGCCACAGGCCAGGCACAGAAAACTGCGCCGATGCTCTCAGTAGGCTGCCATTGCCCACCACGGGGGTGGAAATGGCACAGCCCGCAGGTCTAGCCATGGTTATGGAAGCATTTGAGAGTGAGCAATCACCCGTCACTGCCTGGCAGATCAAAACCTGGACAAGCCATGACCCCTTATTATGTCTAGTCAAAAGCTGTGTGCTTCACGGGAGTTGGTCTAGTGTCCCAGTGGAAATGCAGGAAGAGATAAAGCCGTTCCAGCAGCGCAAAGATGAAATGTCTATACAGGCAATCGAGTAGTGGTCCCCAAGAAGGGCAGAGACACTATTATCAATGACCTTCACAGTACCTACCCAGGCATCGTAATGATGAAAGCGATAGCCAGATCCCACGTGTGGTGGCCCGGTATTGATGCGGACTTAGAGTCTCGCGTTCACACATGTAATACATGCTCACAGTTAAGCAATGTACCCAGGTAAGCGCCGGTAAGTTTATGGTCTTAGCCCTCCAAACCGTGGTCTAGGGTACACGTCGACTATGCAGGCCCGTTCTTGGGTAAAATGTTCCTTGTGGTTGTAGACGCGTACTCCAAGTGGATTGAATGTGAGATAATGTTGGCTAGCACGTCCACTGCCACTACTGAAAGCCTTCGGGCCATGTTTTCCACTCACGGCTTACCCGATGTTCTGGTGAGCGGCAATGGGCCATGTTTTACCAGTGCTGACTTCAAAGAATTCATGACCCGTAACGGGATCAAACATGTCACATCTGCCTCGTTTAAACCAGCATCCAATGGTGAGGCAGAGAGAGAAGTGCAAACCATCAAGCAAGGCTTGAAGAGAGTAACTGAAGGCTCACTGCAGACTCGCCTATCCCGAGTCCTGCTCAGCTACCGCACGAGACCCCACTCACTCACTGGGATCCCACCTGCTGAACTGCTCATGAAAAGAGCACTTAAGACAAGGCTCTCGTTAGTTCACCCTGATCTACATGAACAGATAGAGAGTAGGCGGCTTCAACAAAGTGCATACAATGATAGCGCAGAAGTGTCATGCGAGATTGTAGTCAATGATCCTGCATTTGTACTAAATTATAGACAAGGTCCCAAGTGGCTTCCCGGCACTGTCATGGCCAAAGAGGGGAGCAGGGTGTTTCAGGTCAAACTTTCAAATGGACTCATTCACCAGAAACACTTGGACCAAATCAAACTCAGATTCAAGGACTACCCTGAGCAACCCACCTTGGACCCTACCTTTTTTGATCCCCCAACATACACACCAGTAGCAACCGACACCACGGTTAACCACGAAGCAGAACCCATCATCCACAGCAGCCCTGCAGGGCCCAACAAATGATTCAAGAACATCAGCTTTCACACCGAGACGATCAACCAGGGCAAGAAGGGCCCCAGATCGACTCACATTGTAAATAGTTACACTATTGACTTTTGGGGGGGGGCGGGGGTTGGGGAGTGTTGTTATATATGTAAACTTGTATTTACTCTGTACAGCCACCCATAATCCCTTGGGAGCACAGGTATTTAAGAAGTCTTCACAGGTTGGAGAGGCATTCTGGAGACCTGCAATAAAAGACTAAGGTCACACTTTACTTTGAGCTCAGTCTGACTCTTTCTCCATGCACTAGTTTCCTTAATATTTTTGTCCGTTTCCTGACTGAGATGTTCTACATTTCCACTCATGATTCTTCACGAGGTTTGTCTGTGTTTAATTTTCTGTAATGCAAAATATGTGCGACTGTCACGAAGTTTACGATGGTCCATCGTTTGCAAGTGTCCACAGGACCAGGTTATACATATAATTTCTCCCATTTTTATGATTGTATTAATAATGCTGTCTTATTCCACGTCTGAAGAAGGGTCTGGACTGGAAAGTCCAACTTGTCTATTCTCTCTAGAGCTGCTGTGTGTTTCCAGCAACTTCTGGTTTTGTTGCAGATTTTTGCAGTATTTTCCTTTTTATTTAAACAGTTTGCAAAAATATTCCACCGCATTCCGAAATGCGAGCATCCTCACATTAAGTGCAATAAGTTGTAATGAGGGGTTCTGTCCTTTTAAATTTTGAGTACAGGATGATGAAGCTCACGTACCCGAGTAGCTCCCGCTCCGGACTACAGGAGACTGCGGTTGGACACTCCCTCACGCATGCGCTGTCGGGCTTTCTTCTGGAAGTTTCTGCGCGGTGGACGAGCAGCAATATTATTGCTTTAACTTTGATCACCTACCCAGGAGGCGGCGCGAGCTTACGGGATCAGATGCCTTAACTGGAAAAAAAATCCATGTCGTTGTTCCGGGGAAAAAAATACTTTGTGGAATGAATTGCGTTGGCTGAGCGCAGTCGCTGTAACTGGTTTTATTTGTATGAAGGGATTGAGGCCTGAACTGCGACGGCTGAGGATCGAAGTTCAGACGTTTTTCTATTCGCTGCAGTGACTTCCATCGGTCTCTTGAAGCCATGGTGAAGAAGAAGAGGGCGATCCCCGTCGTGTGAGTATGATCAGGCTGACAGTTGGATGTTGAGTGACTGGGCGAGACAGTCGTCATGTTAAGCGGTGTAAACAATTATTGGTGAACTAATCAAACCCTTCACTTGCCGTCATCACATGAATCAAAAGGGGTATATTATATTTTTGATATTTATTTCCCGGTTTCTGTGTTTTTGACGTTTGGTGTTTTAGATATCCTTTAAACTATCCACACAAGATATTAATCTGTAAATGTGTGCACTCTGAGGGGGAAAAAAGACAGCCTCCATCCCAGTTAAATGTAGATTTATAAAAACAAAGCATTGGATACAGCAATATGTGAATTGCAGTAACACCAAGATGGTATTAAGATTGTCACCTGTCAAGCTTTTATTTGAAAATTATGCAGTGATAGACGATAGTCCGGATAGGATGCATCCTAGGTTGCTGAGGGAAGTAAAGGTGGAAATTGCAGAGGTTCTGGCCACAATCTTCCAATCCTCCTGAAATATGGGAGCGGTGCCAGAGGATTGCAAATGTTACACCCCTGTTCAAAAAAGGGAAGTGGAATAAACTCAGCAACTACAGGCCAGTTAGCCTATCTTCTATGGGGAAGGGGGATCTTTTAGAGACATTAATCTGGGACAAAATTAATTGGCACTTGGAAAAATATGAGTTAATAAATGAAAGCCAGTGTGGATTTGTTAAAGGCCAATTGTGTTTGATTAACTTGATTGAGTACTTTGAACTAACAGGAAGTTAATGAAGTTGATATGTATAGAGTTTCAAAAGGTGTTTGATAAATAGACTTGTTAGCAAAATTGAAGCCATGGGATTGAAGGGGCAGTGGACCTACAGCAAAACTACTATGGGCAAGCATGATCTCTCCTTATTTCAGAAGCAAAGCAGAGTCAGGCCTGGTTAGTACTTGGATGGGAGACCGCCTGGTAATGACATTTGCAATAGGCTTATCCTGATCTTTGGGCACCTGGTGCGGGGTGGGGGAGGGGAGCGGGCAGGTCAGTGGACCTCCTCGTGGGACTGCTGGGCCTGGCCATTAACAGGTCCAGGCAGCGGGCAGTCGAGGGGGTCATTCAGCCTGACTACCTGCCTCTCCCACGGCTACGTTCGCGCCTGGGTGTCCCTGGAGATGGAGCATGCGGTGTGTATGCTCGAGGCCTTCCGTGACCGGTGGGCACTGGAGGGGCTGGAGTGCACCATCACTCCCGGAAGCCACATTTTGTTTTGATTTTTGTTCGGTTTTCTTAAATGATTTTGGTTAGTTTGCAGGTTCTAGTGAAAAGGGGGCACATGGTTGAATTGTATTATTTAAGAGTTGAAGGACAGTGATTGTGTGGGTACAAAATTGGCTAAGGGACAAAATGCAGAGTGTAATGGTGAACAGTTGTTTTTCAGACTGGAGGGAAATGTGCAGTGGCGGCCCCCTGGGGTCGATATTAGGACCACTATTTTTGATACATATTAATAACCTGGACTTGGGTATACAGGGCATAATTTCAAAGTTTGCAGATGACACAAAACTCAAATGTAGTAAACAGTGATTACAATAGTAACAGACTTCAGTAGGACATAGACTGGTGAAATGGGCAGATACATGGCAGATGAAATGTAACGCAGAGAAGTGTGAAGTGATTCATTTTGATAGTGTAACAGAATGAGAGAGCCACCGGCTTATGAGAGCTCTACCTGCAATAGGTATACAGCTTTAAGAAGTTGTATTTCATGTCAGAATGTCCAAGGTAAGGTGGTATAGCTTTAAGAAATCATTGACCTTAATTGTCTTTAATCAGGACGACTTCCAGTCTGAAAGGATAAAATAATTCAGTTGGAGAGGCATGAAAATAGTTGAGATTGGAGGGAGCCGAGTGTGAGACTGTGTAGGGTGGAAAATAATCCCTGTTGATTTCTTGATCATCGCTGCATTTATTAACATAACTGCCATGGGTAAATAGACTTAATTTGTTTTAAGTTCTAGTCTGCATGTCTAATTGACCACTGGATCCTCGGCCTGCATTAGCTTGTTACGCATGGTGTCAGAAGTGGGATTTTGGCACTCTGAGAAAGGCCAAGACCCACAATGATGGAAGAAATGCTGAGAGCGTTCATGCAGGCCACATTGTCATAACAGCAGCAGAATAACAAAATTCTGGAACTCCAAAAAATTGGATCATGATGACGAAAGAGGAAAGAACTGAGGCCAAGATCCAGAATTTGATGCAGAGACTGGTGTCAGGAGGATCCAAGGTGACAGATCCACAGCTTATCCAGCCTAGTTTGGTATTTCAAAAGGTGACTCCGGATGATGCTGTGGAGGAGTACCATTTGGTCTTCGAACAATATGCAGAACGAGAAAAGAGGCCCAAAGAACAGGGATTGTGGCTCCTGTTTTGGTAAAAGACACCCAAAAGGCATACTTTAACTTGGAACCAACTGATTACCAGATGCTAAAGGAGGAAATCCTGGCTCGTACTGGAATAACCCCCATGGCGAGAGCTCAATGGTTTCAAGCCTGAGCCTAAAGTGGGGAATTCGCCAAGATCACAGATGTACGACCTGATGTACCTGGCCCAGCAATGGCTGCAGTCCGAGACAAATAAACCAGCGAAGATCGTGGAGCTGGTTGTGATGGACCGGTTTATCCGAGTTCTATTCCCAAACTTGATGGGTTGGAAAAGGAGAGCCAGCAGAAGCCCAGGAGTTGGTGGCCATAGTAATGACATCTGATGGCGGAGGAGCTGGCTTACCATTGAGGAGACACTTTCTATGTCACTCTCCGAGCAAGAAACAGAGATCCTGGTAAAATTGTATGGGAGAAGGCAAGTGCTGAAGATCAGCAAGAAGCTACGAAGGGACATTGTAACCTCTTTGATAACACAGTTAAATGTGTTAAGGTGCCATTGTGATGGGTTAGGGTATATTGCAAGACACTGTCCTAACTATTGGGAAACCTATGAACTGTTGTCTGGGAAACCAGAGCCCAGCCTCTGGGGAGGATTATTTGATTGATATAGTGCAAACCGTGAGCCATGTGGAGGCTACCCATTGTTTTTTAAAGCCCATAAAGTTAAATGGTAAAGTAGTCACTGTGCTGACTGATTCCAGTAGCATCGTGACCTTGGTAGCCTCCAGTCCGGTCTGACCTTCCCTGTTACTTCATGGGCTCAAAACAGATGTACAATGTGTGCATGAGGTGTCCGGTATTACCCCACTACTATGGTGACTTTAGAGTATGATGGGAAAAGTCAGGTGATTACCACAGGAGTAGTCCCAGCCCCCAGACCTTCCTCAACTAGTGATCCTGAGATGGGACCTTCTGGAATTTGATGCCCTCATTAAAATAGAGGTTCAGAATATGCTGACCATAACCGTTTAAACATGGCTGCTCCAGTCGGTGACATCACCGGTTGCATGCCAGGAGTTTGCTCAATTTTCCCTTTGAGGACCCCAGCATATCTCAGGGGACTGGGATGAAATGAAAATCTAAGGAGGAGCAGAGGTGAGATAAGGCTTGAAGTAGAGAACTGATCCCTACTATTTTAGTAGATCAACTCGAAACCCCTTCGACTAGTCGAGCACCTCTGCCAGATGTAGAAACATAGAAATTTACAGCGCAGAAGGAGGCCATTTGTGTCCATGCCGGCCGACAAAGAGCCGCATGGCCCTTGGTCAGCAGCCCTGCATGTTGCATATAAACCAATGAACAATGGCGGAAAGGCAAAGAGCACCCAGCCCAATCAGTCCGCCTCACACAACTGCGATACCCTTTACACTGAAACATTCGACACTCCACCCCAACTGGAGCCATGTGATCTCCTGGGAGAGGCAAAAACTAGATTAAAAAAACCTAGGCCAATTTAGGGGGAAAAGAAATCTGGGAAAATTCCTCTCCGACCCATCCAGGCGATCAAAACTAGTCCAGATCACCACCCTGGCCGTATTCGGTTCCCTGCAATACTTGCTATTATATCTGCACCAGCCAACAAGAGGTTATCCAGTCTAATCCCAATTACTAGCTCTAGGTCTGTAACCCTGCAGGTTACGGCACTGTGCCCTTTCAACTATCTCCTTAAAAGTGGTGAGGGTTTCTGCATCCACCACTCTTCCAGGCAGTGAGTTCCAGATCCCCACAACCCTCTCGATGAAGAAGCCCGCCCCCCCCCCCCCAAAATCCCCTCCAAACCTTCCAAAAACCACCTTCAAACTATGCCCCCTTGTAATAGACCCCTCCACCAATGGAAATAGGCCCTTACTGTGTCCAGGCCTCAATATTTTGTACTCAGTGAGCCTCTCAACCTCCTCTGTTCCAATGAGAACAAACCCAGTTTATCCAATCTGTCCTCATAACGACGATTCTCCATTCCAGGCAGCATCCTAGTAAATCTCCTCTGCACCCTCTCTAGTGCAATCATATCCTTCCTATAATATGGCGACCAGAACTGCACGCAGTACTCCAGCTGTGGCCTAACCAAAGTATTATACAATTTAAGCATAACCTCCTGGCTCTTGTATTCTATGCATCGGCCAATAAAAGCTAGCATTCCGTATGCCGCCTTAACCACCTTATCCACCTGGCCTGCAACTTTCAGGGATTTGTGGACAAGCACTCCAAGGTCCCTTTGTTCATCTGCACTATTAAGTGGCCTACCGCTTAATGTGTATACCCTTTCCTTATTAGCGCTCCCCAAGTGCATTACCTCACACTTCTCTGAATTCAATTCCATTTGCAGTGCTCTGCCCACCTGACCAGTAGATTGATATCCTCTTGCAGCCCATGACTTTCCTCTTCATTATCAACCACACAGCCAATTTAGTGCAAGCTTCTTGATCTAAATCTAAATCGTTGATATATGCCACAAAAAGCAAGGGACCCAGTACTGAGCCCTGTGGAACCCCACTGGAAACATCCTTCCAGTCACAAAAACATCCATCAACCATTACCCTTTGCTTCCTACCTCCAAGCCAATTTTGGATCCAACTTGCCACTTTGCCCTGGATCCCACGTGCTTTAACCTTCGTGACCAATCTACCATATGGGACCTGAGCAAAGTTTTGCTAAAGTCCATATACACTACATCGTACCATTACCCTCATCGACCCTCTTGGTTACCTCCTCAAAATTCAATCAGGTTAGTCAAACACAATTTTCTCTTAACAAATCCATGCTGACTGTCCCTAATTAAGCCTTGTCTTTTCAAATGTAGATTTTTCCTGCTTTCAGGATTTTTTCCAATAATTTTCCCACAACTGAGGGAGGGGGAAGATTCCTAAGAGGAACTTCTTAAGAGAATGGAAGTCTCCTTGGAGAAGTTCCCCATGAGTGACTGATTTCAAATGGGAATAGGCTAATGATCTGAAAACCGAAGTGATATTGGTTAATGGAAGGTAAATTTAAAAAGCGCTGTGTCTTACTATATAATTGAGAATGATTTATTGTACAAGATGACCAGTGAGCACAGGGTAGAGGTAAAACAACTATTGGTTCCAGAACCCTTTTGACGGCTAGTATTTGATCTGGCCCATAAACACTAATTGGGTGGACGAGTTGGGATAGAAAAAACCCCAAGAGAAAATCTTACAATTTTTTTGGCCATCGATTTTTATAAAGAAATTACTGTCCAGAATGTCAATTGGCAAGACCTAAACCTTGTCTCCATATTCTTGGTCCCCTACTCATAATCTATGTACCCTTCGAAAGAATTGCAGTGGACCTGATGAGGCCTTTGGAAAGCTCTGCCAAGGGATGCCAGTATATTATAGTAACAGTTGATTATGCGACCAGGTATCCAGATGCTATTCCCTAATGGATCATGGCATCAAAAAACATTGCCCATGAATTGGTAAATAAAGAAAGAAAGACTTGGATTTATATAATGCCTTTCACAACCACTGGATGCCTCAAAGCGCTTTACAGCCAATGAAGTACTTTTGGAGTGTAGTCACCATTGTAATGTGGGAAACGCAGCAGCCAATTTGCGCACAAGCAAGCTCTCTCAAACAGCAATGTGATAATGACCAGATAACCTTTTTTTTGTTACGTTGATTTGTGATATAAATATTGGTCAGGACACCAGGGATAACTCCCCTGCTCGTCTTCAAAATAGTGCCATGGGATCTTTTACGTCAAACTGAGGCCCCATCTGCCTTCTCAGGTGAACGTCTCATCTAAAAGACGGCACTGCACTGGAGTGTCAGCCTAGATTTTTTTTTTGGTGTTCAAGTCCCCGGAGTGCGACTTGAACTGACAACCTTCTGACTCTCAGGCGTGTGTGCTATCCACTGAGCCACAGCTGACATGAGGTAAGTGTATTTTGCAGGGTATGAACTCCAAAAGAGATCCTGACAGATTAGGAGACTGTTTATATCCAAACTAATGGTAGACCTATATGATTGTTAAAGATTAAGACTCTCCAAACCTCGGTATATCATCCCCAGACCTGATGGGTTGATAGAGGAATTTAGTAAAACTTTGAAAAGTATGCTAAAGAAAGTAGTAGACATGGATGGTAAGAACTTGGGCACCTTCTTACCATACTTAATGTTTGCATTTTGAGAAGTTCTACAAGTCTCCACGGGGTTTTCACCTTTCAAGCTTCTTTATAGGAGACAACCCTGTGGGCTTCTAGATATTATTTGAGAGGAACAGAATAGCCCTTCATAGAATGTGGTAGAAGACATGCTGAAAAGGAAGCGGGTACAGACAGTCACTCCAATAGTAAGGTTACACCTGGAAAAGGCCCAAGAAAAGCAGCCAGTCTAATATAACAAGCAGGCCCAGGGGTGAGGCAGTTCTATCAGGGAGACTAAATTTTGCATCTGGTTCCCGATCTCTGGAGCAGATAGTGGCTCATTGGCAGGCTCCTTACGAGATTGTGGAGCAAGTAGGGCCTGTAAACTACAAAGTTAGTCAGCCTGGGAAAGACAGAGCTATCTCATTAATTTGCTAAAACCATGGGGAGATCAGGAGACCCTTGTGTCCGAGCCGGGAAAGTTCACCTGGCCATAGCCGAAGAACTAACGTCGCAGCAGCGACTAAAACTGCTAACATTAGTCGAAAGAAATAGGGGTCTTTTTACCTCTCGACCCGGGAAAACTTGTGTTATTAAACATGATTATCATAATGCCTCTGGGGATAACGGTCTTGGTGAAACTGTACCGGATCCCCAAGGCGAAGAGACAGGTCTCCCAAGAGATCAGGACAATGCTAGAGCTAGGGGTAATAGAAGAGTCTTGAGGATTGGTCAAAGCCTATAGTTATGGTGCAAAAACCCAATGGGATGTGGAGATTCCGTAATGATTTCAGAAAATATAACATCATGTCTAAGTTTGATGCTTTCCTCATGCCTGGGGTGGACGAGCTAATTGAACACCTGGGAAATGCTAACTGTTAATGGATTCTATCAAAGAAAACAATGGATTTTATAACACCTGGACATCTATACTAAAACCGTTTGGGCTGTACTGGGCTCCTGTCACCATTCAGTGGCTAATAGATCCAATTATGAGATCTCATGCTCAGTGTGTTGTTGCATACCTATAATATTGTAATCTGCAGTGGCTACTGGGAGTTCCATCAAAAAAAATTAGAAACAGTACTGAATAGCTTTAAGAAAGGCAAGTCTGACAGCCAACCCTGGGAATTGCCATTTGGGTTAGTCAGAGGCGCACTACTTGAAGTATGTGGTCGGGGGCAGACTAGTTAAGTCCCAACTTGACAAAGTAGAGGCTGTTATGAAATAGCCCAGCTTCATGACAAAAGAACAAATAGGAACTTTTCTGGGCCCTGTCGGATTTTTCCCAGACTTTGCCACCAGGGCGGCCCCTTTGACAGATGTAATCAAATCTCAGGAACCGAATATGGTCCGTTGGACCCCTGGAGGGGGAATAGCACTTGGGCACCTCTGGGATGCCTTAAGCTCAGACCCAGTACTGATTGATATGGATTTCTCCCAGGAGTTCATCCTCCAGACAGATGTGTTGGACGTTGGGCTAGGAGGAATGCTGCCCCAGGTGCCAAGTGTCCCTTAATGTACCTGAGTAAAAAGTTGTTACCTTGAGAATGTAGCTATGCTATAGTCGAGAAGGAATATTTAGTGATGTGGGAGATGGAGATGCTAAAATACTATATTGGGGAGAACGTTCCGGCTAGTAATGGGTCATCCCCCCCGCCTCCTTAAATGGATGCGGGAGATTAAGGAAAATAATGTCCGGGATGCACGTTGGTTTTTGTAATGCATATATATGCCATTAGAGTTGGCTCATGGGAATGCAGATGCCCTCTCCCTAATGTTGTGCCTTAAGACAGAAATTGCTCGACCCCCTGGCTCTGTGCTGGTGTTTGTTGCGGGCGGGGGGGTGGAGGCAGAATGATATGTAAAAGTGAGCCATAGGCTTTTGAGAGCTCTGTATCTGTAAAAGGATACAGCTTTAAGATGTTGTATAAAATGTCAGAATGACTAAGGCAGGGTAGTATAGCTTTAATAAATGATTGACCTTAATTGCCTTGAATCAGGAATGGCTCCCAACCTAGAAGGATAAAAGGCAGGTAACTAGTTCAGTTGAGGAGTGAAAGGAGCTGGGAGTGAGAATGTGTAGACTGGAAAGTAATCACTGTTTCTTGTTCATGGCTGAATTTATTGACACAACTGCTGTGGGTAAATAAAGCTCGCTTATTTTAAGCTCTAGGTAGCATATCTAATTAACCACTGAATCCTGGGCCTGCTTTAGTTTGTTTCAGTAGGAAGGATGAGGAGAGGCAATATAAACTACATGGTAAAGCGGGTACAGGAACACAGAGACCTGTGGGTATACGAATACAAATCTTTTGAAGGTGGCGGGATAAGTTGAGAAAGCTGATAAAACAGCATACAGGATCCTTGGCTTTGTAGAGGCATTGAGTATAAAAGCAAGGATGTCAAGGCCTTCGAGAGGGTGCAGAAGAGATTTATAGAATCATAGAAATTTACAGCACAGAAGGAGGCCTTTCAACCCATTGTATCCGTGTCGACTGACAGAGCTCTGCAGACTAATCCCACTTTCCAGCTCTTGGTCCATAGCCTTGTAGGTTACGGCACTTCAGGTGTATATCCAAGTAATTTTTAAATGCTATGCGGGTTTCTGCCTCTGCCACCCTAAATGCAGTGAGTTCCAAACCCCCGTCGCCCTCTGGGTGAAAACATTTTTCCTTAAATCCCTTCTTAACCATCTTACCATCTACTTTAAATCTTTACCCCCTGATTATTGACCACTCTATCTAGGCCCCTCACAATTTTATACACCTCAATTAGGTCTTCCCTCAGACTACTCTGTGTTCCAAAGAAAACAACCGCAGCCTATCCAATCTTTGCTCATAGCTAAAATTCCAGGCAACATCCTCGTAAATCTCCTCTCGCCCTCCACTGCAATCGCATCTTTCCTGTAATGTGACCAGAACTGCATGCAGTACTCCAGCTGTGGTCTAACTAGTGTTTTATACAGTTCAAGCATAACCTCCATGCTCTTATATTCCATGCCTCAGCTATCAAAGGCAAGTATCCCATATGTCTTCTTAACCACCTTATCTACCTGCCCTGCTACATTCAGGGATCTGTGGACATGCATTCCAAGGTCCCTCTGTTTCTCCACACCTTTTTCTATCATTTATTGTGTATTCCCTTGCCTTGTTATCCCTTCCCAAATGCATTACCTCACACTTCTCAGGATTGAATTCCATTTTCCACTGTTCTGTCCGCCTGACCAGTCCATTGTTATCTTTCTGCAGTCTACAGCTTTCTTCTTCATTATCAACCACACGGCCAATTTTTGTATTAGCTGCAAACTTCTTAATCATACCTCCTACATTCAAGTCTAACTCATTGATATATGCCACAAAGAGCAAGGGACAGAGTACTGAGCCCTGCGGAACCCAACTGGAAACAGCCTTTCAGTGACAAAAGCACCCATTGACCATTACCCTTTGCTTCCTGCATCTGAGACAATTTTGGATCCAACTTAACACTTTGCCTTGGATCTCATGGGCTTTTGCTTTTGTGACCAGTCTGCCATGTGGGACCTTATCAAAAGCCTTGCTAAAATCCATATACACTACATCAAACACACTACCCTCGTCGAGCCTCCTTGTTGCCTGCTCAAAAAATTCAATCGGTCTATCCCTTTTTTCCTTTTTTAAACAACGGTACAACGTTAGCAGTCCTCCGGGACCACTGAGAGGATTTGAAAATGATGGTCAGTGCCTCTGCTATTTCCTCTGTCTTTTTTTTCTTAACAGCCTAGGATACATTTCTTCTGGGTCTGGGGATTTATCCACTTTCAAAGATGCTAAGCCCCTTAATACTTCCTCACTCATTGTTTATGTCATCTAAAATTTCACACTCCTCCTCCCTGATTGCAGATTCTGCATTGTCCCTCTCTTTTATGAAAACCGACGCAAAGTATTCATTTAAGAACCATACCCACGTCTTCCGCCTCCGTCTCTAATAGGCTGTACGCTTTCTTTAGTTATCCTCTTGCTCTTAATGTATTTTATAAAACATTTTGGGTTTTCCTTGATTTTACTTGCCAATATTTTTTCACGTCCTTTCTTTGCTTTCCTAATTTCCTTGTTAATTTCACCCTTGCACACTCGGATCTTCTTTTTAGGCAATCCCTTGGAGTCGAGGATGACTTGGTTCCACAATAGTCACCTGAGAACTCATTTTTAATGAGTCCAATGCGGAACCTACAGTTTCTGTCACAGGTGGGGCAGATGGTGGTTGAAGGAACAGGTGGGTGGGGTGCTTGGGTTGCCGTGCGCTCTTTCCGCTGTCTATGCTTGGCTTCAGTTTGCTCCCGACGAAGAGGAGCAAGGTGTTCGGCGCCTTCCCGGATGCTTTTCCTCCACTTTGAGCGGTCTTGGGCCAGGAATTCCCAGGTGTTGGTGGGGATGTTGCACTTTTTCCAAGGAGGCTTTGAGGGTGTCGTTGAAGTGTTTCCTCTGCCCACCTGGGGCTCGTTTGCCGTGTCAACGTTCTGCATAGAGCACTTGTTTTGGGAGTCTCGTGTTGGGCATGCAGATGATGTGGCCTGTCCAACGGAGCTGATCGAGCATGGCCTGAGTAAGAACATTTGATATTGGTGCGCCTATCCTGCCAATGGATTTGCAGGATTCTGCGGAGGCAGCCTTGGTACTTCTCCAGTGTTTTGAGTGCCTGCTGTACATAGTCCATGTTTCTGAACCATATAGGAGGGCGGGTATGACTACTGCCCTGTAGGACCATGAGTTTGGTGCCAGGTTTGAGGTCCTGGGGCTAGAACCTCCACTTTTGAGCTTATCGCCCCAAAATGGGCGTTATTTCCGGCGTGGGTGGAAAAAAAAAAGGGTTTTCAGATCGCTGGCTTCTCGCCCATTCTCAAAACACCTAGTTTACATTTTTGAAAATGGGCGTTATCGCAAGTGATATCAAATGGGCGGTAGCGTTAAATTCTTCTGACCTACTGCCGTAAAGTGTGGCCGTCCTTAACAACGGCATGGCAACGCTCCATTCCCGCGATTCAGGAGGTCCAGGGTCATCATGACATGCGCAGAAGAGGAGACAGACAGACAGAGAGGGAGCTCAGAGGCACTGAACACGTGTGTGGCTGTTGTGGGAGGAACGACGGAGATTCACCAGCAGCCAAAAGCCTACTAAGCACCA
This sequence comes from Pristiophorus japonicus, assembly GCF_044704955.1. Lineage (NCBI taxonomy): Eukaryota > Metazoa > Chordata > Chondrichthyes > Pristiophoridae > Pristiophorus > Pristiophorus japonicus. The sequence goes on from NC_091979.1 coordinate 293,078,552, forward strand.
ATTACATAGTTGGCACTGAGTTTTTGTCCAACAAATAAGATATAACATGGAAGGGATGGAGGAGGCCCTGGAGCTGGTAGCCAGGAACACTGGTGGCAGAGGGCTCCCAGTTGTCCCGGAGCGCCGCACTGCACTCCAAGGTGATGCACCCGCATTGCCAACCACACGAGAGCCAGCAGCAACATCGTGCTTATGGCTCGGAGCACGCTCCCACCTCTGGACCATCCTTTCCCGTATCCGTCCAAGCAGCGCTTTGGCCATCACCCCCCCCCCCCCCCCCGGGCCAATGAAGCAGCGCCTGAGGACCTCCTCGGCCAGACGTCTTAGAGTCAGGAGGGGAAGGGATAGAGGTGGGGGCAGGTGGGTGCAGGGTTGGTTTGTACAGAAATACTGATCATTTCAGACGAATGTTCGGTTTAAATGTTTTTTATTTAACAACACCTTGAAGCACATTGGCTCAGATATAGGTAAAAAGAGGGATGAGGTCCTACGAAACGAATTTAAGGAGCTAGGAGCTAAATTAAAAAGTAGGACCTCAAAAGTAGTAATCTCGGGATTGCTACCAGTGCCACGTGATAGTCAGAGTAGGAATCGCAGGCTAGCTCAGATGAATACGTGGCTTGAGCAGTGGTGCAACAGGGAGGGATTCAAATTCCTGGGGCATTGGAACCGGTTCTGGGGGAGGTGGGACCAGTACAAACCGGACGGTCTGCACCTGGGCAGGACCGGAACCAATGTCCTAGGGGGAGTGTTTGCTAGTGCTGTTGGGGAGGATTTAAACTGATATGGCAGGGGGATGGGAACCAATGCAGGGAGACAGAGGGAAACAAAAAGGAGGCAAAAGCAAAAGACAGAAAGGAGATGAGGAAAAGTGGAGGGCAGAGAAACCCAAGGCAAAGAACAAAAAGGGCCACTGTACAGCAAAATTCTAAAAGGACAAAGGGTGTTAAAAGAACAAGCCTGAAGGCTTTGTGTCTTAATGCAAGGAGTATCCACAATAAAGTGGATGAATTAACTGTGCAAATAGATGTTAACAAATATGATGTGATTGGGATTACGGAGACGTGGCTCCAGGATGATCAGGGCTGGGAACTCAACATCCAGGGGTATTCAACATTCAGGAAAGATAGAATAAAAGGAAAAGGAGGTGGGGTAGCATTGCTGGTTAAGGAGCAAATTAAGGCAATAGTTCGGAAGGACATTAGCTTGGATGATGTGGTAGATGGGTAGAGCTGCAGAATACCAAAGGACAAAAAACGTTAGTGGGAGTTGTGTACAGACCTCCAAACAGTAGTAGTGATGTTGGGGAGGGCATCAAACATGAAATTAGGGGTGCGTGCAATAAAGGTGCAGCAGTTATAATGGGTGACTTTAATATGCACATAGATTGGGTTAACCAAACTGGAAGCAATACGGTAGAGGAGGATTTCCTGGAGTGCATAAGGGATGGTTTTTTAGACCAATATGTCGAGGAACCAACTAGGGGGGAGGCCATCTTAGACTGGGTGTTGTGTAATGAGAGAGGATTAATTAGCAATCTCGTTGTGCGAGGCCCCTTGGGGAAGAGTGACCATAATATGGTGGAATTCTGCATTAGGATGGAGAATGAAACAGTTAATTCAGAGACCATGGTCCAGAACTTAAAGAAGGGTAACTTTGAAGGTATGAGGCGTGAATTGGCTAGGATAGATTGGCGAATGATACTGAAGGGGTTGACTGTGGATGGGCAATGGCAGACATTTAGAGACCGCATGGATGAACTACAACAATTGTACATTCCTGTCTGTCGTAAAAATAAAAAAGGGAAGGTGGCTCAACCGTGACTATCAAGGGAAATCAGGGATAGCATTAAAGCCAAGGAAGTGGCATACAAATTGGCCAGAAATAGCAGAGAACCTGGGGACTGGGAGAAATTTAGAACTCAGCAGAGGAGGACAAAGGGTTTGATTAGGGCAGGGAAAATGGAGTGCGAGAAGAAGCTTGCAGGGAACATTAAGACGGATTGCAAAAGTTTCTATAGATATGTAAAGAGAAAAAGGTTAGTAAAGACAAATGTAGGTCCCCTGCAGTCAGAATCAGGGGAAGTCATAACGGGGAACAAAGAAATGGCGGACCAATTGAACAAGTACTTTGGTTCGGTATTCACGAAGGAGGACACGAACAACCTTCCGGTTATAAAAGGGGTCGGGGGGTCTAGTAAGGAGGAGGAACTGAGGGAAATCCTTATTAGCCGGGAAATTGTGTTGGGGAAATTGATGGGATTGAAGGCCGATAAATCCCCAGGGCCTGATGGACTGCATCCCAGAGTACTTAAGGAGGTGGCCTTGGAAATAGTGGATGCATTGACAGTCATTTTCCAACATTCCATTGACTCTGGATCAGTTCCTATGGAGTGGAGGGTAGCCAATGTAACCCCACTTTTTAAAAAAGGAGGGAGAGAGAAAACAGGGAATTACAGACCGGTCAGCCTGACATCGGTAGTGGGTAAAATGATGGAATCAATTATTAAGGATGTCATCGCAGTGCATTTGGAAAGAGGTAATATGATAGGTCCAAGTCAGCATGGATTTGTGAAAGGGAAATCATGCTTGACAAATCTTCTGGAATTTTTTGAGGATGTTTCCAGTAGAGTGGACAAGGGAGAACCAGTTGATGTGGTATATTTGGACTTTCAGAAGGCTTTCGACAAGGTCCCACACAAGAGATTAATGTGCAAAGTTAAAGCACATGGGATTGGGGGTAGTGTGCTGACATGGATTGAGAACTGGTTGTCAGACAGGAAGCAAAGAGTAGGAGTAAATGGGGACTTTTCAGAATGGCAGGCAGTGACTAGTGGGGTACCGCAAGGTTCTGTGCTGGGGCCCCAGCTGTTTACACTGTACATTAATGATTTAGACGAGGGGATTAAATGTAGTATCTCCAAATTTGCGGATGACACTAAGTTGGGTGGCAGTGTGAGCTGCAAGGAGGATTCTATGAGGCTGCAGAGCGACTTGGATAGGTTAGGTGAGTGGGCAAATGCATGGCAGATGAAGTATAATGTGGATAAATGTGAGGTTATCCACTTTGGTAACAAAAACAGAGAGACAGACTATTATCTGAATGGTGACAGATTAGGAAAAGGGCAGGTGCAAAGAGACCTGGGTGTCATGGTACATCAGTCATTGAAGGTTGGCATGCAGGTACAGCAGGCGGTTAAGAAAGCAAATGGCATGTTGGCCTTCATAGCGAGGGGATTTGAGTACAAGGGCAGGGAGGTGTTGCTACAATTGTACAGGGCCTTGGTGAGGCCACACCTGGAGTATTGTGTACAGTTTTGGTCTCCTAACCTGAGTAAGGACATTCTTGCTATTGAGGGAGTGCAGCGAAGGTTCACCAGACTGATTCCCGGGATGGCGGGACTGACCTATCAAGAAAGACTGGATCAACTGGGCTTGTATTCACTGGAGTTCAGAAGAATGAGAGGGGACCTCATAGAAACGTTTAAAATTCTGACGGGGTTAGACAGGTTAGATGCAGGAAGAATGTTCCCAATGTTGGGGAAGTCCAGAACCAGGGGACACAGTCTAAGGATAAGGGGTAAGCCATTTAGGACCGAGATGAGGAGGAATTTCTTCACCCAGAGAGTGGTGAACCTGTGGAATTCTCTACCACAGAAAGTTGTTGAGGCCAATTCACTAAATATATTCAAAAAGGAGTTAGATGAAGTCCTTACTACTAGGGGAATCAAGGGGTATGGTGAGAAAGCAGGAATGGGGTACTGAAGTTGCATGTTCAGCCATGAACTCATTGAATGGCGGTGCAGGCTAGAAGGGCCGAATGGCCTACTCCTGCACCTATTTTCTATGTTTCTATGATAGCTGCACCATTACACGCTGGTGATTCCTTAACGTCAAAGAGTATAATCACACTTAACTTCAATCAACTTAAACTTTAACTGTCACCAAGGTGATGCCCACCATTGATGTATGACCTGCACACCCAGCAGTGTGTTAGCCTTGTAAATAACACCAACGTTCTTTCAGGCAAAGCGATCATTGATGACCTCCTGATGTAAGGCTCTTGCAGCTATCATGCCTCCATGGGCCCTTTCATGCGGTCTACAGGGGGACGGGGGCATGGCTTCAGCGTCACCCTGATTGTCTGGCCCGATGTCCGCGTCCGCCTCCTCATCCTCCTCTTCCTCTCTCTGGTGAGGTGGACTGTCAGACTCATCAGGCAATTCTTGTCCCCTCCTGATAGTCAAGTTGTGTAGCATGGAGCAAACCACCACGAATTGAGCTACCTGCTCAGGGTGCTATTGGAGCTCTCCTGAGTGGTCCAGGCATCTAAAGCACTGCTTCAGCACTCCAGTGGTTTTCTCTACGATATTGCGAATTGCTGTGTGGCTCTTGTTATATCTCCTCTCTGCCCCGGTGTGGGTGTCACGCAGGGGGATCATGTCCCCATGCATCCAGCATTGACCTTGTGGCTCATTGTTAAACAAATCAGATACAGTGCTCTCACGCAGGAGGTGAGCATCATGGATGCTGCCCGGAAATTGAGCATTCACTGCCAGTATAATTTGCTGGTGATCGACAACCAGCTGGACATTCGGGGAGTGGAATCCCTTGCGGTTCCTGAAAACCTCAGCAACCGTGAGGGATTATGGAGTGTCTTCCTCGGATTCGGCTATCCTCAAAAGTTTGTCACCATCCTACGCCTGCTCCACGATAACATGTAAGCAGTGATACTGACCAACGGATCCACCACAGACCCATTCCATGTTCGTACCGGGGTCCAGCAAGGCTGTGTCATCGCAACAACGCCCTTCTCGATCTTCCTTGCTGCAATGCTCCATCTCACCCTCAGCAAGCTCCCTGCTGGAGTGGAGTTAAATTGCAGGACAAACAGGAATCTGTTCAACCTCTGCCTCCTCCAGGCCAGATCCAAGGTCGTCCCATTCTCCGTCATCGAATTACAGTACACAGACGACACTTGAGTCTGTGTGCACTCGGAGATCGAATTCCAAGCTATTGTCAATGCCTTTAGCGAGGCGTACGAGAGCATGGGCCTTGCGCTAAACATCCGTAAGACAAAGCTCCTCTACCAACCTGCCCCCGCCATACAGCACTGCCTCCAAGTTATCAAAATCCATGACGAGGCCTTGGACAACGTGGAACAATTTCCACACCTCGGGAGCCTACTGTCAACCTCGATGACTAGGTCCAACACTGCCTTCAGTGTGCCAGTGCAGCCTTCGTTCGCCTGGTGAGAGTGTTTGAAGACCAGGACCTCAAACCTGGCACCAAGCTCATGGTCTACAGAGCAGTAGTAATACCCGCCCACCTTTATGGCTGAGACGTGGACTATGTACAGCAGACACCTCAACACTGGAGAAGTACCACCAACGTTGCCTCCACAAGATCCTGCAAATCCATTGGCAGGATAGGCACACCAACAACAATGTTCTCGCTCAGGCCAACATCCCCAGCATCAAAGCAATGACCACGCTTGATCAGCTCCGCTGGACAGGCCACATCATCCGCATGCCTGACCCAAAACAAGCACTCGGAGCTCCGACAAGGCAAGCGAGCCCCAGGTAGGCAGAGGAAATCCTTCAAAGACACCCTCAAAGCCTCCTTGGAAAAAGTGCAACATTCCCATCAATACTTGGGTGGTCTTGGGCCAGGGATTCCCAACATGGAGGAAAAACATCCTGGAAAGCGCTGATCACCTCGAGTCTCTTCGTCGACAGTGGAAGGAACATGTGGCAACCCAGGCACCCCAACCTCCTGTTCCTTCAACCACCGTCTGCCCCACGTCACCTGAGGACTCTTCTTTAGTGTTGAAGCAAGTCATCCTCGACTCTGAGGGACTGCCTTAGAAGAAAAGATTATGAGCAAGACATCCAGGCATTGGAGAGTAGTGCAGTACAACTCAATTGATATCTAGAATTAGGCATCTGAGATATGAAGAAAGGTTGCTGAAGCTGGGAGTGTTTACACTGGAGAAGTTCTTTTTGAGAAAGTGACAAATTAAGGCCGAGAAAGCTAAAGTTTTCGCCACCGAGATCGCCGGATCTTTGCAGGCAGATTTCTTCAAGGTCAGCAGCAATCACGTTGCTTCGCAACTGACCACAAATTCTGGGTCAGTCAGGTGGACTGCAGTATTCCTCTCCCAGCAGCAGTCTGGACTTTGCATCCTCTCCCAACAGTTTCCCTGAATTTTGCTGTCCTTCTGTGAAGATTATTAGACTGCTATCTAGACACTGAGGGATGTAACACATTTGACAACAACAAACTAATTATATTAAATAATGTTACATGACTTTGGGTGAGAGTTGCAGTGATGAGATGTCCACTAGGCCAACAACAACAGCTTGCATTTATATATCTTTAATGAAATGTCTCGGAATGAGTGATCACAGTATGGTTGAATTTGTAATACAGATTGAGGATGAGGAAGTAGTGTCTCAAACGACTACTATGCTTAAACAAGGGGGACTACAGTGGGATGAGGGCAGAGTTGGCTAAAGTAGACTGGGAACACAGACTAAACGGTGGCACAATTGAGGAACAGTGGAGGAATTTTAAGGAGCTCTTTCATAGTGCTCAACAAAAATATATTCCAGTGAAAAAGAAGGGCGGTAAGAGAAGGGATAACCAGCCGTGGATAACCAAGGAAATAAAGGAAAGTATCAAATACGTATTGGTTTTTAATAAGGTGGCCAAAGTTAGTGCGAAACTAGAAGATTGGGAAAATTTTAAACGACAGCAAAGAATGACTAAGAAAGTAATAAAGAAAAGAAAGATAGATTACGAAAGTAAACTTGCGCAAAACATAAAAACAGATAGTAAAAGCTTTTATCGATTATATAAAACGGAAAAGAGTGACTAAAGTAATGTTGGTCCCTTAGAAGATGAGAAGGGGGATTTAATAATGGGAAATGTGGAAATGGCTGAGACCTTAAACAATTAGTTTGCTTCGGTCTTCACAGTGGAAGACACAAAAACCATGCCAAAAATTGCTGGTCACGGGAATGTGGGAAGGGAGGACCTGGAGACAATCACTATCACCTAGGGGGGTAGTGCTGGACAGGCTAATGGATCTCAAGGTAGACAAGTCCCCTGGTCCTGATGAAATGCATCCCAGGGTATTAAGAGATGGCGGAAGTTATAGCAGATGCATTCGTTATAATCTACCAAAATTCTCTGGACTCTGGGGAGGTACCAGCGGATTGGAAAGCAGCTAATGTAACACCTCTGTTTAAAAAAGGGGGCAGACAAAAGGCAGTTAACTATAGGCCTGTTAAACTAACATCTGTAGTGGGGAAAATGCTTGAAGCAATCATTAAGGAAGAAATAGCGGGACATCTAGATAGGAATAGTGCAATCAAGCAGACGCAACATGGATTCATGAAGGGGAAATCATGCTTAACTAATTTACTGGAATTCTTTGAGGATATAACGAGCATGATGGATGTGGTGTATTTAGATTTCCAAAAGGTATTCGATAAGGTGCCACACAAAAGGTTACTGCAGAAGGTAAAGGTACGCGGAGTCAGAGGAAATGTATTAGCATGGATCAAGAATTGGCTGGCTAACAGAAAGCAGAGAGTCGGGATAAATGGGTCCTTTTCGGGTTGGAAATCGGTGGTTAGTGGTCTGCCACAGGGATTGGTGCTGGGACCACAACTGTTTACAATATACATAGATGACCTGGAAGAGGGTATAGAGTGTAGTGTAACAAAATTTGTAGATGACACAAAGATTAGTGGGAAAGCAGATTGTGTCGAGGACACAGAGAGGCTGCAGAGAGATTTAGATAGATTAAGTGAATGGGCTAAGGTTTGGCAGATGGAATACAATGTCGGAAAATGTGAGGTCATCCACCTTGGAAAATAAAACAGTAAAAGGGAATATTATTTGAATGGGGAGAAATTACAACATGCTGTGGTGCAGAGGGACCTGGGGGTCCTTGTGCATGAATCCCAAAAAGTTAGTTTGCAGTTGCAGCAGATAATCGGGAAGGCGAATGGAATGTTGGCCTTCATTGCGAGAGGGATGGAGTACAAAAGCAGGGAGGTCCTGCTGCAACTGTACAGGGTACTGATGAGGCCGCACCTGGAGTACTGCGTGCTTAAGGAAGGATATACTAGCTTTGGAGGGGGTACAGAGACGATTCACTAGGCTGATTCCGGAGATGAGGGGGTTACCTTATGATAGATTGAGTAGACTGGATCTTTACTCGTTGGAGTTCAGAAGGATGAGGGGTGATCTTATAGAAACATTTAAAATAATGAAAGGGATAGACAAGATAGAGGCAGAGAAGTTATTTCCACTGGTCGGGGAGACTAGAACTAGTGGGCACAGCCTCAAAATACGGGGGAGACAATTTAAAACCGAGTTGAGAAGGAATTTCTTCTCCTAGAGGGTTGTGAATCTGTGGAATTCTCTGCCCAAGGAAGCAGTTGAGGCTAGCTCATTGAATGTATTCAAATCACAGATAGATAGATTTTTAACCAATAAGGGAATTAAGGGTTATGTGGAGCTGAATCCACGGCCAGATCAGCCATGATCTTGTTGAGTGGCGGAGCAGGCTCGAGGGGCTAGATGGCCTACTCCTGTTTCTAATTCTTATGTGTGTTATGTTCTTATGGACGTTAAAAGGACTGGATGCTGACCCATTGTGGAAGGATTAAGAGACTACCAATAGACTGGTTGAAGTGACCAATTTTGAGGAGGAGGAGGGAAGTGGAGTTGTATAGGAAGGGAATTTTGGAAAGTAGAACCAAGATGGCTGAAGACTTTTCCACCAAATTGGCGGGGGATGGGGGGGGGGGCGAAATCATAGGAGTATAGAATCAGAGGCTGGAGAACATTGTAGTGGGGTGTGGCTATGGAGGTGAGCAAGCACAGGAAAGATGGGCAAGTGGAGCTAAATCCATCACTATATGGTGAACTGAGTTTTGGATGATTTCGAGGTTGGGGGCGCTGGTAGGCATACTGCGCAAGATGTCAGTTGAACTGAAGCTCAAGTGTTGGGAGCGGAGAAGAGTTATTTACCCCATTGCTGGCCATAGCATGATGAGCTGAAGTGATCTGTTTCTGGAAGAAATATTTAATCTCTCTGGTGTTAGGGAGGCATGCAAGGTCATGGGCAGAATTGGACTGCTTCCTTGTGAACCATTAAAGAATGAACGTTGTGCTTACTAGAGAAAATGTGTTCTTTCATTTGGCATTAACTAACTTTGTGTGCAGATTTCTACCCAGAAATGATTTGCCAAACACAAATATTTAAATAAGTTTAAATGATTATGGACACTTGGTTGCTGTTCTTTCTGCTTCCTGCTTCCCCATATAATGTAATGTAGATGTCACACCAGCTAATCTGGAGGTAACACTTGCCAGATTAGGTGATCCATTCTCCATTTATTCATACATTTTATTAGTTTATGAACTCACAAAAGAAACTGAGATTGAGAGAGGGAAGGAACGCTTTGCAAGAAGAGGAAGACTTAAGAATGGAAGATAAGCAGCGACACTTGAAGGAAGAGAGACATAGGGCTCAATTTTTCCCAATGCTGTTTTTTGGCATAATGCAAGAGTTACGCCCATTCATTTTTGGCCCTGGCTACTCAAAAAAAAAAACATAGCAAGTTTCCCCGTTCTATTGTTTGTGCACTGCGCAGCCTGTCCTTCAGCTTCGGGGGATGGAGCCTAATGTCTGTGCCGATAAAACGATGCCCCCCACCTCCCCCTCCTTTTCTGCGCATGCATGAAAAAAAGGACGGTTTTGAAGTGATTGCTATGGGTGCGCATATCCAGTATAGCTCCCAGTCTGCATTCGGCCAGTTGTGTGTGAGAACTTTAATTCTCATTGGGAAAAATTGGAGCTGCAGTACAAGATGCAATGCGGCTTAAGGACCAAGAATTTCTTACAGGATTAAGGGAGCTACTAGTTACTGTAATTGAGGCCAGAAGGCACGAGCTGGACACCAACAGAGTTCACATAAAAGTTTCACGAAAATAAGTGAAGAAACGTTGGAACCAAGTTGCAGAAGATTAATGTGCAGTGATGACCACCCCTAGGTCTGGAGGCCAGTGCAAAAAGAAGTGGCAGGACCTTGGTCTCAAGTAGTTAGTGTAAGTAATATTTTCACTTATTCAAGGGCATTGCAGTTGTAAATGTGATCATCTTTATAGGTCCCACCGACCAGAAAGATATCCTCTCTTAAAAAGTTATATTTTCATCTTTGCAGAGGAAGCTGGCACACAACAAAAGGAAAAGAACTCGGAACAGGAGTGGTCTGGCAAATCTGCACCCATGACGCCCTTGGTCGAGAGGGTCGCTGCTTTGATGGGTCCTGCCTGGAGAAAAACAACCACCATTGCACAAGCTGGGCCCACACTCTAGAGAGAGGGCAAGTCCTGCAAATTCCACAGTCTGGCTTTCCTAAGTGTTAAGTACTGCGCAGGCTAGCCATGCTTCGGTTCATGGGGATGTCTCCGTCAGCTACGCTTCAGTTGATGCTATAATTCATTGTGATCCATCAAATGAGCCTGCTGTGTGTGCCTACTCATCTCATGCCACCCTGCCCCCTCCTCTGTCACTAACCATTTGTCTGTTCTTTATTTTGCAGAACTTGAGGCCAACCCTGACGAGGCTGAAACCGATGCAGAAGAAGATTCAGATGCGACGAGCCTGAAGAGGAGAACATCTTCCAATCCCACCTTACAGACCAAGAGCATGGGGAGGAAGGGGGAGGTGATGGTTGAACCCTACACTGTTGTACTCACTCTGGAAAAGGTGCAGGTACCGCTCATTGAGGTGCCAGGCCCTTTCCTGAGTGGTACGAATGTTGGTGGGACATTCCATGATTTCTCATGGTCCGAGGCTGGGGATTCTAGTGGGGTGCAGTGAAGCATACCTAGGACCCCACTGTCCGAGGCTGCGGGTCCCAGTGGGATGCAATGAGCCACACCCAGGATGAAGAGGGGAAGGAGAACTTGACAACGCTCTCCTGAGGTGCAGGATCTAACAGATGTGGTTCAGACGATGGCAGTGATCACTCCTGGACACCATCAGTGGGGTGGGTGATGAGGTATCGGGACTGTCTGGAGAAGTAACACGAGAAATGGAAACACTGCCGGGAACATGAGGGAGGGAATGTCGGAGTTAGCTGTTGCAATAAGGGAACACGCCCAGACCCCTCACCTGTTGACAGAATCAACTGCCATTCCTACTCCAATCCCCAGACCAGCCTCTCAAGAGGCCCAAGCCGGGCCTTCCACATTACCGCCTGCCCCGCCCTGCCCTCAGTCAAGATGTGCACATTACCCGAGATGTTCGAAAGAATAAGCTTGGTACCAACCCGAGAAATTCAACGCCACTGCCTGCGGGCAGGGGTGGAGTCACAAGACCAAGCGCAGCGGGCGGTCTTCGAATAAGGGGGAGGAGCGAACCGGTCCAAACAGTAAACATGATCCATTTGAAATAGTTACCGCTGAGCCTTCAGGCAGCAAAGTGCTCACAGATGAGCTGCTGACGCAAGACTCGAGCAATCATTAAAGGGGCATGACGGCCCGACATCCTCTGCCGTCATGCTCCGGGTTCAGATAGTTGCATGGCTTCCTCGTCGTCCTCCTCCTCATCATCTGCATCTTCCTCCTCATCAGCCACTCTCTCTCCTCAGGTGGGTCTTCCACTGCTAGCTGCTGCTGCCTCACGATGGCTAAGCTAAGCAACATGCAGCACACAATGAATTGACCGACAATCTCGGGAGTATTGCAAGTAGCCTCCAGAATGGTCCAGGCATCGGAAACGCTGTTTCAAGATGCCAATGCTGTGCGTCGCAATGTGCGACATGTTATATTCCCGGTCTGCTTCCGTCCAGGTTACGCGTATGGACATCATGAGCCAGGTGTGGCTCTGCCCTTCTGGCTGCTGCTGATACACAGCAGATGTAGCACTCTCGCGTAGGATGAACGCATCATGGGTGATCCCAGGGTATCTCATCAACTGACATGATGTGATGCCTGTCGTCACACACGAGCTGCACATTAACAAAGTGGAAGCCTTTTCTGTTCCTGTACATCTCGGAATCTTCTAAAGATGCTTGCAAGGCGTGTGGGTACAATCAATGCAGCCCTGTACTCTGGGAAGCCAGCAATCCTGGAGAAGCCCACAGCCCTTTCATGCATTGCCTGGGCGGTCATGGGGAAACTTTAGTCATTCCTCTGGGCATATAGTGCAGCAGTCACCTGCCGAATGCAGATATGTGTTGCATGTTGAGAAATGGCGCACGCATCCCCAGTTGTGGCCTGGAATGATCCAGATGCATAGAATGAAAGTGCAGCTGTAACCTTCACTTCAACTGATGCTTCTAGGTTGCAGGTCTGCTTTTACTAACTCTCAGATCTCAGTTATAACTTTGTGGAAATGCAGCCTTCTCACACAGTCTGCATCACTCAGGTGCAGGTGTGAACACCTGTCTCGATATACCCAATGTGGGTGAGGCCTCCTACCCATCATCCTACGTGCTCTGAGGGTCCTCATGCGATGACTTCGAATCAATCGTCTTCTCTGCAACACCATCATGCAAAAGGCTTGCACAAGGTATGGCATTGTCAGTATTGCCCCCATGATTAAATTGTACCTTTTGCAAGAAGCTCAAAACAGCAGGATAAGCTTCTTTGTTCTCTCTCTCTAAGGTCGACGCCCTAGTATGGACTACACCCAGGTCTGCACATGTGCAATAGGCTTGCTTAGAACAGGAAGCTTAGGCATTCAAATGAGGACATTTGGGGCAATCAAGTCCAATGCAATTCTTTAATTTTAGATTTTTTTCAAAGTACCACCCCACCACCGACCGAACATCCTCGACCAGACACTGGCTCGACAAGCACCTTTCCTCCCCACCCCCCCCCCCCCCCCCCCCGCAGCCGGGCTTCTTATGTTGCTGCTGCATAGTGTAACGGTTCTCATCCCTACAGTTCAGCTTCCACACACCCCCACACTCTCTGGGCTTCTTTTAAAGCCGAGCCTCTGTGTCCGGGAAGGGACTGATTCTCCTGGCTGATGCTCCGACTCTCATGCCTGGTTTGGAGAAGTTCGGTGGTGGCGTGGCACTTTGGAAAAAAATCCAAAATTAAAGAATTACATTAAACTTCCATTTTCCGTATTTTAATGTGTTCTTGACTCCCTCCAAAACTTCACCTAAAAACAATGGCGTCTTTCTGCGTCAATTTTTTTTTTTAATGTGCGCTGCTTTTTCTTAAGTGCCCAGAAGATTTTTTAGGAGTGATCACATATGCCGTCCTAGGAAAAATGTAAGTTGGCCAAACTTGCATAAATGTGAAAAACTGGCGCAGACATCAGGTTACACAATGACGCAAAAAAAACCCTAAAAAACTCGTAACTAACTGAGTTATGCTGGCGCACAATCTTTGAAGAAACTTGGATATTTTAATTTAGGCCAAAAAAAAGGCGTAGATCACTGGGGAAAATTGAGCTCATAGAATTTTTATTTACCTGTGAGATCAACTATTTAGTGTAAATTTTTTGCTAAAATAGCTAATGGGGTGGAGTACAGTAATCCGCACAAAGTAGAAGGAAACTGTTAGGAACAAGCTTATTTTTGGCTGCTTGCTTTTGCTCGTCAATAGGCAGGTGTTTTGATTCTAAAATTGTATCTGGAATTAACAGTGAAGCTCAGGACTGTAGTTGAATTGAGGGGTTTTGCGTATTGACTAGTGCAAAAAGTAAATTTTTGTTTTAGTCTGGATCTTGAATTGTTTTTACCTATAGTCTTAGGAAGAAATGTAATTCTAGTTTTAGTCTAGTCTTTTATTCACACATTATATTTATATTTTAGTTATAGTTCGGAGGTGAAATTATCACTTTAGCTTTTGCTTTCCATATGGCTATTCTAATCCTTTAAGGCATTTTTTCATAATTTGATTCAAAATTGTAATTGTTCCAAACAATTCACAATGCCATAAAAATGTTGAGCAATCGTGGTAGGTTTATTATTGTTTGTTGTTGAGGCTCATTTGTCTAAAGTAAGGCTGCATTTAAGGGGAAGCTAGATAAACACGTTATGCTGATGCACAATCTTTGGAGAAACTTGGATATTTTAATTTAGGCCAAAAAAAGGGCGCAGATCACTGGGGAAAATTGAGCTCATAGAATTTTTATTTACCTGTGAGATCAACTATTTAGTGTAAATTTTTAGCTAAAATAGCTAATGGGGTGGAGTACAGTAATCTATTGGATATATTCAAGAGGGAGTTAGATATGGCCCTTACTGCTAAAGGGATCAAGGGGTACTGAGGGAATGATCAGCCATGATCTTCTTGAATGGTGGTGCAGGCCCGAGGGGCCGAATGGCCTACTCCATCTATTTTCTATGTTTCTATAGGGTTAAAGAGGGGTGGGAGGAGGCTCATGTGGAACATAAACACCGGCATAGACCAGTTAGGCTAAATAGTCTATTTCTGTGCTGTACATCAATGTAAAGTTGAACGTTTCACGTTTCTCCCTGGTGAGCCAGCATATTACCACAAAATATCATACTGCCTGATCGTAATCCATCATTGTTTTCTTCATAAATTCTTTTGCTTGCAATGCTTCTTGAAGGTCAGGTGAGGAACCGAGCCTACTGAATGCTAAATCATTTCTTGCAATTATGTATTGTTTGAAGACTCTTTAATTAACGTGAAAAATCATATTTGTGCTTTAGTTTTGTCCTTTCATTAACCAGTTAGAATAGAAGGTGGGCCTCGTCATCAAGCTTAGTACAGTCAGTGCTAAGTTTATCCTTCAGTCAGTGTTCAATCTTTCGATAAAAGTGCCTGTACAATTTGATATTTATTGTCGCATTATGTCTCAAAGTTCCCACTGTTTTCCATAATGGCACTTAACTTGTATCAACATTCATAATGTGAAATCTACATGTCAAATTTTGAATTTAGAGTGTTCCTGCCATACAATGGCCTGGCAAAGCAGAAATCCATTAAAGGGCCTAGATGCAGGGCAACAGTTATACACAAACTCGACTTTGAAATCTAAACTCCGATAATAGTATTTTTGAGTTTAGGTTTGTTGGAATAGCTGCCTAATTTCCATGTGTTATATTGCAAATGCTTTCATTAATACTGTGGTTTAATGTGTTCTCTTGGGCACCAACACTGGCAATAAAATGTGGAAAATTGCATTGATAAACAGGTAACAAGATCACTGGGAGGAAGTGAATGCTGGTAACACTTCATTTTGTGTCCAGTAGTTTTTAAGCAAATTACTTAACATTCCAAAGTAACATTCCTTTGTTTTGAATAATTTGATTACTAGTAAGCACTGTTTACAACTACATGCTTAAGAATTGTAACCTAAATATAAATTCATTTTGTGCCTTGTGTTTCTTCTTCTAAAAACAAATGATTTAAAGCAATATTAATGTTCAAATATTTGTATTTTTTATAATTAAAATACACATCTATGCAGTGATTTTTGCAGACACTTGAAATAGTGTATGAAGGATGTGATTTAGAATGTTTGGTAAATTAGTGCATATGTTTCACATCAGTGAGAAATTGAGCAATACCTATATCTTAAACGGGTGTCTTTCTCCCCTCCCCAAACCCCCACTCTCGAACTTCGTGCAGTTGGAAAGGTGTTGTACCAGTTGGGCGACGCATACCAAGAACTCGATTTATTGCTTTCAAAGTGCCATTGAAAGGGGTAAGCATATTTTAGAATTTGTTCTTTTAATGTGCACCTAATAAACTCATTAATTATGAAGATGTCCATACTTTTTCAACCGTGAATATTTGCACCATTTCAAACTCATGTTGCCCTTCTTGAGTAAGAACATAAGAATTAGGAGCAGGAGTCGGCCATACGGCCCCTCGAGCCTGTTCCGCCATTCAATAAGATCATGACTGATCTTCGCCCTCAACTCCACTTTCCCATCCAATCTCCATTTCATTTGATTCCCCTAGAGCCCAAAAATCAACGATTCAGCATCCACAGCCCTTTTGAGTAGAGAATTGTAAAGATTCACAACCCTCTGAGTGAAGAAATTTCTTCTCGTCTCTGTCTTAAATGACCGAGCCCTTATCCTGAGATTATGCCTCCTAGTTCTAGATTCTCCAGCCAAGGGAAACAACCTTTCAGCATCTACTGTCAGTCCGGCTCAGAATCATGTATGTTTCAATGAGATCACCTCTTATTCTTCTAAACTCCAGAAAGTGTAGGCCCAATCTACTCATTCTCTTGTAGGACAACCACTCATCCCAGGGATCAATCTAGTGAAACTTTGTTGCACTGTCTCTAAGGCAAGTATATCCTTCCTCAGATAAGGAGTCAAAACTGTGCACAGTACTCCAGATGTGGTCTCACTAAAGCCCTGTACAATTGTAGCAAGACTTCCTTACTCTTGTACTCCAACTACCTTGCAATAAAGGCCATTTGCATTCCTAATTGCTAATCTAGGGAATTTTGGAAGATCTCAACCAATGCATCCATTATCTCTGCAGCCATCTCTTTTAGAACCCTAGGATGTAGGCCATCAGATCCAGGGCATTTGTCGGCTTTTAATCCCATTAGTTTATCAAGTACTTTTTCTCTACTGATCATAATGACTTTAAGTTCCTCACTCTCATTAGCACCTTGGTTTCCCACTATTTTTGGTATGCTTTTTGTGACTTCAACTGCGAAGTCAGATACAAAATATTTTGAAACAAAAAGCTCTGCCATTTCCTTATTCCCCGTTATAATTTCTCCTGTCTTAGCCCATAAGGGATCTATGCTTACTTTTGCTACTCTCCTTTACATATTTGTAGAAGCCAATACAATCTTTTTATATTTCTTGCTAGTTTACTCGCTCCTATTTTCTCCCTTTTTTATATCAATTTTTTGGTCATCGTTTGCTAGATTCTAAAGCTCTCCCAATCCTCAAGCTTAAGTCTATTCTTCGCAACATTATAAGTCTTTTCCTTTAATCGAATACTATCCTTAACTTCTTTAGTTAGCCACGGATGGATCACTTTGCCCATGGAGTTTTTATTTCTCAGTGGAATGTATATTTATTGAGAATTTTGAATATTTCTTTAAATGTTTGCCACTGTTTATGTACTGTCATACCTTTTTTAATCTAATTTCCCAATCTACCTTGGCCAACTCTCCCCTCATACCTATGTAATTGGCTTCATTTAAGTTTAAGACTCCAATTTTGGACTTAGAATTTCGCATTAGGTTTGAGAGTGAAATATTTATCATATTATAAGCACGCTTCCCCAGAGAATCCTTTTATTATGAGATTACTAATTAACCCTGTCTCATTACACAATACAACATCTAACATAGCCTGTTCCCTGGCTGGTTACACAATGTATTATCCTAGTAAACTGTCTCTCATGCATTCTATGAACTCGTCCTCCAAACTACCATGCCATTTTGATTTGCCCAGTCTATATGAAGATTAAAGTCCCCCACAATGATTGCATTACCTTTGTTACAATCTCCCATTATTTGTTGTTTAATACTCTGTCCAACAGTATAGCTTCTGTTAGGGTGCTAAGTAACTACTCCCACTAGTGTTTTCTGCCCTTTGTTATTTCTTACCTGCACCCATACTGATTCTACTTCCTGATCTTGCGAGCCAAGAGCCTTTGTCACTGCTATCTTTATGTCATCCCTTATTATCAGGGTTAGCGCCCCCCCCCCACATTTTCCATTCTGCCTGTCTTTCCAAAACGTCAATTACCCTGGAATATTTAGTTCCCAACCTTGATCACGTCTCTGTAATGGCTATTAGATCAACCCCATTTATCTCTATTTGTGCCACTACTTCGTCTGTCTTGTTCCAAATGCTTTGTGTATTCAGATAAAGAGCCTTTAATTTTAACTTTTTACCATTATTCCCTACTTTTACCTTATTTGCTGGTGCACTATTACCGTTAAACTCTCTCGGCCGACAATTCAGTAACAGCCGCGAGGTGCGAGTGGCGCAGGAAAGTCCAGGCAATTAGAGAATATTCCATCACACTTCTGACTTGTTCCTTGTTGATGGTGGAAAGGCTTTGCAGAGTTAGGAGGTGAGACACTCACCGCAGAATACGCAGCCTCTGACCTGTTCTTGTTATGTGGCTGGTCCAGTTAAGTTTCTGGTTAACGGTGACCCCCCAGGATGTTGATGGTGGGGGATTCGGCGATGGTAATACTGTTGAATGTGAAGGGGCAGTGGTTAGACACTCGCTTGTTGGAGATAGTCATCCTGGCACTTGTGTGACGCGAATGTTACTTGCCACTTATCAGTCCAAGCCTGAATGTCGTCTAGGTCTTGCTGCATGCGGACATGGACTGCTTCATTGATGTCAAAGGCAGTCACTCTTTCCTCACGTCTGGAGTTCAGCTCTTTTGTCCATGTTTGGGCCAAGGCTGTAATGAGGTCTGGAGCCGAGTGGTCCTGGCGGAACTCAAACTGGGCATTGATGAGTAGGTTATTGGTGAGTGCCACTTGATATCATCGTAGGCAATCCCTTGAAATCGAGAAAGACTTGCTTCAACTCTCAGTTAGTTCTCAGGTGGCTGTACAGTCCAATGTGGGAATTACAGTCTCTGTTACAGGTGGGGCAGACAGTGGTTGAAAGAAAGGGTGGGTGCTGTATATGGTTTGCCCCACACTCCTTCCGCTGTCTGTGCTTGATAGCACTGTTGACGACACCTTCCATCACTTTGATGATGATGATTGAGAGTAGACTGCTTTTTGTGGACAGGACATACCTGGGCAGTTTTCCAGATTGGCGGATAGATGCCAGTGTTGTAGCTGCACTGGAATAACTTGGCGAGAGACGTGGCTAGTTCTGGAGCACAAGTCTTCAGCATAACAGCCAGGATGTTGTCGGGGCCCATAGCCTTTGCTGTATCCAATGCACTCGGCCGTTTCTTGATATCACGTGGAGTGAATCAAATTGGCTGAAGGCTGACTTCTGTGATGGTGGGGACCTTGGGAGGAGGCTGATATGGTTCATCCACTCGGCACTTCTAGCTGAAGATGAGATTAAACACTTCAGCCTTGTCTTTTGCACTCACGTGCTGGGCTTTGCCATCATTAAGAATGGGGATACTCATGGAGCATCCTCCTCCTGTTAGTTGTTTAATGGTCCACCACCATTCACGACTGGATGTAGCTGGACTACAGAGCTTTTATCTAATCTGTTGGTTGTGGGATCGCTTAGCCTTGTCTATAGATTGCTGCATTTTTTAGCATGCATGTAGTCCTGTGTTGCAGCTTCCCCTGTGAAGGAATTCTCCTTTTAACTTTAAAAAAAAAAATAAGACAATTTGTGAAGGAATTTTTTAACTTCTTAAAAAATGAGACAATTGTTGAAATAGCATTCAGCTGAGTTAGCTAATTTGGAAATCCTAGCTTGAAAGAATTCTAGCCTGCAAGGGCTGACCCTCGATAAGTAGCTTTATTAACTTCTTAAAACAGGACGATTGTTGAAAGCTGAATAGCCTAATCTGGATTGTCCATCGCATAACCAAATAGCATCTGCCCTTTCGACCATAACTTGGTGATCAAACAATGGACATGTGTAGACACAGCAGTTAATCTAGCGAAATGTCAAGTACCTATCGCATAAAAAAGACCAAATTCTTTGGACTATGCATAGTTATTGTATAAATTCTTAAAGGAGGACACATGTAACAACACTCAAGTGCCCATTGCACAAACAAATGACATCTGCCCTTTGAACATAGGTGGTAAACTCACAATGGCTATTGATAGTGGTTGGCAATGCAAAAGTCAGCTAAAAAAATAACTAGCGATAATTAACTGATCAATAAGAAATGCTTGTGAAAAACAACCGAAAAGGGTATAAATATTGAAAGCTCGGATGAGCACTTTAGACTCGCTTAAACGGACATAAGTGTTTCTCAACTACAGAGCTAGACAGAAGGCATCATGCCTGCTCTATAGTCTTCTACTTTTCCACTACTCAGGGAATTAAGGTAATTGCTACCTTGATTGATGGATATTCTGCTTAAACAATTTTAAGCACTTTAATATTGTAACAAAATTTAGATTTAAAAGTTAAATTCTCCACTAGAAATAAGATTGTATTTTTCACCTTTTTTTAAGAACTGTTAACGTTGCGATTGACTGACTCAACTGTAAATTGTAAATCGGTTCTTTAATTAACCTCAATATTTTAGAATTGTCTCTTAGTCTTCTGTATCATTAACTCATGAACCACATCTCCATACACTTTTTTTTTAGTGAAGAGGTACATTACTGAGGAGAGACCCCCGGACCTTTACAATATCTGGGACATTACAATCTGGCTGAAACTTACTAAAAAGTGCATTCTGAAGGATGGTAACATTCTCTTGTTGTTCCTTTCCTTTAGGGAGAGATAGACCAGACCTTCAGACCCATTCAGTGTCTTTAGGATTTGGCTATCTTAAACTTAAGTTGAGAGTGAACGTTTGAGAAGTACGCCTGATCTGGGATAGGGATTGTAAAAATCACCGCACCCCAGGTTGGCACCACATTTTTAGGTACGCTTGGTAATGCTCTATTCTCTTCTTTGAACCAGAGTTGATCTCCTGACTTGATGGTAATGGTTAGAGTGAGGGATATGCCAGGCCATGAGGTTACAGATTGTGCTGGAATACAATCCTGTTGCTGCTGATGGATCACAGCGCCTCATGGATGCCCAGTTTTGAGCTGCTAGATCTGTCTGAATCTTTCCCATTTAGCACCGTGGTAGTGCTACACAACACGATGAATGGTGTTCTCAATGTGAAGACGGGACTTTGTCTCCACAATGATTGTGCGATGGTTGCTGCTACCAATGCTGTCATGGACAGATGCATCTGTGACAGGTAGATTGGTGACACACAGCACTACAAATAATTGGAGGCAAGAAACAGCACCACCTCCTCCCTCTGCTCTGAATTCCCACTCTCTCCAAATTCATAACTTCAGCACTTTTTTTTTTAAGACCACTCTGTGTAGACCACTCACAAGGGTAAGACTGGCAATCAACGTATTTCAAAGCACATTTTAATTAAGAAGAAAATCACATTTGGCATCAGTACGGTAGAGCACAGGAGAGAAAGTAGCCAAACATACGTTATAATTGGGCTGTCATTCAAATATATTTTCTTATGCTCTGTGTTAAAGGTTGTTCTTGAAAGAAAGCCATTGCTCCCTATAAACTGAGGGGTTACCTTTTTGTATGGTGTCTTGATAATGTAGCATGTCTGGGATGAGTAATAAACCCTTTATTGTTGCTAATAAACTCATTGAAAATGTACAGGATAACTTGTCCTCTAATGGTCTTTCTAACTGGACAAATAACACCCATACAAGCCACATATTTAAGGTGTAAAAGTAAACAGGAGCAAGAGCAAACACAGCAGATTGTATTAGATTACAGTAAAAGATTACTTGAATTCTCACTGGTACTTAAAACCTGCTTCAGCAATAGTAAATATATTAAAAGTTTGACGAATCTAAGAAGGTTTAAAAAGGAACTCTGTATTCACGTAATATTCCACTGGCCCCAGCTCATCAACTGACTTGGCAAAACAGAAATTTACTAAAGAAATCTTGATGTGGTGCTCCATTTATTGCCTTTTAAAGTCTGAACTAGTATTGTCCCCTTAGGTAGTCCTGCAAACAAGTTTTGCTTTGTCCTGAATGGAGCCATATTCTAGTACAGCAGCCTGGTACCTATTGAACTCTTTTTGACTATAGGACATTGTTCAGACAAATAAAGAACTACTCCCTCTCCTCCTCCTCTCTCTCGCGCTCTCTCCTCCTCCTCACCCCACGCCCTATTTCTAACAGTACATGTAGACAGTGGTACCTCATTCAATTTATGATATGGGTTTGGCCCAGGGGGCAACCTGGGCAAATAATGGAGCTAAAATTCCAGCCTCGCCGGGTCTGTACAGAATGCACATGGACCCGGCGAGGCCCCGCAAAAGCCAGTTTTTGGCGCACAATGCACATGCGCCGAAAACCAGCTTTTCCGATCTGTCAAGTTTTGCAGCAGCCAGGAATTTCGCGTGGAAAGATTGGGCTATTTGCATAATCTACTTTTACCAGTGTAAGAGCTTTAAAACATAATGTGTATTTAAATTTTATTTTTATATGTTTAAAATCCCTCACCACTAAGGTAAGTTTATTTTAAACCCGACTAATACACTTTTTTAAAAAAAAAACATTTTTTAAATCCCAAAAATATATTTTTTTCTAAAACATTTAATTAACTTTCATTTTAATTGAGGTTTTTTTATGTTGTGTTTAATGTGTTTTAGGTTTTTTTTTCTCATTGATAGAGGGTTTTAAACTACTTAGTGGGGAGGAGGGTTCAGGTGAGCGGAAATTTAAAAAGTCAAAGAACAAGGAGAAGGCAATAGAGCAGGGTAGCACTGGGGGAAATGAAAACCAGAACGTGACCGGAAGGGACAGAATGTACAAACATAAAAGTGTATCAAAGTGGGGTCAAAGCAAGAAAAAAATGGTTTCAAAAAAAAAATTTAAAGACTCTATCTGAATGCATGCAGCATTCGTAATGAAATAGATGAGTTGACGGTACAAATGGGTATGTTCTGATAGCCATTAGAGATGTGGTTGCAAGGTGACCAAGGCTGGGAACTAAATATTCAGGGACTTTGACAATTCGGAAGGACAGACAAAAAGGGAAAGAAGGTGGGGTAGCTCTATTAATAAAGGATGAGATCAGGTCATTAGTGAGAAACGATATTGGCTCAGAAGATCAAGATGTTGATCAGTTTGGGTGGAGATAAGGAATAATAAGGGGGAAAAGTCGCTGGTGGGCGTAGTCTAGAGGCCCCCTAACAATACCGACACTGTTGGATGGAGTATAAATCAAGAAATAATGGAGGCTTGTAAAAAAAGTAACGCCAATAATCATGGGCGATTTTAACCTTCATATTGATTGGACAAAGCAAATTGGCCAGGGTAGCCTTGAGGAAGAGTTCATAGAATGTATCCGGATTAGTTTCCTTGAACAGTACGTTGCGGAACCAACCAGGGAGCAGGCTATCTTAGATTTGGTACTGTGTAATGAGACAGGATTAATAAACAATCTCCTAGTAAAAGATCCTCTAGGAATGAGTGCTTGAATTTCAAATTCAGTTGGAGGGTGAGGAAGTTGGATCTCAAACCAGTGTCCTAAGCTTAAACAAAGGTATGAAGGCAGAGTTGGCTAAAGTAGACTGAAAAAAAAAATTGGATTTCGAGAAGGCATTTGATAAGGTGGAATCCAAATACACTACATCCACTGGTTTCCCCCTTATCCACCCTGCTCATTATATCCTCAAAGAACTCCAGCAAATTTGTCAAACATGATTTCCCTTTCATGAAACCATGTTGACTCTGCTTGATTGAATCATGCTTTTCTAAATGTCCTGCTACTGCTTCCTTAACGACTATCTGTGACAGGGATTGTGGCTCTCGTTCAGCAACCGAAGGACTCATTTTAAGAGTGGAAGCAAGTCTTCCTTGATTCCGAGGGACTGCCTATGATATAAAAGGTTACTGCACGAGATAAAAGTTCACGGGATTGGGGGTAATATACTAGC
Organism: Pristiophorus japonicus; assembly: GCF_044704955.1. Taxonomy (NCBI): domain Eukaryota; kingdom Metazoa; phylum Chordata; class Chondrichthyes; family Pristiophoridae; genus Pristiophorus; species Pristiophorus japonicus. Next base: position 293,102,162 of record NC_091979.1, read on the forward strand.
ATGTTTAGAGGATTGGCTAACTTAACAGAAAACAGAGAGTCGGGATAAATCAGTAACTAATGGGGTGCCGCAGGGATCTGTGCTGGGGCCTCAACTATTTACAATCTATATTAATGAAGGGAACCGAGTGTAATGTAGCCAAGTTTGCTGATGATACAAAGATGGGTGGGAGAGCAAATTGTGAGGAGGACACAAGAAATTTGCAAAGGGATATAGACAGGCTAAGTGAGTGGGCAAATATTTGGCAGATGGAGTATAATGTAGCAAAATGTGAGGTTATCCACTTTGGTAGTAAAAATAGAAAAGCAAATTATAATTTAAATGGAGAAACATTGCAAAGTGCTGCAGTACAAAGGGACCTGGGGGTCCTTGTGCATGAAACACAAAGTTAGTATGCTGTACAGCAAGTAATCAGGAAGGCAAATGGAATGTTGGCCTTTATTGCGAGGGGGATGGAATATAAAAGCAGAGAAGTCCCGCTACAACTGTACAGGGTATTGGTGAGGCCACACCTGGAGTACTGCATACAGTTTTGATCTCTGTATTAAAGGAAGCATATACTTACATTGGAGGCTGTTCCGAGAAGGTGCATTAGGTTGATTCCAGAGATGAGGGGGTTGACTTATGAAGATAGGTTGGGCCTATACTCATTGGAGTTCAGAAGAATGAGATGATCTTATCAAAACATATAATTTAATGAGGGGGCTCGACAAGGTGAATGCAAAGAGGACATTTCCACTCATAAGGGAAACTAAAACTAGGAGGCATAGTTTCAGAATAAGGGGTCATCCATTTAAAACTGAGATGAGGGGGAATTTCTTCTGAGGGTTGTAAATCTGTGGAATTCTCTGTCCCAGAGAGCTGTGGAGTCTGGGTCATTGAATATATTTAAGGTGGAGATAGTCAGATTTTTGAACGATAAGGGAATAAAGGGTTATGGGGAGCGGGCAGGAAAGTGGAGCTGATTCCATGATCTTATCAAATGGCTATCAATGAGAATACTGTACCTGATTGGTTGTCCACTCACACGTGACTTCACCACCTTCGTGCGAACGTCGAGGACAGGGGCGTGCTCCAAAGCATAGGAAGCGAAGGCCTCCCACCGCAATTGCAGGCGCCTCCGGGACCACCAGGTACTTTCAGAAAAAATTCTCGGGTTGGAGGTGTTCGTTCGAAGGAAGCCTCCGACCCAAATTTCAGGCCCAATGTCTATTGCATATACATACAGTTTGGTTCCAGTGAGCAAAAATGAAATTGTAGTAGCCACCTGCCAAGAAAGGTCCCATAAGGAATTGTGAAAAATACAGTCCCACAATCTATCTATAATAATAGTCAGTTTTTGTCTGTTGTGGGGTGGGGCTGGGAGCACGTGGTCTGGATTGAGTGACAGTTGCACCGACCAGTGGGCAATCAGGGCCCGCCTGGCCTCGCAACCAATCAGTAGGGAGCAATGGTGTAAATTTTTTAAGTTTGATTGACGCTAGGTCTGCTCCAATGGGGAGGCGGCAGTGATTGCGGTAGGGCCAATGGTGTGGGGCCTCCCCGGGCATTGCTGCAGAGCTGAGAGGGTGGGAGGGGAGGAAAAGAAAAGAGGGAGGGAGGACACCAGCGTTGATTGTATAGATGAAGATGATAAAAGTCTAAACAAATACTGATGCAATAAAGATACTAATTTGACCGCATATGTTTTTGCGGGTCTCTGCTAGTTTGAAATAAAACAATCTGCGATCCAACACTCTGGGAAAGAATAGCCAAACATCCTACAAAAATTAACACAATTGACTGCAAAAAAATAGTGTAAGCACTTTTGAAAATACTGATAATTGGAGAGAAGTATGTGTCTGAGCTATAGGATCTTAAGTGCATGTTAAGAAAAAAAAAACCTGATTGGAAAAGGTAATGCTTTGCATTTACATAACTTTTCCACTCTTTATTTGTGACTGTGTTCAATGGGTCTATACTCTTCAACTTGTTACTTTTCTTTTTGCAGGCAGTAAGTCAAAGGCTTACTATTGGTCAGAAGTTTACTCCAAAAGACCTTATTGCTCAAATTAAAGAACAAAATGAGGAACTTGGATTAATTATTGACTTAACGTATACAACTCGCTACTACAGCCAAAAGGTTTGCGCGATGTACTGATTATAATTTGTGAGCTTTATGAAATCTGTACATTGTTGGTTTATTTACATTTTTAACTTTTAGGATTTGCCTAGAAATGTGCAGTATCAAAAACTTTACACTATTGGACTTGAAGTTCCAGATGAGGCCACCATTCTTCAGTTTAAACGGCTAACCAGAAAATTCTTGTGGGAAAATGCCGTTAATGGTAAATATTTAAATTAGTCCAAAGTTTATTTTCTGTATGATGTGAAGTGATGAAATGTTTTGGTTGCTTATAATTTGCACGTGTAAATTACTAAATCAAGAATAGTTGTATTGCCTGCAGACGGTATTAACCATTCCACTGCAATTCTGTTTTCTTCCTCCAAATTTTGCTTAGCTTTTCAAAATCATTTATTCTACCTCTCTTCGGGTCTCCAAGGCATGCACCATTCAGTAGCCTCTTGGGTAGGCAAGTGACTGGCTCCTAGGCTCTGCTAATGCTGCTCTTGAGCTGTGTATGTGCAATACTGGGTAACTTGCTGTTTCCATTCAGTGTAGGGAAGTGCCTTTCCTATAGGCAGAGCTGAGATCAAATTCTTGCTGTGTGGGCAGTCTCAGATATGCTATCAACTCTTTCTCTTTCCCAGAGCTTGCAAATTTGTTCTTGGTAAGTGTCGGTGAGACTTCAATACAATATAAACAATTTATTTTGAAATAATGAAAATTTATGTGTTATACCTACACTGTAAGATCTGAATTCATAGAAAAGTTTAGCTAAATTTGTACGTACTTATGTTAGTATCCCCAATTTGACATCAAAGTGCAAACTCATGTAGTTCAAACTGATTGTGTTATGAACAAAGCAAGGTGTGGAATTTGTTTTTTGTGCTTTGTGTATCTTTTGATCAAAAAGAGAATCATGAGGAACATGTTTTTAAAGATAGTTTTTGACATCCCCAAAATCATGATGTTGCCGCTGATGCTTTTGACCTTCCCATAATGTATAAAAGCACCTTTGCCAGAGAGTCATCAGTTCCTTATCATTACTGTGTTTTGTGGGGTACTTGCTGTTTTTAAAAAAAAAAAAATCAAAGCACAGCTCAATTTTTTTTTTTATAAGCACTACTTCTAGTGCAGTCATGTTGGCAGGCAGACAGACATAGCAGGGGTTGTAGGTGCCTATTACTGTAAACATGACTTCATATTAAATATACGATATTCGCTTAGACCACAACCAGGCGTGAAGGAACTGGCTTTAGAACAAGAAATATTTTTTAAATAGTAGCTTTTCTACATAAGAGCCATGGGTTAGTGAATTCCCACCCAGGAGTGCTTGAGACTCTGGTCTGTGTCCAAAAGTAGCATCCAGTTGGGACTGACCTCATTGCAAGACACTTAGCACCAACTAATGCATCCAAGAGTAAGCCTGACACCGGGCAGTACTGACTCTTGTGCTTCTGTCAGAAAACTATTGGTGTTTTTTAGTAGCCCTCTCTATCCTTTTCTTGAAAAGTTACTTTTCCATCAGATTTTAGAATGCCCACCTCTTGTAAGTCCTCATTCCCGTAGCTCTCGCATGAAAGATGTTCAGAGAAAGTTCACTAGGTTGATTCCGGAGATGAGGGGGTTGACTTATGAAGGTAGGTTAGGCCTATACACATTGGAGTTCAGAAGAATGAGAGGTGATCGTATTGAAACATATGATAATGTGGGGGCTCGACAAGGCGGATGCAGAGAGGATATTTCCACTCATCGGGGAAACTAAAACTAGGGGACCGTAAGCTCAATTTTCCCCAAAGCTTTTTTTGGCGTACTTGAAGAGTTAATGCCCGATTTATTATTTTTTTGGGGGGCGGGCCCAAGTACGCCAAAAAAAAATGTTCTAAGTTTCCCCGTTGGATTTCTTCATTTTGGCGTGGCCGAACCTGACCTTTAGTTTTGGGGGTGGAGCCTTGGATCTGTGCCAAAAAGATCAGGCTGCCATGGTAACCAGGGACACAATGCGAGCTAAGGCTGCGAAGTGAAGCATACAGCCAGCTCCCAACACATTAAAAGAATTGAAAAACACATAGCAGCAACTTACCTCCAACCCTGCCCGAAGGGCTTGCTGGTCCTATCCCATTGTCGGTCCCCGTGAACTGGTGCAAATTGATTGGGGAAACTGTGGTTTTTCAACTTAGGCCAAAAAGAGCAGCCTGTTCCAAAAAAAAGGGCGCAAAATACTGGGGAAAATTGAGCCCAGTGTCTCAGAATAAGGGGCTGCCCATTTAAAACTGAGATGAGGAGGAATTTCTTCTGAGGGTTGTAAATCTATGGAATTCTCTGCCCCAGAGAGCTGTGGAGGCTAGGTCACTGAATATATTTAATATGAGATAGATTTTTGAACGATAAGGAAATAAAGGGTTATGGGGAGCAGACAGGGAAGTGGAGCTGATTCCACCATCAACATCCTGTGGGGTCATCATTGACCAGCCACACAAATACTGTGGCTACAAGAGCAAGTCAGAGGCTGGGTATTGTGCGGTGAGTGCCTCATCTCTTGACTCCGCAAAGTCTTTCCACCATCTACAAGGCACAAGTCAGGAGCGTGATGGAATACTCTCCACTTGCCTGGATGAGTGCAGCTCCAACAACACTCAAGAAGCTCGACACTATCCAGGCGAAAGCAGTCCGCTTGATTGGCACCCCATACACCGCCTTAAACATTCACTCCCTCCACCACCAGCGCACCGTGGCTTCAGTATGTACTATCTACAAGATGCAATGCAGCAACTCTCCAAGGCTTTGTCGACAGCACCTCCCAAACCCATGATCACTACCACCTAGAAGGACAAGGGCAGCTGGCACTTGGGAACATCATCACCTCCAAGTTCCCCTCCAAATCATATACCATCCTGACTTGGAAATATATCACAGTTCCTTCATAGTTGCTGGGTCAAATTCCTGGAACTCCCTCCCTAACAGTACTATGGGAGTACCTTTACCACTGCAGCCATTCAAGAAAGCGGCTCACCACCACCTTAAGGGCAATTAGGGATGGATAATAAATGCTCGCCTTGCCAGCGACGCCCACATCCCAGCAACGAATAAAAAAAAAACCTTCATGATTTTGAACACCTATTAAATCTCAGCAAAGTAACAAAACACAGCAAATTCCAGAATGCTGATGGTGAGGCATGGGCATAAGTTGATCTAATTAGAGAGGGTTTTACAAACAGGCAACATTGCAGAGATTTCAGCCTGGCAATGTGAAGCTTTGCCCACAGGGAAAATTGTGCAATGCCAGTCAAGCTTATAACCTGTGTCTTGTAATTTACGTAACCACACCATGGAGCACATTAACTAGACAGGACTGTCCATATTCTTCAGGGCAGACTGACTAAGCAAGATCACTTACCAATTTTCACATACCGTGTACATGGCATCAGCAAGTAACTGTTCTAGTTTACCAACCAATCATGATTTTATCCTTCTTCATTATCGGATTAGCTCATTTACACTGTTGAAATTTTAGGGGTCGAAATTCGGTATCGCCCAGTTTGGGGGCTCCACTTCCTCTTGTGGGCAGGACCCAGGCAGAAAGCACATGAACTTTCCAATGCTACGCGACTGCGAGCTCTGCAATGTGGCGAGGGGCCTCCACTATGCCACCAGGGATGCGGCGTACCGTGGCCGCACCCCGGCACAGAAGCGGCCTATCGGGCTGCATCATCAATACATGGACCCCGCAAAATCGACCACGAAAGGCCGAACCAGTAGATCGGCCGGGGAAAAAAAATGGTGTCGCGCACCTCCACTTTACTTTTTGCCCTGTGAGCAGAGTGTGGCCCGGTTCGCAACCCGCGAGGCTGGCGCTGACATCACCCGCAGCAGCCTCACTGGGTGCTGCCTAATTTCCACTGCGGGGTGAAAACGGGTCATGCGCATGCCGATGATGTCATCATCGCAGGCTTTTCTGCCTCCGCTAACTCCCGCTCAAGTCTGCGGGAGCCGATATCTCTTTCCCACCCCACCCAAATTGTTTACGCCCCATAAGTGACCCCCCGGGATGCTAACAGGAGGAGCTTTCAGGTGGCTTCACCAACCCACATCATGGCCTGGAACACATAGAGAAGGGGCAGTTTCGTCAAAGACTTTACATTGTGTGAGACAGTGATCTTGCAACCATGGCAGGGGTGCAATAATGTAAAGAGAACTCACCCTGACGACCCTTGAGGCCGTGAAACTTCTTCCGACATTGGGTGGCAGTTCGAGGCACCGTGTCTGTCGCAGAGACCTGTGCAATTTCTCTTCTAACCCTCCGAAACACTCTTGGCACGGGCCTCCTTCCTCCAGTAAGATGCAAGGCAGACCTCCTCCTCTCTATGACCTGTATCAGTGCCTCAGCGGCCGTGGCTGAGAAGTGGCGTAAACATAGAAACATAGAAAATAGGAGCAGTAGTAGGCCATTTGGCCCTTCGAGTCTGCACCACCATTCAATATGATCATGGCTGATCTTCCATCTCAACACTATATTCCCGCTTTTTCCCCATACTCCTTGATGCCTTTTATTTCTAGAAATCTATCTATCTCCCTCTTAAATGTATTCAGTGATTTTGGCCTCCACAGCCTTCTGTGGTAGAGAATTCCACAGGTTCACCACCCTCTTGAGTGAAAAAATTTCTCCTCATCTCGGTCCTAAATTTCCTACCCCGTATCCTGAGACTGTGACCCCTTGTTCTAGACTTCCCAGCCAGGGGAAATATCCTCCCCGCATCCAGTCTATCCAACCCAGTCAGAATTTTATACGTTTCAATGAGAGACCCTCTCATTTTTCTAAACTCTAGTGAATACAGGCCTAGTCAACCCAATCTCTCCTCATACAATAGTCCTGCCATCCCAGGAATCAGTCTGGTGAACCTTTGCTGCACTTCCTTTATGGCAAGTATATCCTTTCTTGGGTAAGGAGACCAAAACTGCACACACTACTCCAGGTGCGGTCTCACCAAGGCCCTGTAATAACTGTAGTAAGACATCCTTGCTCCTGTACTCAAATCGTATTGTAATGAAGGCCAACGTACCAGTTACCTTGTTAACTGCTTGCTGCACCTGCATGTTTGCTTTCAATGACTGGTGTACAAGGACACCCAGGTCCCTTTGTACATCAACATTTCCCAAGCTATCACCATTTTTGTCTTGTGTTTTTCCTACCAAAGTGGATAACTTCACATTATCCACATTATACTGCATCTGCCATGTGTTTGCCCACTCACTGAACCTATCTAAATCACCTTGCAGCATCTTTGCATCCTCCTCACAACTCACAATCCCACCTAGTTTTGTGTCATCAGCAAACTTGGAATTATTACATTTGGTTCCCTCATCCAAACCATTTATCATCATCATCATAGGCAGTCCCTCGGGATCGAGGAAGACTTGCTTCCACTCTTAGCATAAGTTCTTGGGTGGCTGTACAGTCCAATACAAGAATCATATTTTCTGTCACAGGTGGGACAGATAGTCGTTGAGGGAAAGGGTGGGCAGGGATTCTGGTTTGCCACATGCTCCTTCCACTGCCTGCGCTTGATTTCTGCATGCTCTCGGCGACGATACTCGGAGCTCAGCACCCTCCCGAATGCACTTCCTCTACTTAGGGCAGTCTATGGCCAAGGACTCCCAGGTGTCAGTGGGGATGTCGCACTTTATCAGGGAGGCTTTGAGGGTGTCCTTGTAACGTTTCCTTTGCCCGCCTTTGGCTCGTTTGCAGTGGACAAGTTCCGAGTAGAGCGCTTGCTTTGGGAGTCTCTTGTCTGGCATGCGAACTATGTGGCCTGCCCAGCAGAGCTGATCAGGTGTGGTCAGTGCTTCAATGCTGGGGATGTTGGCCTGGACGAGGACGCTAATGTTTGTGCGTCTGTCCTCCCAGGGGATTTGCAGGATCTTGCGGAAACATCGCTAGTGATATTTCTCCAGCGACTTGAGGTGTCTGCTGTACATGGTCCACGTCTCTGAGCCATAAAGGAGGGCGGGTATTACTACGGCCCTGTAGACCATGAGCTTTGATGGACTGATCATCAAACACACTTCCTCAGGTGGCCGAAGGCTGCACTGGCACACTGGAGGCGGTGTTGGATCTCATCATCAATGCCTGCTTAACTGATCCCTGTGGTACCCCGCTAGTCACTGCCCGCCACCCCGAAAAAGACCCGTTTATTCCTACTCTCTGTTTCCTGTCAGTTAATCAATTTTCAATCCATGCCGATATATTATCCCCAATCCTACGTGCTTTAATTTTGCACACTAGCCTCTTATGTGGGACTTTATCAAAGGCCTTCTGAAAATCCAAATACACTACATCCAATGGTTCTCCCTCATCCATTCTATCAGTTACATCCTCAAAAAGTTCCAGTAGGTTTGTCAAACATGATTTTCCTTTCATAAATCCATGTTGACTTTGCTTAATCCCGTTGATATTATCTAAGTGTGCCGTTATCACATCCTTTATCATAGACTCCAGCATTTTCCCTACTACTGATGTCAGGCTAACCGGTCTATAGTTCCTTGTTTTCTCTCTGCCTCCTTTTTTAAATAGTGGGGTTACATTTGCCACCCTCCAATCTTCAGGAACTGTTCCATAATCTATAGAATTTTGGAAGATGACAACCAATGCATCTACTATTTCCACAGCTACCTCTTTTAGTACTCTGGGATACAGATCATCAGACCCTGGGGATTTATCTGCCTTCAGTCCCATTCGTTTCTCCAGCACTATTTTCTTACTAATAATCATTTCCTTTAATTCCTCTTGCTCACTAGGCCCTTGGTTCCCTAGCATTTCTGGGACGTTATTTGTGTCCTCTTGCGTGAAGACAGAACCGAAGTATTTATTTAATTGTTCTGCCATTTCCTCCTTCCACATTACAAATTCTCCCGTCTCTGTCTGCAAAGGACCTACATTTGTCTTCACTATTTTTCTTTTTACTATTTGGTGTCCTTCCTGCTCCTCCATTTTCTCACTCTGCTCCAAGTGCACAGTGGAACTGCGCATAAGCAAACTTATAGTGCCGCGCCCTAAGCATTTTAGCTGGGCTCAGGAACTATAGACCGCCTCTGTGCATGCGCAAGTAAAGTTGCTTTTTTTGCGCTGCTGTTTTCGGTTGGGGTTGCTGAGTACAAGGGTGTAACGCCTGATTTAGTGCCTCCGATCATTGCAGCTGAGTTTTGGCCAAATTTCCCAGACGGAGGCGCAAACTTTTACAGGGTGTTCTACTTACTGCCCCGCCATGATTAATGCCGCAAAATGGCCAGAAACGAAAATCCAGCAGTGTCTTGATACAAAAATCACAAAGCTTGAACAGTTTTCACCTTGTTTGGAGCCAGTTTTCTGCCCATTAAGAGAACAATTCTTTGCAGAAAAAGAGAAGCATACGGGTACTGTAGCCAAGTGGTTATGATACTGCGCCTGAAACCATGTGGTAATGAGTTCAAATCCCACCATGGCTAGTTGTGTTAAAAATGAATTTAATAAATCTGGTAATATCTTGGCTAGTACGTGGAGAAAAATGACCATGAAATCTAATGGATTGTTGTAGAAACACAATTAATTCACTTGTATGCTTCAGGGAAGGGAACCCTCCACTCCTACCCAGTCTGGCCTACGTGATTGTTGATCTAGAAGAGTAATTCATGTTTAATGCCGATGGGCAACAAGTGCTATTTTGTTGATGTTGCCCACATCCCAAGAACTAAACTTTATTAAATGTTTTAAATGTAGCTGGCAAGATTGGTGTTTCACTGTAGACTGCATCTTGCACTCTGCCCAACAGGTTGTACATAACATACATAACATAATATACATTAAGCTCCACCGGTAACTAAATTTAATTTCAGGAAAGCAAGGGCAACAGTGTCCACTTTCTCATGACATTAAAAAAAACTAAATATCATGTTAAAATGTCCAGTAGAAGGTCTTGGAATCAATTGGACTGCAGTTAAACTGGAGGTCCCTACACTTGGCTTTAATGCACTCGAGACTTGGATCGGAAGCCGATGCCTGAGTTGCGCTGCTACTTTCAAATCAATGCACACCGGAAATGGTTTTGCATTGATCCAGTAGTAACATGAGTTGAGCCTTAATATTTATTGTTAGATGTTAGCACCCATGCTCAAGATTTTAAAAAAATTACAGCCATGGGGTAAAACTTTGTTGACTTTGGTGCATATCTGTAGCAGTGTGCAGTTGCCAATATTACTTTGGCCTGCCAACTGAGCATTCCAGTGCAGCTGTAGTATAATTTCAGCAGTAGTTGTTTAATGTTAATATATTGGACCTGAAATTCCAGCCTCCCCGGGTCCGTATAGAGTGTATATGGACCCGGGAAGGCATCGGAAAAGCCGTTTTTTGGCGCGCAATGCGCATGCGCCGAAAACCGGCTTTTCCGATCTGTCAAGTTTGTGGCTTGACAGATGGCCGCATCTCTGGAAGAAGGACATTCCCATGGCAGAGATTGGGCTATTTGCCCATCTCTTGCCTTGCGAATGTCCTTAAAACTCTTACGCCTGGTAAAAGCAGGTGCATAGTCTACTTTTACCAGCATAAGAGTTTAAAAACATAGAAACAAAATTTTTAAATACATATTTGTTAAAAACCCTGCCCACTCGGATAATTTTATTTTAAACCATAATTAAAACATTTTTAAAAATGGCGCATTTTTTTTCAAAAACAATTCTGTCAACTTTAAGTTCTATATTGTACTTATGTGAGTTTTTCTTTTAATGTTTTATGTGATGTTTGGGAGTGTTTCTCATTCATAGTAATAGGCGTTTCAGACTTAGAAACTCCTATTACTATGAGTGAGAAAATACTTTACCGTGATTGGGTGTCCAACCCCACGTGACTCCTACGGACGTTCCAATGTGAACGTGCTCCGTTGTGCAAGAAGAGGAGGCCTCCGGACTGGGATCTCTGGTGAGCGTTCGACCAAAAGGTAAGTGCGCATCTTTTCTCCTACTTTTAATCGAACGCCCACCGGAAGAAGAAACCGGGATTTCTGCACCCTCCACTCCTGTGACATTTGAGTATCTTTATTACTGTAATAGGGCTTGTTGCAGTGTGTAAGCTAAACAAATGAGTGAACTAGAATTTTCCAGCCCTTGCTAGTAGTCTAATTTAAAAAATCATTTTATTTTTGTCAAAATTGAGTCATACAATTTTACAATGAGTTAAACAAGGATGCTATAGAGACACCAACAGAATAAGGCCCTCTTTTATGCTTGGCTGCGAACATTGGTTTGAGCAATTTATGATTTGGCTGACATTGTTTTAAAATCTATTTTTCTCTTGAGTTGTCAATTGAATGTTAGATCTCTATCTTAATTTTAATATTTTCTTAAACAGATAAAATCATTGGAGTTCACTGTACTAGTGGTGTTAATAGAACAGGATACCTTGTATGCAGGTAAGTATTTGATACAATCAGAAGCATTTTGTTATATATATGCTACGCTTCATGTGGTAATTTTAAACTTTTTGTTGAAATTTTAAATCCAGAATTATAGGTCCCAAACAATAATTCTTTGACTTGTATTGTAAACCTTTCAAGTCTATTAAAACAAATATTAAACACATCAAAATCACCACATATTAATACTATAGGCATGACAAGATATGATCACTATGGCTCAAAGACCAATCAAAATGTGAGACGAGTAATGCAGTAGATGTAATGTATTTGGATTTTCAAAAGTATTTCAATAAGGTACAGCATAGCAGACTCGTGACTAAGGTCAGAGCATGTGGAGTCAGGGAACAAGGCACAGAATGGATAGCAAGCTGGCTACAAAACACAAAGTAGGGGTTAAGGGGAGCTACCCAAAAAGGTGGGAATTGGTGTTCCACAGTGATCAGTGCTGGGACTGTTCATCATTTACATAAACAATTTGGACTCTGGAGTGGGGGGGGGGGTAGATGTGAGAGAGAGTCTGGCTATTTCAAAGTTTGCGGACCTCACCCAATTGGGAGATATATAGGGAATACCGAGGAAGATTGCGATATAGTACAAGAAAACATTAATAAACTTTCAAAATGGGTGTGTAATTGGCAAATTAATTATAGATAAGTGTGAGATGGTGGTTTTTGGTAGGAAAAATAAGGAGGCCATTTACTCCTTTGAAAATAAAGAGTCTAAATGGGGTAGAGGAGCAAAGGGATCTAGGTACAGATACACAAATCACCTAAAAGTAGCAACACCGGTTAAAAGGCCATAAAAAAAGCAAACCAAGCAATGGGGTTCATTTCTAGAGGGATAGAATTGAAAACCAGAGAAGTTATGTTACATTTATATAAAGCCTTGGTTATACCACAGTTAGAGTACTGTGCACAATTCTGGTCTCCAGATTACAAAAAGGATATACAGGCATTGTATAATGTACAAAAAAGATTTACAAGGATGATACCAGAACTGAGGTTATAACTAACAGGAAAGACTGAAGAGGCTTGGGCTCTTTTCTCCAGAAAAAAGACTGAGGGGTGACCTGATAAGAGATCTTTAAAATTATGAAGGGGTTTGATAGGGTAGATGTAGAGAAGAATGTTTCGTTGTGGTTTGATTTTTGAGGACCAATGTGAGACAGTATAAACAGCACCCATGCTGATGTAAAAGATGGCAGGTCAAGTAGAGATGAGAGAAGCAATCTGTCAATGATGTGATAAGTTGCATCAATGATGAATTTGCTGAGAACACTTACAAACCTAAATCTGTACTGAAAATGCTCGCAACAACAGCATTTCCCTTTGGAAAGTAAGAAGATGGCAGTATTTATTGTGCTTTCCATGCTGTACATTAAGAAGCTGGATCAATGGCCATTGAACTTCTGCCTCAGCTTGACAGGCGCTGTGTGATTCCCGTGGTCATAAAGTGAAATTCCAAAAGTATGGTTAAAAAGATGGTGAACATAAGAATTAGGAACAGGAGTAGGCCATCTAGCCCCTCGAGCCTGCTCCGCCATTCAACAAGATCATGGCTGATCTGGCCGTGGACTCAGCTCCACTTACCCGCCCGCTCCCCGCAACCCTTAATTCCCTTATTGGTTAAAAATCTATCTATCTGTGATTTGAATACATTCAATGAGCTAGCCTCAACTGCTTCCTTGGGCAGAGAATTCCACAGATTCACAACCTTCTGGGAGAAGAAATTCCTTCTCAACTGGGTTTTAAATTGGCTCCCCCGTATTTTGAGGCTGTGCCCCCTAGTTCTAGTCGCCCCGACCAGTGGAAACAACCTCTCTGCCTCTATCTTGTCTATCCCTTTCATTATTTTAAATGTTTCTATAAGATCATCCCTCATCCTTCTGAACTCCAACGAGTAAAGACCCAGTCTACTCAATCTATCATCATAAGGTAACCCCCTCATCTCCGGAATCAGCCTAGTGAATCGTCTCTGTACCCCCTCCAAAGCTAGTATATCCTTCCTTAAGTAAGGTGACCAAAACTGCATGCAGTACTCCAGGTGCGGCCTCACCAATACCCTATACAGTTGCAGCAGGACCTCCCTGCTTTTGTACTCCATCCCTCTCGCAATGAAGGCCAATATTCCATTTGCCTTCCTGATTACCTGCTGCACCTGCAAACTAACTTTTTGGGATTCATGCACAAGGACCCCCAGGTCCCTCTGCACCGCAGCATGTTGTAATTTCTCCCCATTCAAATAATATTCCCTTTTACTGTTTTTTTTTTCCCAAGGTGGATGACCTCACATTTTCCGACATTTTATTCCATCTGCCAAACCTTAGCCCATTCGCTTAACCTATCTAAATCTCTTTGCAGCCTCTGTGCCCTCTACACAATCTGCTTTCCCACTAATCTTTGTGTTATCTGCAAATTTTGTTACACTACACTCTGTCCCCTCTTCCAAGTCATCTATGTATATTGTAAACAGTTGTGGTCCCAGCACCGATCCCTGTGGCACACCACTAACCACCGATTTCCAACCCAAAAAGGACCCATTTATCCCGACTCTCTGCTTTCTCTTAGCCAGCCAATTCTCTATCCATGCTAATACGTTTCCTCTGCGTGTACCTTTATCTTCTGCAGTAACCTTTTGTGTGGCACCTTATCGAATGCCTTTTGGAAATCTAAATACACCACATCCATCGGTACACCTATATCCACCATGCTCGTTATATCCTCAAAGAATTCCAGTAAATTAGTTAAACATGATTTCCCCTTCATGAATTCATGTTGCGTCTGCTTGATTGCACGATTCCTATCTAGATGTCCCGCTATTGCTTCCTTAATGATAGCTTCAAGCATTTTCCCCACTGACCAGCTAATAGTTATCTAAATTAGGTCGCTCGCCTCTGACATTTGGGTTGCTACCACACTGGCAAATGCTCCTAAGTTAAAGGCACAAGGAGGCGGGATGATGGCGGGTTCCTGACCCGCTATGATTTATTTCCACTCTTAACCCTAATTCCCCCACCCTTCCAATCCCTCACGCACGCCAGTGGAAAAATTGCGGCCAGCGTTTCAATTTAGCAGTAAAATAATGCATCTGGAATTATCCTAGTGTTATAAAAAAGCATGTGATGCAATCCTATGGGAGATCAGTTGGTATATAAAACTAGTCCAGCATGCATCCATCACACTTGCAGATGCAAAATGTTTTTTTGAGAGAGAAACCCAGTCATTGACCTGCAGCCTAAAATTTATGAGCAGTTAAAACTGCTGTCGAAGTTTGAATGTGAAAGACTTACCCCTGATTTAGAAGATAGTTTGCTGAGCATTGTATAAGTCACGTTACCATGCCATAATTTACTATTCCATATTTCTAGTTAATAGTCTGGATTTATAGTAAATACATCAGACAGATGGATAATGAAGACCTTATTTGCATTGGTTCAAAAGTGTAGTACTAAGTTGCCTCTTACTGATTTTAATTTCAACTGGATTGCAATTGTTCTTGTCTGTTTTTTCTTTGAATACAAATTTGGATTTTTCTTATCGCTGTCTAGATACTTGATTGATGTAGAGGGAATGGAGCCAGAAGCAGCAATTGATCGTAGGAATTTTTTCAGTTTCTAAAGACAATAATTTCTGATTGATAAAGTTAAACAGAAAATTGAAACTCCTCTCTCTTTTTTTTAATAAAGTTTTTAACAGTGCTCGTGGCCACAAAATGAACGGAATAGTATATCTTCGTGACCTGCGAACAGGACCAAAAAGAAGGTAATTATGATATCTCCATTCATTTAGGTCTTACAACTCCCCTGATTTAGTTAAAACCAACTTGATTTTAAGGTAGGGATCATGAGGCTGATCTGTGCTTTCAGCCCTTTGCCCTTATCTGGTTATCATGTTAAATGTGTATTGTGTTATTGAACAAATAATTGTCTTTTATTTTGCACATGGGATAACTTGGAAGTTAGAATGGGTTATAATAGTTTTTTGCAGACTTGTTACACAACTTCTATTAATTCAATAAATGTTGGCATTTAAATTCTCCCCACAACTGAGATCAAACCTAGATTTCAGTGTTTTTCAACCCCAGGCACATTATATGGGGAGGATCACTTTAGAGCTTTAGAAATAAAATGTTAGCCAACCCCATCTCAAAACACAATTGTGATCATGAGCTGTTATGCAAAATAAAAGCACACTTTACTGGTGCAATGGCTATGACATGAACCAACCTTCTGTAAATGTAGTTTCTTCTTGGGCAGTCCCTCGGAGTCGAGGATGACTTGCTTCCACACTAATGAGTTCTTGGGTGTCTGATGAGACCAATGCGGGATCTACAATCTCTGTCACAGGTGAGGCAGGTGGTGGTTGAAGGGAAGGGTGGGTGGGGTGCTTGGGTTGTCGTGTGCTCCTTCCGCTGTTTGTGCTTGGCTTCTGCGTGCTCCTGGCGAAGAGACTCGGTGTTCGGCGCCTTCCCGGATGCTTTTCCTCCATTTTGAGCGGTATTGGGCCAGGGATTCCCAGGTGTCGATGGGAACGTTGCACTTTTTCAAGGATGCTTTGAGGGTGTCCTTGAAGCGTTTTCTCTGCCCACCTGGGACTCGCTTGCCGTTTTGGAGCTTAGAGTAGAGTGGTTGTTTTGGGAGTCTTGTGTCGGGCATGCAGACGATGTGGCCCATCCATCAACTGATCGAGCATGATCAATGCTTCGATGTTGGCGTGAGCAAGAACACTGACATGCCAATCCTGCCAATGGATTTGCAGGATCTTGCAAAGGCAGCATTGATGGTACTTCTCCAGTGCTTTGAGGTGCCTGCTGTACATAGTCCATGTCTCTGAAGCATATAGGAGGGCGGGTATCACTACTGCTCTGTAGACCATGAGCTTGGTGCCGGGTTTGAGATCCCGGTCTTCAAACACACACTTCCTCAGGCGACCGAAGGCTGCACTGACACTGAAGGCGATGTTGGACTTGCAGGGTAAGCCTGCTAATGGAACCTTTTTGAGACATTACTATTTAGACCTTTTTGCTTCAGAGGATACATGTTGTGACGCTCTGTGCTTCAAGTTGCTCTTAACATCAAAACAGCGGTCCCAAATTTCCCCAACTGCTTAGAGCAGCGTAGTTAGACATGGTACGTCGACTTCGTGGTGGAGAAAACGTGGCGCAAACTTAGCGGGAAAATTTGGCTGCTCTTGGATCCTTGTGGTCCCGTGGCGCTGCGAAACGTGCGGGGGGGCGGAGCTTGGGTCGCGCTTGCTCAGCTCAGCGCAGCCGGTGGGGTGGGGGGCGGGGATTGGGCCCAGCGTGTCTTTGAGTGCCGGCACGAGTCGCATGTCCATTTGTGTATGCACAATGGACCAGGAATCTTGGCAATCGGCCATTTAAAGGGAGAGCATCCTCAGTGCATCAGCAGCATTGGCAGTGGGCCATATTGGAAGGTAAGGTGTTAATATTGATTTTTGGGTGGCTGAGGGAGTGGAAAGGAGTGCTGCATAGGTGCATGCAAGGTGAGAACTGTGTTTTTTTAACATTACCTGAGTGTGAATCCGATACACCAATGATGCAGGAGCATGCAACAAGAACGGAGAACTTCTAGCATGAGGAAGTGTAGAAACTAGTCACTGTCATTGAGGACAGATGGCAGGAGCGGGATATCAATAAGAGTGGTCCTACAACAACCAGTCTCTCCTGAGATGCAGCCTTCATCAGATGTACATCAGGTTATGTCATCGGGTGAGGAGACCAATGCCCTTACCCGATCATTCATGGCTACCGTCGGTGGGGTGCGTGATGAGGTTGTGACACTGTCGGGAGAAATGTCAGCACTGAGACGGGAACTGAGGGCGGGCATGTCGGAGGGAATGCAAAAGATGGCAGAGGCCATGAGGGAGCTAGCTGCTGCAATAAGGGCACACAGACCTGACAATCAAATGCCACTCCCATTGCAATCCCCACACCAGCCTCTGTTGAGACCCAAGCTGGGCCCCCAGCACTCCCCCCGCCCCCCCCAGCCCACCACCATCACCGCTCCTATGAGGAAGTGCACGTTCCCCGATATGTGGGTGAGAGATGGGTGCAGCCTTTCTTTGCTGTTGTTGTTGTTGTTGAAGTGCATTGTAAACTTTCCAATGAAATTTTTTGCATTAAAACTGAATCATGTTCCATTATCACCACACAACATTTAGGAACAACTGTTTTTTAAAAAAAAACTAGTCGAGGGGCTAGCCCGGTGCGTTCTGCATTCAGCAAGGCAGAACTGCTCTATTTTCGGTAGCTGATTTATCTTTCTTTTATTTTTGATGTCATAAAGATGTTGTGCTGAAGTTGTTTTGATTTTGTGCTGATGCTGTGAAGGTGTTTAGTGCTTTAGAATCCTCTAACTCACCTCCGACCCCTCCCTATCTCTGGCTACCTACGCTGATTTCTTAAAAGGTTTTTCTGAGCCTACAAAAGTGGCCACATATACTGGCCTAAGTTAGTTTGGAGTAACTTTTAGCTGGCCAAACTTGCTTCTATGGCCAAAACAGGCGTAAGTGGCTGGTCACGCCCCCTTTTGGAGAAAAAAAACGAAACTTAAAAAAAAATCTATCTAACTAACTGACTTACACTGGAGCAAGTTAAATGGGGAAATTTGCGATTTTTAAGTTACTCCAGAAAAAGCTACTTGCTCCAAAAAAAGGGGGGCAATTCCTGGGGAAATTTGAGCCCATTATTCACCTTCATAGGTTGCTTTTATTTTCATATACAAGTTTGAGATTGCTTTCCTTTATCTGACCTATTTTGTGGTATCCAATCTAATAGTTCTGCTGAGACTGTACTTTAATGGTGAGCTTCCTGAGAAATTAGCTTGTATGTCTGAGCTGTGGACTGATTGTTCTGCAGATTATTGAAGCAATGTAATATTTTGAGTTGAATGTGATCTCATTACTGTGCAAGGTACTGAATACAATTCTAATTGTGCAGTTGCTTATAAAGTGCAGTTAAATCTGAGTGGAGTAGTCATAGAATGCATGTTACTAGATTACTTGCATTGTTTTTAAAATATATTGTTTTGTAACTGATACTCAGCACAATAATTAAATGTGCCTTGTGGAGATAATGGGGCCAGTTTTCACTTGGGAAAATTAGTGTTAACGGGGCGGTAAGGGTCTGAAAATAGGGTTGGTAGCCTTACTACCCTGTTAACACCGATGATTGATGTAACTTCTAGAGGCCTACTGCCTTGCAGCGGATAGCTGGCCTGAAACCAGTGGTAAGCCTCTTTTCTATACAAATAGAGGTCCTTATGACGTAGGAAGTATTCTCGTAGCAATTTTAAGGGACACATAGGTGGATCTTGCAGCACGAAAGCTCTGCCCATGTGTACTGGAGTTCCGATCAGAAAACGGCCAGAAACATATTTTTTAAATTGATTTTAAAAGGAGAAGTAGCAACGTCGGCCGTGCCCTATCTAGGCGAAGCATGTTCTCTCCCCCACCCCCCTTCCCGAGCACCTACCTGTGGACCTCTGCCGGCATCCCAACTGGCCAATATTCCTGAGGCCGACAAGAGTAGCAAACCGCATCAGGATTCCTCGTCTCGCCTGACAAATTTAAATGAGACCGGGGCCTCAAAGTTGCAGGGACCTCTTCATCGCTGCAGGCCGGACAAAAGTCCAGATCAACCCTGTTCTCTCTAACTTTGCAGTAGCACCTATTTTATTTTTTTAGTCTGTTACTATTAACTAACTTAATTTCCTCCCATTTACTTGACCAGATCAGTCTTGGAATGATGAACCTAAATGGGTTTTTTTATGCACTTTTAAAAATAAAACACACAATCATCAGCTGTTTTGTTCGTTTTGTAGTAATATGGGAATGGATGCATTTTCTACGGAGCCGGAGCCGGAGCCGGAACCAGTGAACCCTCATCCACGTGACTTTGCAGGGTAAAGAAGCAAGTTTATTTCATATACTTTTGAAACAGTTAAATATAAATATGACACATTTTAGTTGCAGCATTTGTTGCTACATTCTGACATTTATATTTGATCTAATTGCTGTATTATTTGATAGAACATTAAGTCCTAATATTCATATACTTGTATGGTCTTTCCTGTACCTTTCTCAACTTTTTTTGTTTTTCCTTGATAATATGAATAATGTAATAGAACAAAACTATTGGAGTTTTGATGTGCATTTTTTTATTTCAGGTTTGGTTCAAGATTTGAACTCCCTTATGAATATGTACCTCTTCCTGCAAACAACTTTGACCATTCCTCTTATTATGCATGGAATGACAGGTAATTGGTGTGGTCCAGCAGTCATTTTGTTAGTTGTCAAAAGTATGAGTTTTTTGAAGATAGAGATTAATCTGCTTTTTTATGAAATAATAGTTTTTCAAAACTGAGTCTAACTGGATAACTTGTAACCAATGAGATGTCTTGAATTTCACATCAGCCTCATCAGTGGAAATCAAATGTATATTTCACAAAGGCATTTAGAATGTTTAATATATTCCTGTTTAAACAAACACATACCTTGTATAAGCAGAAAAATTGTTATAACTCAGCATTTTTGAAAATACAGAAAATATTTTCACGTTTAGCTATCTAGGTAGAACAAAGGGCTGGATTTTCGGTTGAAGTCAATTCGGGGCATTAATCATGGGGTGGTAATTATAGCCCCTGAGAAAAGTTTGCGCCTCAGTCAGCAAAATTCTTCAGCTGGGCCCTGAGTGTGGGGCGGAGCGCTACACACCTCCTTTAGGGTGCAAGGCTAGCTGAGCAACTGAAAATCCATTGCTACAGAGCCAGCCTCATAGCGCCCTAACAGAGGCTTCTGTGGCAAAAAAAAAATCTCAACTTAAAAACACAGCAAACATTCACAATACCTTAAACACCCCACAATAAGCTAAATCGCAAAAATAAAACTAAACAAAACAATCAAACTTGCCTCATTCACCAATTCCATCACTCACCGCCGCTGGGACAGCTCCAATCACCTTGTTTTTCATGCAGTCCCACCACGGCATGCTACAGGGCGCTATAGGGTCAGTGCACAACAAATTTCAACACTCAGTCGAAACAGGTGGCATTGCACGCCAGCGCAACATTCCCGGGCGGTACTGCTCTGCGCCCTCGCATAACTGGCAACAAATTTGTCGGCTGCAAGCTGGCCACTCAACCTGAAAGCATTTCCTCCACCATGACCAACCCTCCGGGGTGCAAACAGAGGCGGCAACATAACGAAAATCCAGCCCAAAGTGCCTTAATTGACATTATTTTCTCCATTCCATGCTACTGTGAATAAGCCCAAATCAAATTGCCCAATAATGATTGAAATATCAATTAGACCACTGGCAAGTTCAGGGGAATTCTAGTCTCCCTCGGCTGATTTTATTTTATTCTTATCTCCCAAATTGACAATGGAAAACCCATTAGTATTATCCCAACAAAGCTACATAAATATCCCAAATAGCTTTACTACTGCTATTGACTGCTAAATTTAGTCGAGCTCCGCATTTATGCTTCCCAACACCAACTGTTAACTTTCCATCAGCACTATAGACTACAAGGCCGTTGCTGTACTGTGTGACTGTCTGCCCAATATCAAGTTCTGTTAAGTCAGAAATGTTCTGCAGCACAACATTGAGAAAACCAAAGCCTTCCTTTTTGGTCAGCACCCATAGAAACATAGAAATCAACAGCACAGAAGGAGGCCATTTCGGCCCGTTGTGTCCACGCCGGTCGACGAAGAGCCACGCGCCTCTTGGTCAGCAGCCCTGAAGGTTACATATCATCACATCACAGGCGGTCCCTCGAACAAGGATGACTTGCTTCCACAAGAGTTTGCAGATATTTCGACGAAGGACCCGATGTTCCAGTCCTGAACTCCAATTGAGGGTGTGGAAGCTGCCTGTGCGTGGATTTTTTTAACGTGTGGTGACCGTTGCACATCAGTGACCAACGGGCTTGACAGGCTTTTATCAGTGGCAAGGATTAGCCAGGACGACTGGAGACCAGCTCTGCTGCACGGGCCTAGTGCACACACATATCGCAGTGTGGGCTGGCCTGTGCTGCCCCTGGGCCCTCAGCTCTTCTGGGCCCCCATACCGTCATTCGCCGCATCTCTGCCACAATGTTCCAGGGCCCGGCACTCCAGCTCCATTTACAGCCTCGACCTGCAGTGGTGGTCTCTCACAGGTCGGGGCAGCCCACAATGTTCCAGGGCCCGGTGATTAATTAGAGAAGGAGAGGGGGTTACATACAAACCTATGAACAATGGCGGAAAGGTAAAGAGCATCCGGCCCAACCAGTCCGCCCCACACAACTGCGACATCCTTTGCACCGCAACATTCTACACTCTACCCCAACCAGAGCCATGTGATCTCCTGGGAGATGCAAAAAAAACAGATTTAAAAACCCAGGCCAATTGGGGAAATAAAATCTGGAAAAATTCCTCTCCGACCCATCCAGGTGATTGAAACTAGTCCAGGAGATCAACCTGGCTGTATTCGATTCCCTGTAGTACTTGCCATCGTATCTGCGCCAGCCAAGATTATCCAGTCTAATCCCATTTACCAATCTAGGTCCATAACCCTGCAGGTTACGGCGCTTCAAGTGCCCATCCAAGCACCTTTTAAATGTGGTGAGGGTTTCTGCATCCACCACACTTCCAGGCAGTGAGTTCCAGACCCCCACAACCCTCTGCGTGAAGAAGCTTCCCCTCAAATCTCCTCTGAACCTTCCACCAACCACTTTAAAACTATGCCCCCTCATAATAGGCCCCTCCACCAAAGGAAATAGGCCCTTATTATCCACTATATCAAGGCCCCTCAAAATGTTATACACCTCCAGTGAGGTCTCCTCTCAGCCTCTTCTATTCCAATGAGAACAAACCCAGCCTATCCAATCTGTCCTCATAGCTAAGATTCTCCATTTACTAAGCATCCCAATAAATCTCCTCTGCACCCTCTCTAGTGCAATCACGCCCTTCCTATAATACGGTGACCAGAACTGCATGGAGTATTCCAGCTATGGCCTAACCAGAGTATTATACCATTTAAGCATAATCTCCCTGCTCTTATATTCTATGCCTTGGCCAAAAAGGACAAGTATTCTGTTGCCGCCTTAATCACCTTATCCACCTGAACTATTTTCA